>NC_141553.1:7702500-8002500 GCF_021556685.1 Rattus norvegicus | reverse complement strand
AATAGCACAGGCCTCTCAGGGCCTGGAGTGGGGTTGGGACACTCATGGGAGGAGATAAATAAAGTCCCTCAAAGTTCTACTGTCAAACTCAGAAGCTCGCACTGGCCAGTGTGGGGGGCTGGTCAGTTGGACAGGAGAAGAAACTCTGGTGTCGTCGGTCCCAGCTCCACCTGGGCTTCAGGAATCTAATAAGGACCACGAAGGATGAAAAGCTATTGCAGCTCTTTTCGGGTTGGTTCAACCACCACGCCTGGGAGGAGGTTCAGCGGCCTCTCAGGTGCTTGGCACACTGCACCCCTGGGTGTGGCTCTCCGGGCCCACCGCACACAGACGATCTTGTGTCCCGTTCTTCAGGGTGAGGGACGCCAACTTTGTCACAGCTGGTCTAGCTAAGCTGACGCGCTGGTAAATTAAATAGACCGCACCCGCAGGGAGGCGTTGGTCCCAGGGTCCCCTCCTTTCAGCTGCTTTACTCTTCCTCCTCTCCGTGACCCCAGAATTCTTAGCGACAGGCTGCCTATGTGGGCAGAGCCATTGCCAACTTCTCTTGAGGGGCAGAAGGTGGGAAGCGTCAAGTAAGAAAGAGATCCCGAGTAGGGGGCACCTGCGGGGAAGGGATGAGGTGCTCAGAGGGTCTTGGGGTGAAGGGGTGGAGGCTGAACAACACCCCATGACAGGCAAGGCCAGAGAAGAGAACAGTTCAGAGGCAGAAGCATGGGGTCCATGCCAGACAGAGACACAGGCATCGAGGGGTGGCTGGGTCTGCATCAGGAGGATTCCTCAGCCCTCAGCCTTGCAGGCCAGGACTCCGGGTTCTCCAGGGATACACTTGGAGGATGCCTGAGCCCTTAGCCTGAGCCCTGTGCTTCAGCAGTTGGGTTTGCATCAAAGTTAAATGCGATTCTAAACGCAGTTCAGGGTCATCCCTGGCTACACAGGGACACAGGGAGCTTGGGCTATGGGAGACCCCGTCTCAACATGAAAGTCATGGAGGGTCTAGACTCAGACATGCTAGGCTCATATCCCCCACTATGTCACATCCTGGTGGCTGCCTTGGAACCTCCGTTTTCTTGGCTGTAAAATGGGGATAAATGTCCTTGGGTGGGATTGCCACAGGCATGGGGGGGGGAGTGTCATGTGGGGGTGGGGTGGGCTGGGGAGCAACACCAGAGACTGAAAACAGCTCTCCACAGGGAATGTGATGTCACTGCCATCCCCGGGGACTCTCCACTAATCACGTTCCCTTTCTTCCCCAGGTCACTTTGCTTTCTTTTGCGGTCGAGTCAGAGAGTACCTTCCTGGATTACATCAAAGGAGGGTGAGAGAAACAGGGCCTGGCCTCCCCAGCCCCAGGGAGAGGGCAGGGCTCCATACCGTGTAACCAGAGCGTGCCCCACAAGGCCCCAACCGAAGCCTGACACTGGGCTCTCAGGAGACTCCACCTTAGAGCTGAGAACCCTGCCTACCTCTGGATTCCAAGTCCAGGAGACTGGCCTGGGTCGTATGGGATTCCTGAGCAGAGATAGGACTTTATGGAGCTAGGGACTCCGTGACAAAGAGGGCCAAGGTGTGGGAGGTAGAACGTGCTCTGGGCAGGCATCAGGAGATGTAGGTTCTGGGTTCCTGTTTGCCTTGGATTACAGTGGGTGAGTCACGTCCTCTCTGTGGGTCTTGCTTCTGTTGAGTATAGGACAGGGACCTATAGGGACATTAGGGGACAGTCCCAGGGACAGCAGGTGCCCAACCCCAAGCTAAAAGAGCAAAAGGAACTGCAGGGGTGACCTCCAGGCCATCGCAGGCAGCACAGTCAGGCTGCCTCAGCTTACTCGAAATGGCCTGGTTCCAAAGAGGGGCCTCCCTGGTACACTCCCTTCGGGCAGCTGCCAGGTCAGGGCGTGGGCAGCCGAGGGCCCACAGGTGCAGGTGAGGGATGACTGCACCTGCCTGAGAGGAGACAGGCAGGGCAGCTACCCAGGGCGCATCCCAGCCCGGCAGGCATCTGGCTGCCTGGTCTCCAGGGCACAGAGAGCCAGCTGTCCTGGGCCACGGCTCACTTTCCCAGGACTCTGCTGTTCCTTCATCTCCTGAATTCACAGCCTCGAGGTTACAAGCCCTCCTTCTGCCTGCAGAACACACACACACACACACACACACACCACACCACACACACCACACACACACACCACACACACACACACCACACACACCACACACACACACCACACACACACACACACCACACACCACACCACACACACACACACACCACACACCACACCACACATCAAACACACACACACACAAACACACACACACACCCACACACCACCACACATCAAACACACACACACCCACACCACACACCACACACACACCACCACCACACATCAAACACACACACACCCACACCACACACCACACACACACCACCACCACACATCAAACACACACACACACACCCCACACACCACACCACACATCAAACACACACACACCACACCACACACCACACACACACCACCACCACACATCAAACACACACACACACACACCACACATACCACCATCACCATACATCAAACACACACACACACACACACCACACCACACATCAAACACACACACACACACACCACACCACACATCAAACACACACACACACAAACACACACACCCCACACACCACACACATACCACCACCACACATCAAACACACACACACACCCCACACCACACACCACACACACACCACCACCACACATCAAACACACACACACACCACACATACCACTATCACCATACATCAAACACACACACACACACCACCATCACCACACATCAAACACACACACACATACACCACACCACACATCAAACACACACACACACACACAAACACACACACACCCCACACACCACACACATACCACCACCACACATCAAACACACACACACACACCACACACCACACACACACCACCACCACACATCAAACACACACACACACACACCACACACACCACACCACACATCAAAACACACACACACCACACCACACACCACACACACACCACCACCACACATCAAACACACACACACACACACACCACACACACCACCATCACCACACATCAAACACACACACACATACACCACACCACACATCAAACACACACACACACAAACACACACACACACCCCACACACCACACACATACCACCACCACACATCAAACACACACACACACCCCACACCACACACCACACACACACCACCACCACACATCAAACACACACACACCACACATCAAACACACACACACCACACCACACATCAAACACACACACACCACACCACACACCACACACACCACCACCACACATCAAACACACACACACACCACACACCACCATCACCACACATCAAACACACACACACACATACACCACACCACACATCACACACACACATGCACACACCACACACACCACCATCACCACACATCAAACACACACACACACACACACACACACACACACACACACACATCCTCCTTCTGGGTACCCAAAGACCTCCTCTAGCCTCACTGCATGGGGTCCACTGTGGCTGCCTTTGCAGAGCCGAGGAACAGCTCAAACCAAAAACCTCTCTCTTCTTTCTCCCATTGAGCAGTCAACCCTCATTTTCCACAACACCTGGCAATCTTCAGACAAGCTGCATTTTGTTCTCCATCTCATTTGCATAGTGCTCCAATTTACATAGCGGGTGGGACTGAGACCTTATCTCCATTTTGCACACACCTGAGAGGTGACCTGGCTCCTTTTGCTCCTGGCTGATTAGTAATCCTAGCCTCATTGTGGGCTGTATCTCGTGAGGCTGGACAGGATAGAAGCCGATCATGGGATGGTCATGATAGAAGCAGGGGGTTGCTGAAACACCGCACATGTTCAGAGCCCTAGAGGAGCACTCTGGATTGCCCGAGCTAGGAGCAGAGGGAATGTGTCCAGGCAGGAGGCTGATAGAGCTGTCTGTCTGGGGATCCTGGCTTCCCTTCCCTGCTGGCTGAACCCAGGACAAAAAAAAAAATGAGGTTCTTGTGCCTCATAAGACAAGAGCAACCTGGCTGCAGGGAGTTGGTCCTCAAAACGCTTGGTTTCCTTTCCCCCATGTTTTCAGTGCTTGAAGGAGAAGAACAGATAAGAAGCAGGGCCATCCCCTCCCCTCATCCTGGTTTTGGAAGAGAGACAACCCAGTTGTGCCTCTTGGCTGTAGTTCAGCAGGGCAAAGCCATCCTCCCAAGGATGGTCCCCAAGTCAGGGTTTTTGCTCTCCGTGTGTCTCCCATCTTCTAACAAAATAGTTCCTTAATTTCACATGGAGAGATGCCACCAGTCTACTACCATAGCAAGAGGTTCCCAGCCCTAGGCTTCAAACAAGTATCTAGCTGCATTGAGTGCGCCAGTGATTGACAGCCATCCAGGGGCCCAGGCTCTTGCTTCCTTGTGGCTCCTCTCTCAGAGTCTGGAGTCCAGGGGGCGCTCTGTCCCCAGATAGCAGAGACATGGGGCTGCCTCTACATAGAAAACCTGGCTTGTCTCCTGCTGCCTAAGTCCTTGCCCTTTCCCAGGGGACGAAGATCCTCCGTGCGGCAGCTCCGCTGTGATTGGGTGGCGAGAGAGCTAGGATTTCTAATAGGAATGGTGTCCTAAGTACACTTGTAATGGGGCCTGGCATCCTCTACAGCCACAGGCAAGGCACCTTCCGCCAGTGGGACCCTGAAACCCTCCTCAGATTCTAAGTGCTCCAACCAACTGGATTGTCACAAGGAGGGGGCCTGGATTCTTCTCTCTAAGATTCCCAGCGGTATAAGAATCACATGAGACCCCACCCAGGCCCACCTCTTTTTCAGTCTTACTCTGACCTGGCTTCTTGGATCCTGCAACAGCCAACTGGGAAACCTCTACTCTGACCTCACTATGCAAAATGTCAGCACCTGCTATAGAATCCAGACGGAGTCGTGAGCCTCAAGGGCCTCCCCCTGCCTCTCACCGACCATCCCCCAATCCCCAGACAGTCAGATTCTGTTCTCTCCATCTTATAAAGAAAATCACACCCCTCATCCATCCCCAGGTCCTGCAGAATGCAAGGCTTTCTCCTCACAAAACACAACACAGGGTTAAGGAGATGACTCAATGGTTTAGAGTGCTTCCTGTCCTTACAGAAGACAACACCCAGGTCAGGGACTCAGCAGCCTGGAACTCTAGCTCCAGGGCATCTGACACCCTCTTGTGGCCTCTTCCTGCACCTACACTCAAGTGTTCATACACAGAGACACAGCATCATCATCATCATCATCACCATCATCACCACCACCACCATCATCATCATCACCATCATCATCATCATCAACAAACCATAATACGTGATCACAAAAATAGCCCACAGGGGCTGGGGATTTAGCTCAGTGGTAGAGCGCTTACCTAGGAAGTGCAAAGCCCTGGGTTCGGTCCCCAGCTCCGAAAAAAAGAACCAAAAAAAAAAAAAAAAATAGCCCACAAACCATAATACCATAAACGCTAAAAAATAGTTCCTTAATGCCAGATTCCAGGCAGTTTTCAGAGGTCCCTGGTTGTCTTTTTTGTTTTGTTTTTGTTTTTCAAGACAGAGTTTCTCTGTACAGCCTTAGCTGTCCTGGAACTCACTCTGTAGACCACGCTGGCCTCGAATTCACAGAGATCCCCCTGCCTCTGCTGCCCCAGTGCTGGGATTAAACGTGTGTGCCACCACCTCCCAGCTTTAAAACTTTAAAATTGGTCAGTTCTGAAGTCCAGTCAAAATCTAAGTACTGACTGATACATTTCTCTCTTAATTCTGCTTTCGTCTTGAGGGATCTAGAAGGGGGACCGAAGATTCCCAAGTTCGTGACTGAGATTCCTATAGTTGTTGTATGTGGTTTCTCATAGACTCTGGGTGTGTCCCCCGTGAAGTCATTTAACATGTCTCCACTCTGTCAGAACTTAAGAGACTTGGGGTGTGGTGCATGCCTTTGATCCAAGCAATCAAAAAGCAAAAGTGGGAGGATTTCCACGAGTTCAAGACCAGCCTGGTAACATAGCAAGTTCTAGGCTAGCCAGAGCTGCCCACCAAAACCCCATCTCAAAGCTAAGTAAACCAAAGAGAAAGAACTAGCAGAGACCTGTGGGAGCTCAGCCAGGTTCTGGGTTGTGTTTTTGGCCAGACAGCATCGTGGGTAGTGTCATGTTCTTCCCTCTCAAGGGGCTCGGCGTGTATTTTGATTTCGTCATGTTTTAACCATTAATCAGAATTTGAACCAGAAACTCAGTGAGCCCTGAACTCATCTGCTCAAGCGGGCACAGGGGAGGGCAGGTTCAGAGAGGAAGGGACAGCGGCCCATAGAACCGTGCGTGCCCACACAACATAATCAGCCCCCATGTGTTCTGGAATGCTCACCCCCTATGCCCACAGAGGCCCCGTGGAGGGGCACGGAGGGGCCCAACTGTCTCAACTTCACAGAGCTCGCACACAAGTGGTTTCTTCGAAGTCACATGCCTGACAAACGCAGATGCCTAGCGTCTTTTCCCACCTTGCCCAGCGCTGCCCACTACCCAACCCTACCCCCCCAGGTGACTCCAGGTCTTCTCCTCTTTAGGACACAGATCAATTTCACCGTGGCCATCGACTTCACTGCCTCTAATGGTGAGTGGGGGCAGGAGAGGGCAGGGTGGGCATCTCTGGGCTGTGGTGGACAGCTTGGCTTTGAGCCAGGTCCTTCGTACTTCTTTCTCTTCCTGTTGTATGACACGATTCCTGGGGAGGTGTAAGCAAACATCTCTGCACCCCAGATAGGGAAACAGAAACAGATGAAAGGGCAGACACCACCAGAACCCAATGTGATAAAGCGGTGATTTTCCTGGGCTGGTGTACAGGAGAGAGGAGTTACCACAGGAACGTGGGTGGCTTGAGAGCCACCTCAATGCGGGTGACAACTTGGGAAAGCTGGAACCCTGGGGCTCTCTGCACAGCTTGCAGACAGTTCAAAAGGCACCCCCTGTGCCTTCAGAGTTATTTACTTCCCAAGCCTTTGGGAACCTTTCTCTGAGGTGGAATGCTTCAATTCAGAGGGGAACTACCTGCCAGAGAAGGCTTCGGGGTTCATAGAACCAAAGTTAGAATGAAGGGAGCTGTCCATGCCTTTAATCCCAGCACCCGGGAAACAGAGGCAGGTGGATCTCTGTGAGTTCAAGGCTAGCCTGGTCTACACAGTGAGTTCCAGGCTAGCCAGGGCTACACAGAGAAACCCTGTCCCCCAAACAAATAAATTGTTGATTCGATTAAATTAAAACAGCCAAACAGGCCGAGGCCTCCCCAGGTCAGATGATCCCATCCTGCTGTGCCTATGCCGGTGGGGGAGCACACCCCAAGCCATTGCTCTGATGAGGAGCATCCAGTCTCTCTGGAGCACAAGGTAATGCAGTGTTCTAGATCTCGCAGTGGCCAGGGGCCTCCACAGTTCCCGAGCATACCCTAAAAAACAGCACAGAGCTGCTGGTGGGGTCACCCCCGGGGTGCTCTGAGCTCATTTATCTGTGTCAGAAGACACCTAGGTCACAGCCTCCTCTGCTGTGTCAAGCCTTTCTCTGGCTACCGGGCATGAGTACTGGGCTGTTAGAGTTAGCACTAATGTCAAAGAAGACAGTAGGGAAGACGGCTCCGTGATTAAAAGTCTTGCCATGCAAGAAAAAGACTGGAGGTGTGTTGCTTAGGACCCGCATGCATGGCCTATCTGTTATCAGCCTAAATGGGATTATTGATGTCGGCCAGCTTAGAGTTTGATTGGAAGACCGTACCTCAGTGAATAAGGCAGGAGAGCAATGAAGGATGATTCTCAAATCTGTCTCCATATGGGTGTGCTCACACATGTGTGCACGCCCACAAACATGCAGGCATGTGTGCACACATATATGCAAGCAGGTGTGTTCACCGACAAACATGCAGGCAGGCGTGCACGTACACATACATGCAGGCATATATGCAAGCATGTGTGCTTATACACATACATTCAGGCAGGCATGCACACACATACATGCAGTCATGCATGCAGACAGGCATGCACACAGATATGAAAATGGCAGAAAGATACTTCTACTAACATCACTCAGTTAGTCCCTTAACCTCGACCCTGGGATGGGGCAGGTACCGCTGTTCAAACGGTGGATGAAATTAAGGCTGAAGGGTTAAGACCACATAGCTTAGTAGCGAGCAGAGAGATGTTGGTTGGGGTTGTCGATCCTGAATGCATCAGTGAAATCTGAACGCTTGAGGCGACAGGGCAATGGTAACGTCATGGCAGAAGTAAGGAAAGGGAACTTGTGGGGAGGGGCACTGTTAGAGGAAAGCCACACTGGGTCGGCGGTCATGGAAGGGAGACACGGAGTTGAACCTCATGAATGTTGGGGGAGAAACAGACACTGCCAGGGGCATGCAGGGAAGTTGGAGAGGCTGGTGAGGCTGCGCCTGAGGAGCTAAGGCTGGGAGAGTGGAGGAAACAGGAGGCCAGACCTGCTCCTTGGGGATCCAGTGGCTTGGCGGGCTCTGTGGGGGATGTGGGTGAGATGAAGCCTCGGGTGCTTCAAGCAGAATATCTGGCCTTGGAGTAGGGTCTGGCAGGCCTGTGTGTGTAGTGTGGAGTATATGTAAGGGCAGGGGCAGACAGGAGCCATGAGGAGGTGGTGGCTTTGAGGTGAGGGTAGAAGGGAGGTGGGATTTGGGATCTGTTTCAAGGGTCAGTCAGTCACTGTTGACTGCCAAACCGAGACAGATTGGAGGTCCTGATAAAAGGTTCAGGGGTAAACACTTAGAGGCACTTATGGACACACCCAGTCCAGTTTGGCAGATGTCCTTGTGTCCTGTGTTGCAGGGAACCCCTCGCAGTCCACGTCCCTCCACTACATGAGCCCCTACCAGCTGAACGCCTACGCGCTGGCGCTGACTGCCGTCGGGGAGATCATCCAGCATTATGACAGTGACAAGATGTTCCCTGCCCTGGGCTTCGGGGCCAAGCTGCCCCCCGACGGCAGGGTGTCCCACGAGTTCCCGCTGGTAGGAGCTCCCAGGCTGGGAACAAGCAGGGAAGTGGGATGGGGTGGGGTGTGTGTCTTTTTTTTCTGTCTTTTTTATTTTTGTTGGGGTTTTTTGTTTTGTTTGGTTTGATTTGGTTTGGTTTTGGTTTTGGTTTTTCAAGACAGGGTTTCTCTGTGTAGCCCAGGCTGTCCTGGAATTCAATCTGTAGACCAGGCTGGCCTGGAACTCAGAGATCCCCCTGCCTTTGCCTCCTGAGTGCTGGAATTAAAGGCATGCCACCGGCTGGCTGAGCTAGGAGGTTTCTAGTTCTTGACCTTGGCCTAAATACTTGCGGGGGAGGGGGGACTCCACCTCTTTGAGTTGGGGTCTGGGGTAAAGGCGACTATGCCCTGTCTCTACCTGCACCCAGCCCCCATCTCCCTGAGCCCAGACCTGCTTCTTGGGCTCCTGCTTCCTCTCTGCCTACTTGGGCTCAGCTGTCTCCTCTCTGTCCCAGAACGGCAACCAGGAGAACCCCTCCTGCTGTGGCATCGATGGCATCCTGGAGGCCTACCACAGCAGCCTGCGCACTGTGCAGCTTTATGGCCCCACAAACTTCGCCCCTGTCGTCACCCACGTAGCCAGGTAAACCTGGGTACAGCTGGTTCCGAGGGAACACCACTGGAGAATTTAACAGAGTATCTCTTATCACCCGCCCACCATTCAGTGTGAGGCCCAGAGACTCCCTTTAAGCTCGACCAGGGTGTTTAGAAGTGTTGTTCAGGGGTCCTGGGCCAGAGGCTCCAAGACCTATATACCTTTGTGTGTCTACCCCGCCCCCACCCCCATGCCCACAGGAATGCCGCAGCTGTGCAGGATGGTTCCCAGTATTCTGTGCTGCTGATCATCACTGATGGTGTCATTTCGGACATGGCACAGACCAAGGAAGCCATTGTCAATGTGAGTGGAGGACAGCTCTCCCTCTCCCTCTCCTTCTCTCTCTCCCTCTCCCACTCCCGCTCCCCCCCACCCCTCTCTCTCTCTCTCTCTCTCTCTCTCTCTCTCTCTCTCTCTCTCTCTCTCTCACACACACACACACACACACACACACAGTTTGTGGGGACTAAAGCATCTTGTCCCACCCCTAAGAGAATCTGAGGGTGTTTCCTTTAAAGAAACACTGGGTGGCTTCTTTTCCTGCCCCCACAGTCTTTCCCTGATCCCTTCATCCATCCAGTTGCTCCACAGAGACTGGAGGAACTTGGAGAGAGTACTAGACAGGGTTGGGGGAATGTAAGATGCCCTGAGCCTATGAAATCTTAGACCTCTGAGCCACACTGATGGCCGTGTTCTCTGGGAAGACCATGACCCCCTCAGTCACCCACCCTAGGCCCCAGCTTGCCTGTCATGTGAGATAGGGGGTCTCAGCATGAGGAAAGTTCCTTCCCTAACCTTGACCCATGGTTTCCCTGTTAAAGGGGCACCAGCCACAACTACCTTCCTCCCTCATGGTGGAGCCCCAGCACCAGAGAGGGGAGGTGACTCCCAGAAGCAGGTAGATCCAGCTTCCCTGGCAATTTATCCTCGTGATCTGTGTCCTTTCCGTCTCTTGGGGTTCCTTGGAGTCCCCTAACCTTCCTTCTCCCTCCCCTTCCCCAGCCCTACTTTGTTTGACCCACCCTCTTGTCCCTGCCTGTCCCTCACATGGGTCTTTGCCCCTCCCCTGTCTTCTCCCAGGCCGCCAAACTCCCCATGTCCATCATCATCGTTGGCGTGGGTCAGGCCGAGTTCGATGGTGAGTCCAGCATCCCCTTCCCATGCCTTCTGTACAGAACCCCTGGCATCCAGTCCCCACCCGCTAGAGCTCATGTGCGGGCATGCACGCAGCCTGGGTGGACCCGTGTGCCCTGAGAGGGTGTGTTAGTACCCGTGCAGGTCTCCCAAGGCTGGGCTCCTCATCCCAGACAAGGAGCAGGGCCCTACCTGCATGTTGGTCTCGGTCTCCAACCCATTTCTAGTGTCAGGGGCGAGGGCCCCGGGCTGGCCAGGGATTGGAGGGCAAGCCCTACCAGAAATACATGTACTCGATCCCACGCGCACACATCCCTTGTCCCTGCAGCCATGGTGGAGCTGGATGGTGATGATGTGCGGATCTCCTCCAGGGGGAAGCTGGCCGAACGGGACATCGTTCAGGTGAAACAGGCCCTGCCCTTCAGTAGTGCCTCAAACAGGAAGGCCCCCTTGTCAGGCCAGTGTCAGAACCTTTACAGTCTTCCCGAGGACAGACACTGGGATCTCTTCCTGGGCCAGTCTTCTCGGGAAGCCATACCCCTCCCTGCCCTGTATGATGCCCCTTCTGAGCTGAATGGTGCCCCACAGAATCCAGAGCCCCACAAACGGGAGTCTGTGTCACACGGCCTTCCAGTGACATGGAAACCCCTTGTAGATGGAGGTGGTACCCTTCATCCTAGGAGGAGGGAGACGGGAAGGAGCCAAAGGTTGGCAGCATTGAGAGGAAGGTGGGTGTCTTAGTTAGGGTCTTACGGCTGTGAACAGACACCATGACCAATGTAAGTCTTATAAAAGACAACATTTAATTGGGGCTGGCTTACAGCTTCAGAGGTTCAGTCCATTATCATCAAGGTGGGAGCATGGCAGCATCCAGGCAGGCTTGGTGCAGGAGGAGCTGAGTTCTACATCTTCACCCGAAGGAAGCCAGGAACAGACTGAGCATCCCCAGGCAGCTAGGAGGAGGGTCTCCAAGCCCACCCCACAGTGACACACTTCCTCCAACAAGGCCACACCTTCTAATAGTGCCACTCCCTGGGCCAAGCATATGCAAACCATCACAGTGGGTTAGGTGTGGGTTTAGAGAAGGATCAGGATCCTAGGAGAAGGAGAGGGGTGGTAAAGGGAAAGGAAGCAAGGAGGTGGGATCCAGTTAGCTTTTCCCAGCATCCCTTGAGCCTCTGTTCTCCTTGCTGAGTCTCTGATGAAGGGCTTGGGTCAGTGTTAGGCCTCCCATAGAGTAGAGATGACAAGCACCATCCCTGGGGAAACTCACAGCGATGGGGTTGGGTAGAGTGGGCCCTCTGGAAGGAGACCCAAATGCCCCACCTTGACCCCATCTTCCTGCCTCTCAGTTTGTGCCCTTCAGGGACTACGTGGACCGCACCGGCAACCACGTACTGAGTATGGCCCGCCTGGCCCGGGATGTGCTGGCTGAGATCCCCGACCAACTGGTGTCCTACATGAAGGCACAGGGCATCCGCCCACGCCCACCACCGGCTGCGCCTGTTCAGTCACCCCCACAGTCCCCAGCCCACTCACCTCCTGGGTCCCCCGTTCACACGCATATCTGAAGCCGGCGGGACCAAGGGCCTGGAGGGTGGGCTGAGGCCCCACTCTCCTCATGCTCAACTACCCAGACTCTACTCGGAGGGCCAGCGGGAAATGGGGTATCCAAGGCCTCACCCCGCTTCCTGGACTCAACTTCACATCTAAATCCAGGGACCTGAGGGTGGTATAGAAGACAAGGGGTACACAAGATTCTGGGACTGAGTGGACTCCCCTAGTCCATGCTAGACAACCCCCAAGACTCCCCTATTTTTGCAGCCCAGCTGGACCTCCTCCAGCTCCTGTCCCCTCCTGCCCTAGTGTCTAGTGTCCCCAGTCCCATGAGACTCCCCCTGTCCTGTTTCCAGGGAACCCCAGGCTGGTGGGCTACCAGGGATGCATGTGACCCTCTTAGGGACACCATATATGAGCAGATAGAGTCCCCTTCCCGATCCTCAAAGGCTCAGCGGTATGCTAGAAGTGTTCTAGAAGGTTCACCCGAGCTATCCCAGGTAACCTGTAGCATTGAGATAGCTCCTGCTCGCTGCCCTTCGGTGGTTATGAGACAAGAGACGGGGGCGGCCCTGAGCGCCAACCTCTCCACACCCACGTCCAGCATAGCCTCTGCTCCCTGGGCCTCAGTGTTCACACCTCTGTGATGACAGGATCGGTCAGGTGGTCCAGCGTTTCCTGAGCCATCCCGAGGGTGCATCCATTTTCACACAGCCTCCCCACAACTTCCTCGTGACCACCGTCCACACCCAGGCCATCTAGACTCCGGGGTCACCCTGTCACATCCTGTCACCCCATGCCCCAGCCCTTCAAAACTCCTGCCCCTGCAGTGAGAAAGTGGCAAAGGGCTTTTCAGCTAAGGTCACCCCAGTGACCACCATCCTTTGTCCACTGGGGCAGGTCTTGCATGTGTCCCTAATGCCGCATGGGGTCCCTGCCTGCCATCTCCCATCTGACCCACCTCTGTCATGCATGGTGATGGTGATGTGTTTACTGTCTGGTCCTGTGCCTGTCTGAGACCGTCTCTGTGGAACTTGCCTTAAACTGAAGTAAACCAGTTCTTTTAGTAAAACCCCTTCTCCTTGGAAAACAGCTCTGACCCTTGCCCAGCATCTCTCTCTCTGCTGCCTCGGTTCTTCCCTTCGGCCACGCCCCTGTCAGGCTGTGTGTGAGGCATGGGGGTGCATGACGGGAAATGAAACCCACCTCCCACAAACATCATATGTGAGCAGAGCCTGTGGGGCGGCCATCGGGGACTGTGACAGAGGCATGCTTGCCTAGTCCTCAAAGGCTCAGTGGTATGCTAGAATGTTCTAGATGCGGATCTCTAGCCTCACTAGCGCTGTCACAAGTAGCTTGTGACATTGAGATGTCTCCTGCTCAACCCAGAGGTCAACTCACCTGCCGGGCTGGGTATGTGGCCAGCACCTGGACTCCGCCATGAGAGACAGCAAGCATAGAGACACTAAGGTCTAGAGCCTTGGCTTCAGGCAGTGGTAAGAGTCAGGAGCAACAGGAGAGGACACCAAGAGAGAGGTGTTTTAGGCGAGCCCCAGAGAAATGAGTAGAGAGCCATGCAGATGCCAGGGTGAAGAGGACTCTGGGATGAGTAAGGGTAACGTGCCGGGTAGGAGCCTGGTATGTTTGACTTTGCTGTGATGGGAGCTAACCTAAGGAAGAGAATGCAGGCGATGGGGGTCAGGGCGGGGTGGGGGTGGGGATGGGGGTGCAGAATGCACCGGGCCTTACGGCAAGGCCTCTGACGTCTGCTCTGGAGAGAAGTAGCCATTGAGGAAGGGAGAGAGACGAGCACATGACCCGAACCTCCCCAACGTATGGATCCGCTATCACGGGTCGATCACTGTTTCTCCATCTCTCAACAAACGTCTCCTGAGAACCCGTTCCAGGCCTGCGCAGGGGTCAGAGGCCCTTGGCTCAGTCCCCGGTGTCTTCCTCTGGGCTAAATCAGCCATCACAAAGTAGCAGTGCCAGCCAGTTGGAAGGTCTGGGAGTGTGGTGCTAAAGGGTACTCTGGCCCATCCCGGATGAGCCCCCCCACCCCGGTGTGTGTGTGTGTGTGTGTGTGTGTGTGTGTGTGTGTGTGTGTGTGTGCGCGCGCTCTCGCGCGCGCGCACGTGTGGCCAGCATAGTGTCAGTTAGGGTACATGTGTTCATTGATGATGAAATTGTTAGCTTTGCGGGTGGATCACACAGGACCTATGTGACTTCAGGCCCATAGTAGGCATCTCCCTTGGTCCCTCTTCACAAGTTGGGGCCATCACCAACTCGGATCGTGGGGACAAGGACCACGAGCGAATACACTCACACACAAACCGCGCACGCTGTCCAATCGGCCCTCGAGGCAGCCCTTCTGAGGCTGTACCCAAGAGGAATCCTGTACTAATTATCCTCCAGCTCGGGGCTTGTTTACTTCTGATGACTTCACGGTAAATTAGAGCTGACTCACGGCCGTCTCTATAATCAGATGCCCTGCGACTCTCATGATGCCGCGAGTGGGAACGGGGTGGGGTCGTGGCTTGAGAGAAGGGAAGTTCCCATAACCAGCGCCCTAGTTTCCATCTCCTTGGGCGCCACGGGAAAGTGTAGGGAGGAGATGGGTGCCCAGCAGGGGAATCCAGACATCGAGCGGCTGCCCCTGAGGTATGTAGGGGAACAGACACAGCATCAAAAGCATCTCCACTGTGACACTGGCTTCTCTGCTGGGTTCTTTCCCAAGGTGTGCTCTGCAGGACTATTGCCTGACATGGAGTCTCTCTGGGATAGCTTCCGTGGCCATTGGGGCTCACAAGGCTCTGGCAACTTCTACAGCAGAGAATGGCTTGACTTGATTCAACACAATAGCCCCTGAGGTTTTTGACCACATAGTCAGAGCCTCTCTTTCCTCCCCCTCTCTCCATCCCCACCCCTCTCTGTCTTACTCTGGCTGCATGTGCAGAACTGGTAATGCTAAGTTAAGCAAGCTGTCTAGAGAATGGCCGTGAATACAACCTTCCTGGTTCCAGGGCCAAAAATAGAATTTGAGGCCACATCCAAATAGTATAAGAGAAGGGGCCTCCCCGGGATGGGTCCTAATGAGAAGGAGCGGGCCTTGAAAGAGAGGCCCTTCCCACCTACCTTAGAAAAAAGAAACCACACACAGAAGATAGGGTGGGGCTCAGTAATTCACAAGCCCAGACTCCTGGCTCCAAGGTGAACTTTATTTTTGTTCCTGTCTGGAAGACAGGGAAGGGCAAGACAGTTGAAGGTTTCTCCTGGACTCTAAGGACCCCAGGGTCCCTTATGTCAATTCGTTTCACACACCCAGATTAGTAAACATAAAATGGCGACTGCGTCATGGTAACACCTGTCACTCACATGCTCACTGAATCCTCGGCGCCCCCCTTGCTCATGTTCAATGGGAGACCACCCTGTGCAGAAGAGAACCTCATCCTAGTTTTCATACGAAGCACAGAGAGGTGAGGGGGCCCAAGACCACAAGGTTGGGAGCCCACGGTTGTCTGAGCTTCACAGTTCCACCGCGCCATTCCCAGCTGCTGCTCCCTGGTGCCGGAAAGCAATCTCTGTGACCCTCTGTGTCACCATGAGAAAGTGGAGAGGCAGGTTGCAGACGACCAAGGCTCCTCTTCTCAGCCTGAAGCCCACCTCCTGTCAGACCCCTGCCACTACCCAGGGCATAGGGTCCCTGTCATGGCCAGATACCCCCCACTACCTCAGGAAGTATGGCTGTTCTGGGCCTATGAAAAATGGCCCTGAGTCCTACCCGGTAAGGGCGGCAGAGGCAGAAGCAGAGGATAGGGCTGATAGCACAGTTGGAGTAGGCCAGCAGGGTGCACAGGCTGGAGGCCACAAAAGCCAGAGGCGTGGCTGGTAGGCGGCCCACAGCAGATACATAGCCCAGTGCAGAGCAGGGTCCCCACATCAGCACGAAGACCACCAGCATGACAAGAGCGAGCTGTGTGTTCGCCCTGTGCTCCGGCACACTCTCCCCCGGGGGACCCAAGGGCCGTGTGCACAGGCGCCAGATCACGTGACCAAAAGAACAGCCCAGCCCCAGCAGGCAGGGCAGAAAAGCCAGGGCTCCCAACAGTGTAAAATAGCAGGTTGTTTGAGGTGGGTTAAGCAATAGGAGGCAGGCCAGGGTCTCAGGGACACCCGCTGCCTGCTCTAATACTGTCACCCGCTGGAACAGCCAGTTGGGCATCGAAGTGACCAGGCCTAGTACCCACATAGCCCCACAGAGCAACAGGCGGGCTCCTGGGCCGGCTGGGAGATCCACACGCGGCCAGACCACGGCCACGTGACGCACAAGGGCGGAGGTGGCCATGCTGTAGAAAGTACAGAACATGGTAGTCGTGTTGGTGGCCTGGCTGGTGGTACAGACAGCAGGGCCCAGCCACCAGCTCTGCCGCAAGAAACTTAGCAACAGGGCGGGGACCACGAAGGATATAAAAAGCAGGTCGGAGAGTATCACGTTCACCATAAGGCTAGTGGTCAGGGCCAAGAGCGGGTGAGACGCTCGAGGCCCACCTGCCACCACCATCAGGAGGAGCCCATTGGCTAGCAGCCCCACGAGCAGGATGAGGCCACAGAACCCCGCGAAGGCCAGGCGGAGCCACCTCTCCTGGGTGGCTGCCAGCCCTGAGTAGAGGGTGGTGTTCAACTCCATATGGGTGAATCCTGAAAATAAAGATACTTCTGTTTAAGGAAAGAAAACTCAAAAGGGTTTGTTTGTTTGTTTGTTTTTTCTGTTTCTATTGTCTGTAAAACCCCTTAAGGAAATCATGCAGGGGTTGACGGGAACTTCAGGGTAATGACTTAGGTGTGTTAGGGACTAATCGGGTCATACCCCACCTGTGGGGCTGATGGGGACCTGTCAGACATCCTGACTAGAGCCGGCCTGTGACCATGTAACAGGCTCCAGAACTGGAAATCTGAACTCTGGATCATACCCTCTCAAGTTATGCCTGCCTGCAAACTCTCTCCATAAAAAAAAATAATAATAATTTATTTATTCTGTCATACATTATATCAAAGCGACTGCAGTTTTACCTCCCCCTGCTCCTCCCAGCCCCTCCCCTCTCTACCTCCTCCCGTCTCCCATCCACTCCTCTGTTTCTCTTCAGAAAAGGGCAGGCCTCTCAGGGATATCAACCAAACATGGTGTATCGAGTTGGAATAAGACTAGGCACCTCGGGGTTGGGGATTTAGCTCAGTGGTAGAGCGCTTGCCTAGCAAACGCAAGGCCCTGGGTTCAGTCCCCAGCTCCGAAAAAAAGAAAAAGAAAAAAAAAAAAAGACTAGGCACCTCCCCTTCAGATGAAGGCTGGATGACGCAACCCTATAAGAGGACAAGGGTCCCCAAGGCAGGCAAAAGCATCAGAGACAACCCCTGCTGCCTCTGGTAGGGGTTCACAAAAACACCAAGCTACTACTCTAACACTATATGCAGAGTTTATTGCAGGCTTCTTGATTGTTGGTTCAGTCTCATTGAGCCTCTAGGAACCCAGGTTTGTGATTAACTGGGTTTTCTTGTACCTTTTGTATCCTTTTTGTATCCTTTCTCTGGCTCCTATAATTCCTCCTCCCCCTCTTCAGCAGGGTTCCCTGAGTTCTGCCTACTGTTAGACTGTGGGTTTCTCTCTCTCTCTCTCTCTCTCTCTCTCTCTCTCTCTCTCTTTCTCTCTCTCTCTTCCTCCTTCCCTCTCCCTCCCCTCTCCCTCCCCCTCCTCTCTCTCTGTCTCTCTATCTCTCTGTCTTTGTCTCTTGCCCCCTCCCTCTACCCTCTCTGTCTCTCTGTTTCTCTCTCTCTCTCTCTCTCTCTCTCTCTCTCTCTCTCTCTCTCTCTCTCTCTCCCTCTCTCTCAATACAAGGTTTCTCTGTGTAGCCCTGGCTGTCCTGGAACTCACTCTGTAGACCAAGCTGTCCTCAAACTCAGAGATCCTCCAGCCTCTGCCTTCTGAGTGCTGAGAGGGCGGGCACCTCCAGGCTTCCTTTCCTTCTATCCACACAAGTTGGTTCCCAGATTCCCGCTGCTACAGGGAGAGACAAACCCAACTGAAGAGCCTAGGGGTTTGTCTTCACTTCTCACATCCTTCCCAATCCTACCCCAGAATTCCTACCCTTTTTGCCACCCAGGAACCAGAGACAGCCTGACTATATGGACTGCCCGGCCCCGCCCCGCCCTGCCCTGCCCCGGCTTTTGTCGGAGACCTATCAGAAGGGACCCCCACTCTGCCTGGTGCGCCTACTGAACTGTCTCAGAACACCTGCTATGCTGTCGGTTTCCCTACAACAGGTCCCCCACCATGCTGTCTGCTGTCTGTGTCAGTTCATGGCAGTCAGATAGGATGGTCTGACTGCATGAAGAGTCTGGGTTCCAATCCTGCTTCTGCCACTCAGAAACTGGGGGACTTGAAAAGGTTCCACACTATTCCTGAGCCTTGGAATCCTCAACTGTAAGGACAGAGGAAATAGACTTGGACCAACGGCAACTGTCTCTGTGCTGGGCCAGGGCAGATCACACAAAGCTACAATGTGTCCCTTCCTCAGGCCCTCTGAGTGCACAGGCCAAGGACGTGGCTGGGCCCTGATGCTAGAAGCAGCCTGGGGCTGACACCTGTCTGCCACACACAACACCAGGCACATTAGGGTAAGAAAACCCCTGCCCTTGTTCCCTCTGCTCCAGGTACTGGGGTTGAGCAGAAGCAAGCCAAGTCAGGCTGTTCCACTCTTGTCTCCTGCCAGTTCTAGCCAGAGTCCCTCCTCCTACACAGGGGCCTGAGGAGTCAGCTTGTTGCCAGGCCTTCAGGGTCCCCAAGCCTCTCCCTCAGAGATCCTGACCTGGGAAATTTATTTGGTGTCTGTCCTGGCTTGTTTTATGTCAACTTGACCCAAGCTAGAGTCATTTTGCAAGAGGAAATCTCAATTGAGAAAATGCCTCACTGGATTGGCTTTCGGTAAGGCTGTGGGGTATTTTCTTGATTGATGATTGCTGTGGGAAGGCCCAGCTCACCGTGGGTGGCACCACCCCTGGGCTGATGGTCCTGGATGCTATAAGACGGCAGGCCACCGGGAACAAGCCAGTAAGCGGCACCCTTCCATGACCTCCGTTTCCGTCCCTGCCTCCAGGTTCCTGCCTTGCTTGGGCGTCTGCACCAGTTTCTTCTGTGATGGGAACATAGGATAAAATAAACCCTTTCCTTTCCAAGTTGCTTTTGGTCACAGTAGGTAAGAACAGTGTCTGAGGCCTCAGCCACACATGGTGTGAGAGGGCTAAGGGGCAGCTATAGAGTGGTCTCCCACTCCCACACGGCTTCCAGGGGGTGGGGAATAGTCACTCCCCTGACCAGGTGTCTGCTCTGAGAATCCACATCTTCCCCTTAAGGAATTCTAAATCACCAGCCTTCAGCCTGTGGATGCTGGAGTCGGAGGTTGGAGCCCCTGCTTCAGGGCCGTGGGTGTGGCTCTGTTGGTAGTGCTTGCTGAGTGTGTGCAAACAAAGCCCTTGGCTGTGTAAACCAGGTGTGGGATGGGGATGTCCTTCTTGCCTGTCCCACGGGAAGTAGGAGGATCTGAAACTCAAGGTCATCCTTGGCTACACAGTACACAGCCAGTTGAAGGTTTTAGCCCAGGACGTGTGAGAGGAGAGGAAAGAGAAGAGGAGGGGAGGGGAGAGAAGTGGGGAAGGGGAGCTAAAGAAAGGGTGCCCTGGGGTAAGAGTCCTTGCTGGGTAAGCACCAGAACCTGAACTAGAATCCCCAGCACCCAGGTAAAAAGCGGATGACGGCTGTCTGCACCCACAGTTCCAGTACTGGAGGGTAGACATGGGCAGATCCCAAGAGCCAATGGCCAGCCGGCATAGCTGAAGTGGCAAGCTTCCAGATCGGTGGCTGGCTCTGTGTCAGGGCAGAAAACCAGAGAATGTCAGAGGCAGACACCCAATGTCTGGCCCTGGCCATCCCATACCTGGACAGGGTCACAGGCATGCTCGAATGCACCACACACATACACAAAAGACAGGGGAAGAAAAGGAGACTCCATCTGAGGCACAGGTACCCGGGAGGCTGAGGCAGGGGCATCCCAAGACTAAGGCAGTATGGGCAACTTGGGGAGACCCCGTCCTAAAATACAAAGCAAGAAGAACTGGTGAGCAGTGTGTAAAGGTGTTTGCCCTCAAGTCTGAAGACCTGAGTTTGAACCCGTGAGACTCACAAGGTGGAAGGAGGGACGACCCCCCAAACACGGTCCTCTGACTTCCCACACTCCACCAAAGCACACATGCGCGTACACGCGAATGATAAACCTAAGTTTTTTGTTTTTTTTTTTGGTTCTTTTATTTCCGGAGCTGGGGACCGAACCCAGGGCCTTGTGCTTCCTAGGTAAGCGCTCTACCACTGAGCTAAATCCCCAGCCCGATAAACCTAAGTTTTAAACGTTTCTTCAGGCCCTGAGTTCAGTTCCCAGCAACCACGTGGTGGCTCACAACCATCCGTACTGAGATCCGATGCCCTGCGGCCTGCAGGCGTACACGCAGACAGAGAGCTGTATGATGTATACGTAATAAATAAATATTAAAAAAAAATAAATAAAAGTTTCTTCAGTACAAAGAGGGTGGCTAAGGGTGTAGCCCCGTGTTAGAGCACCTGCCTAGCACGCCTGGGGCCCCTTGCTTTAATCCCTGGAACCACAGAGGAAATCAAATAGCTCTGGCCTTTCCTGGCAGCGTTTGGGAAGCAGAGTCAGGAGGACCGTGGGGTTTGTGCCAGCCTGGGCTAACATAACAGGACCTCTGTCATCAATGACAAAAACCAAGAGCTGAAAACATGACGCAGCGGCTGGTGTGCTCGCCCAAGGCTCCACCAAGTCTTGGTTACCAGAGACCTATAAACCAGGTGTGATACCAAGCTCTCATGAAGTGGAGGGGGGGGGGTCGGAAATTGAGGGTTTTCCTCGGTTCCATAGAGAAAGCTCACGGCTACCCTGGACTACTCGAGACCCCAGTCAACAAAGGAAACAACAATAAAATCCACTCAGCCCATCTCAGGGCCACTGTGACCTAAGGTCTGTGTGGTGACATAAGGTCACTTCTCAGCATGTCACCTGTCACACAGACTTCGGTTTGTCCCTGCCCACCTTCAGTTCGAAAGGCCCTTTTCTCTAATGCCCCAGCCAAGCCTCCATTCTATCCCATCTCTCTCCTTCCCAATTCACACTCCAAGCCCCAGCGGCCTGGTCTCCCCAGCCTTTTTCTTTTTTTATTAATCAGCCTCAAATCAAGCTGTCGCCAGATTCCCCTTGGCTGGCGTACTCTGGGATATGAACACTTGCCTGTCAGTCCCCTCTGTTGTCTACCTTGAGGAATCCTGCTGCTGTCCTTTGCCCTCCCAGGGCTTCGGGTCTCTGCTTGCTGGCTCGTGAGCCCTTAGCTATCCGGAAGGGCTTACTCCCCAACACAGCCGGGCCTTGTGTAGATCATGGTGGACCTAGTCACAGCGATCCAAGGTAAAGGTGCCTTTTCTCCACACCACGCCTCAAGAAAAGCTGAGCTGGCTGCTTGGAGGCCGCTGTCCTTCACCCCCTAGATGAAAGTGCCTGACTGCTTGGCTGGTTACCAGGAGCCTCATTAGCCTCCTGGACCACAGAGTGGAGGTGTCCGGGCCTGCCAGGCTGGACCCCAGAGATAGCATTAGGATGTGGCAGGACCGGCCTTTCCCCTGTGAGTACCATTGCCTGGAACTGCCTGGGGAGAGGGGAGGGTCTGGAAGGAGGTGAGGTAGAGCCACTAGAGGACCTGGGGAGACAACAAGCCTGGTGACTGGGGTCATTGCATCGAGGCTGGAGTAGGATGGGTGTGTAAGGGCATCTGACCCCATCTTTGGTGGCATTGGATGCTGGAACCTTCTGAACCTGACTGGGTAGCACCGTCTGTCCTGTGTGCCAGCTCCCTGCTTCTGAGTCCTCCCCAAACAGTCAAAAGAAGGTGCTGGCTTACAGCATGGAGACCATGGCTAACAGGAATGAAACAACGCCCCGCCTCTTCTAGGACCCCCTCCCTCCCACACATACCCTCCTCGTGCCTTTCTGCACAGAACACTGAGGACAACCCCCTCCCCCACATTCAGCCTCATCAGCTTCCTGAACCACAAAATGGAGGATCCAGGCCTGGCAGGCTGGACCCCAGAGATAGCATTAGCTATCTGTCTCCAAAAAACTGCAAGGTTTCGATCCCAACCCCGGTTCCTGGGGGTCCTGTATTCAGTGCTGAGATAACTGATAGGCTGGGTGGAGGCACCCTGACTCAGAAGCCATCCCAACCTCCTAGACCCCAGAGCCAGTCAGGCCCCATGAATCATAGGCATCCAGAGGGTATTGAGGATCCGGGGCATCAGGGCAAGGGACAGGATCCTGGTGCAGCCCTCTATAGGAGGGCCAGAAGGGCACATCAAGGATCAGTCAGAGCGACACTACTCTCAGGATTAAATTCAGCAAAAAAGGAAATCCAAATCTGAGAGGGGAAACCAAGGCGGGCACAGGAGTGGTGGGACCTGACCCGGATGTGCAAATTCAGAGTTGACACCAAACAGACTCCCTGCAAGGTTTATTCCCTTCTCCGCATCTAATCCCCTGGTTGTAAAAGGTACCCCTAGGCAGTGACGAAAATCCAAAAATAGCCAAAAGGAGAAGAGCACACTCCTCTACATGTGTCCTGCATCCTCGTTAGCTTTTATTATCAACGTAACACAATCTAGAGGCACTGGGAAATTCCTAAATAGGGAATTAACCTTGCCAGATTGGCCTGGGATGGGGCACTGCCTTGCTTGATGATCGATTCAGGAGGGCTCAATCCACTGTGGGTGGTGCCATCCCTAGGCAGGTGGACCCGGGCTACCTATAAAAGCTAGCTAAGCATTAGGCACTGTGTGTGAGCCACTGAGCAGCGGTCCCCCATGGTTCCTGAGTCAGTTCCTGCTCTGACAGTGATGGACAGAGACCTGGAAGTATAATCCTTTCCCTCCTCTGAGCTGTTTTTGGCCAGTCTTTACCATAGCAGAAATTAAACGAGAATGCCCTACCATCTTGAACAAAAGATCTGAGGACACTTTGCTTGTGTGGAGTTTCTAGATGGGTCCTGCCACCCACCCCTGGTGTGTTTGTTCAGTGGAGGAGAGGTTGCATTGTCCCCTGAAGGTCTTCTCCATCACAGCTGTGTCTAGGAAGCAGAATGGGAGCCATGGGAAGAGTCAATCCGGGATGGGACCAGGCCAGTGATCAGCGGCAGCAGCCAGCTCTCTTAGGTGGCTCCTGGCGGGTCACTTCCACCAGTGAGGCCTTCTGGCGGTCTTCCTGCATCTTAAGTGACCTGTGTGACAATGTCCTCGAGTTATTCCTCCCTCTGCAGCATGGAGGCCTGGGGGTGGCTGGTGGGGGATGGGAGGCTCTCCCCCACCCCTCCATCCTCAATGCTCCTGGCCATGGAAAACTGGGCTAATGTGTACCACAGAAGGATACTGTGTCCTTCCTTCTGTCTCTTTTTCCGGTCCCGTGGGCACCAAGCAAAACACACACACACACACACATAATCACATTATTCCAGGTCTTGAGTATGAACCTAGGTCACGGGCAGACATTCTGTTCCCTTGGAAGCCCAAACTCAAGGTCAAGAGCAAACCAAGAGCTAGGAAAAGTACAACAGATTATCTCCCTTGTTGGTGCCACATGTCTAACCCCACGCCAGGGATTCTGGTGAACTCTGATACCCTTCCTGGTACCCATCTCAGCCAGCCACAGTCACTGAGTGCCCAGTGAGTGCAAGGCCCCGTAGAGAGAAACAGTTGTCTAGAAAGACACGGGCCTGAGATATGTGTGTGTGTGTGTGTGTGTGTGTGTGTGTGTGTGTGTGTGTGCAGAGAACAGAGTATAAAGAGATGAGAGGCAGAGACACACAGAGACAGGGAGGTAGGAGACAGAGATGCAGAGAGTCAGAAGAAAAGGCTCCACAGGGCGGGATGGCATTGTAGTTAGTGCCAGCCAGCCATCGGGGCATTTGGCGTTCACTCAAAGTCATGAAAGTCACTTGAAGGCTGGGGCAGAAACCTATAGTCAAGAGAGGGTGTGTTACAGCGGGGAGGACGGAGCACAGGGTCAGAACCAGGGTTTTCCTTCACCACTTCCTGGAAAGGGGCAGGGTAGGGCCACCCCTGAGGACTTTGGGTTTAGGGAAGCACTCACCGAGCCAGGTTCATCATGGGCTCCAGGATGTTGTGACCCAGGGCCGCGCTACACTCACCGAAGGAAATCCCCAGCTCCTGCAGGCATACAGAATGCCTGAGAGGCCAGGTCCAGCCCTGCCAGACCTCACCAGCCGCCCTTATTCCCTAGCTGACCTCTGCCCACCACCCACCCCTCACATGCGGGACACAGCTAGAGACGCCCCCAGACTTGGAGTAGAAGACAAACATACTGCTCGATTTGGAGAGACATACAAGAATTCTCTTTAATGTGCAGGGTCTGCTTGTATGTTTTTCTGTTTGTGTACTTCTGGGCCTCATTTCCCTGTCTACTGTCACAGGATTTTGCTGACTTGAAGCTGGGGCGCAGATTAAGGGGCCGCTAAAGGAGCATCTAGGTTCCCGGTTCTGACCGGCAACTCAACCACGACCATTTCCAGTGAAAACCGCTCACCCATCTGCTCCTGTAGGAGCCACATAGAGACGCTCAGAGATCTCTCTCTGACCCCACAAGGCACCTGCCCCCTAGCACAGGGCCCTTTGTGGCAAACGCTGGCCTCTTACACAAACCTCCGATGTGTAACTGCGGAGCTCCCAATATCCCTTATAAATAATACCGTGAGTTAAAAATAGCCTCCTAGGGTTGGGGATTTAGCTCAGAGGTAGAGCGCTTGCCTAGCAAGCGCAAGGCCCTGGGTTCTGTCCCCAGCTCTGGAAAAAAAAAAAAAAAAGCCTCCTGCCAGCGCCCAAGTGGATGTCCGAGGAGGAAGTGAACTGTGCATTTTCTAGAAGCCCTTAATTCTCAGTCTTCTAGCATGATGAATTCTCACAGAAGGAACTCTCAAAGGGACAGACTACTTGTTCCAGAGGGGATAATCTACCATCCTGGGGCCACAATCGGGAGTCACAATCATGAGAAATGGATCAACGAGAACAAGGAAGCTTAGCTAGAATTCTAAGGAGTGTGTCAGGGGCGAGACCAGGAGTGACAAAAAAAATTTAAAAAAGAATATATATATATATATATATATATATATATATATATATATATATATATATATATATATATATAATCTCCCTGGCTTTTCTAGAATGTGGTTAAATCTCACTTATAAATAATAGTATCCCTGTCTGGCAGCAAAGCTTTTGATGTTGTCTCCCCAAGGAAAACACTGGAGTCTTAAAATAGAATAAACAAGAAGGGAGTATGTTAATTAGAGACCAGAGATAAAATTAAGACTTGATTGGGGATTTCAGTGACGCTTTTAAAACTGTTTTCACTCGGAGAGGTTTTTCACGTGGGTTGGGGATGCGTGGGAATCTGCTAATTCCACACAGCGTTCAAGGTGGTGCCCGCTGGGCACAGCCTGGGTTTGAGCCCAGGGCCCAGCTGCAGTGGCTGAGTGATCAGGCACAACCATATCTGTGCCAGCCAGACCTCTGCTACGGGTAGGCACGGAGGGGTGGGAAGCCATGTTTTCCACCTGCCAAGCGGCAGCGATGTCCAAGTACTCACCTGGGCGAGCCTTCTGCCAGCTTCAGTGGGCACCTGCCTCTCCTCCTCACAATCCGTCTTGTTTCCCAGCAGTACCATGGCCACCCCCTCTACACCTGCGTCCTGCACACAGGATATGTGACGTCAGAGGATGCCAGCCACAAGGTAGAAGCTTCTAGAAGTTTCTACACACCATCCTCTCACCTGGACCCTCTCTTTTTCCTTCCTGCTTACAAAATACTTCTCCCACTTTTCATGACTAACCTCGTGGGCACCTCCCACTGGAAGCCTTTCTGGATTGTTCCGCCCACCCTCTGGAAGAGCAAGCAGCAAGGGCTCTCATTGGCTGAGCTGTCTCTCTAGTTCCTAAATTCCTGGATCCAGAATTCAGCACAAACCCCTGCAGAATCCAGGCACAAAGATGAGGTACGTGGGGGTTGAGGCTAAACATCGATGATGGGTATCCCACCTAGGAGACAACCCAAGCTGCTAGCGGGATAGGTGAGCAGTCTGTTTTGGGAGCTGTAGTGCGCGTTTGCGGTTTCTCTGTGCAACAGGGCTCCTAGTCCATCCACCCACCGGTTCTTCAGCCGGTGGTGTCATCCCTATGACTATTGTGGGTGGCGTTTGTAACCCTGGAGGAAGGAGGAATGTGTGTGGGTGGATTCTAAGCTTCCTCTTACTTCGAAAACTCAGGGCCAGCCAGCAGACCCACCTGCAGACAGTCGAGCCAGTAACGCACGTGGGTGAAGCTCTCTTGGGAGGTGACGTCATACATGAGCACTACCCCCTCCGCCTTGCGAAGCAGTTGTCGCGTGAGGCTGTGGTACCTGCCCGAAGGGTCTGCATGAGGCCACGGAATCCAGAGCCTGAGTGCCCCGCCCCCTCGCCGCCGGCCCCCCCCCCCGACCGCTGTCCTAGAGGTGGACTTTGATGAATTTTGGGTCATTTAGGGCATCTCCCATGTTTCGCGACATCTGTAATGAAGCCTGGAGCAGTTGAGGCTGCTTCACGGGTGAGTTTATTTCTAGAACAAGTTTCCAGAAATGGAATTGCAGAGTCAAACCTCTGTGCCCCTTAAGTTTCTATTACTGTGGTCCATGTGTTATATGGAAGACCTGGGGTCTAGAAGGCTGGTCAGGGGAAAATCACCCAGCGCCCCCCACCCGGGGCTGTGCAGAGGGGGGGCACTTGAGCTCACAGCCCCTCCTTCCTGACCCCTTGACTCGGGTCTCAGAGTCTTATTGCTTCAATGGGGACAATTCTTGTCCCCATCCCCCAGCTTGTGCCCCACCCTTTCCTCCCACAGCCTGAGCCCAGCCCGGGTCCCTGACACTGGCTGGGACAGTCTGAATACCTCTCTTGTCCGGCCGTGTCCCACAGCTGCAGGGCGAAGGTTTTGTTGTCTACCAGCAGGTTCTTGACTCGAAAATCCACTCCTAGGGCACACAGAAGAGACCACCCAGGACAACCAGCTCCAGATGCCCCAGGTGGGTACCCGCTGCCCTCTCCCAACTCCTCATCAGTGAATTAACCTGTACCTAAAGGTTCTGCAGGGTTTCTACTGGGCACAACCGAGGGGACTACGTTTATCATCCCCACCATAGCCTCTGGGGTCCCAAGCCCCACCCTTCCCTGTGGTCAGAGCTGCAGACACATTTAGATCCTGGAATAAAGAGGTGAGAGGGGTTCCACACCCTTTCCAGACATCTTCCCGCCTGTCAAACAAAAGCCTTCTAGATGTGAGCAAGAATGGGGGAGGGGCGCAGAGAGGCGCAGAGAGATGGCTCAGCGGTTAAAGGTCCTTCACTGCTATTGCTGAGAACCTGAGTTCAGGCCCTAGCACCCCCATTACATGGCTCCCCAGCCCCCATAGCTCCAGTTCTAGGCTACGAACACCTTCTCTAGTCTCCACAGACACCTGCACGAACAGACACACTCAAAAACTGATAAATCTTTTAAAAAAGAATGGGAGGGGGCACTCCGTCCTTGTCTCCACCCCCCTTTCCTGCAGGGCCCACTGCAGTCTGACAGCTCCTGACATCCACAAGGTGGCTGGCAGATTTCTGGGATGACCCCTCGTAAGTACATGGTTCATACAGACTCCTAGTCTCCTCCAAGGAGGCTGGCCTGCCCAGCAGCAAGGGCCCTCCTGAGTAGAGAGTACTTTTTCTTTAGAGCCCCTTTCTGAGGTCTCAGGAGCCCAAGATTACAGGATCTTGAAAGTGTCACATTCAGCTGCACAACCGCTGGGCCACCCGCTGTCTCTCTACGGCTATTCCTGCAACTGCTAGTCCCTCCCCACTTAATTTCTGCCCCCTCATCTACCCTCAGGAGAGTCCAGTGTGCCCCAAAACTAAGCCACATAAACCGTCAGACACGCAATGTTTCGTCTACCGGTTCAAGGGGGCAGCCCACACACATCCGCAATCGTCAAGGGCAGACCTGGGCAGGCAGAGGTCAGGCTTTCTCCGGTGGAGTCTAACGTGTGAGGTGGGGAAGATGCCAAACGAAGGCTAGAAACCTCACTAGGATTCAGTTCTCTGCCACCAGTAGGGGCCACACTGAGAATCACACATGGAGACGTCAAAACACCTGGTATCTATGTCCCCAGCCAATGGCCTCGAATGCACTTGGCAAGAATTCTGACTTTTTGAGAGGGGATGGGATGGGGCAGGGGTGGGGGGAGACATCTGGCTGGCCACAGGGGCCTCCGTCTGAGCCTCTGCTATTGAATTGTGTGGAACTGACACACACAGAGCATCATGGGGCCAGAGAGATAGATCAGGGGGTTTAACATTTGCCATGCAAGTCAGGGATTCAGATACCCAGAAACCCACATAAATGCTGGGTGGGTGTGGCGGCCTCCAAAGGGAGAGACAGGGGGATGCCCAGAGAAAGCTGGCTGGAGGGACCAGACATGTTGGTGAGCCCTGGGTTTGGTGAGCCCCTGCCTCAGTAAGGACGTTTCCCAAAGTCACAAGTACACACACCCAACATGCTATAACCCCAGCCTCAGGGTGGTGGGGACAAAGACAGGCAGATCTCTGGAGGTCATCGTGTGTGTGTGTGTGTCTCACCCCTTTCCTGCGAGCACCAGCGCTAAATCTGTGTTAGACTCAATAAACTCTGCTTCATATTGCCTCCTCCTGAAAGTCATTCCTATTCCTGTAGCAGTTGAGCCTCCCAGCTCCACCTGAGTGGAAGTCAGAGGCTAGTGTCTAGGTAAGATAGGTTGGCCTGCGGTCACACCAATAGTTTTATTAATTTTATGTGTATGAGTGCTTTATCCACATGTATGCCAGAAGAGGGCACCAGATCCCACTAGAGATGGTTGTTGCTGGGAATTGAACTCAGGACCCCTGGAGGAACAGGCAGTGCTCTTAACCACTGAGCCATCTCCCCAGCCCGAAGGGATGTTCTTAATTGGGGTAGTTGTGACGGGAAGATGTGCATGGCTTCGTTTCACCCAGGCAGGACCCTGAGCTCAGGGAAAGGGAGCTGGGGAGATGAGGGCTGGCAGGTATACATTAATTCACTGTGATAGTTTGTATATGCTTGGCCCGGGAGTGGCACTGTTAGAAGGTGTGGCCTTGTTGGAGGGGGCGTGTCTGTATGGGCGTGGTCTGTGTGGGCGGGTCTGTGTGGGCGTGGCCTTGTTGGAGTGGTTATGTCACTGTGGGCATGGGTTTTTTTGTTTTTTGTTTTTTGTTTTTTGTTTTTTGTTTTTTTGTTTTTTTTTTTTTTTGAGCTGGGGACCGAACCCAGGGCTTTGCGCTTCCTAGGTAAGCGCTCTACCACTGAGCTAAATCCCCAGCCCCGTGGGCATGGGTTTTAAGACCCTCATCCTAACTTCCTGGAAGTCAGTCTTCCCCTAGCAGACTTCAGAATAAGATGTAGAACTCAACTCCTCCTGCACCATGCCTGCCTGGATGCTGCCATGCTCCTGCCTTGATGACAATGAACTGAACCTCTGAACCTGTAAGCCAGCTACAGTTAAATGTTGTCCTTGTGAGAGTTGCCTTGGTCTCGGTGTCTGCTCACAGCAGTAAAACCCTAAGGCACTCACTGTTCTCTTGACTGTGGCTGTAACATATCCAGCAGTTTGGAGCTTCTGCCTCATTGATTTCCCTGCAACCACAGGCTATACATTGAAATGGGAGCTAAGGCAAACCCTTTCTCCCTTAAGTTGCTTCTGTCTGTTTTTATCACAGCCGTCACAGGAATCTTTGTAAAGGGATGAGACAAACAGAAGGTGCCGAAGATATGGGGATGCTCAGAGATGCTCAGCAGACACACAGCAGCTTAGGTGATCAATAACTGTGACCTTGCAGACGGCAGGCTATGTCTGCTATGGGTCACACTTTTTCAAGGACACTGAGTCTTTAACTAGATCCATGGCATCCTGGTCAGTTTTGACTGTCAACTTGAACAGGCTGGAGTCACCTGGGAAGAAGGAGCCCCAACCAAAGAACTGCTTCCATCAGACCGGCCATGGTATAAGACAATGTCTTGAAAACTGATGTGGGGGTTGGGGGTTTAGCTTAGTGGTAGAGCGCTTGCCTAGCAAGAACAAGGCCCTGGGTTCAGTCCCCAGCTCTGAAAAAAAGAAAAGAAAAAAAAAAAGAAAATTGATGTGGGGGAGGACCCAGCCCACCATAGGCGTCACCATCCCTAAGCAGGTTGGCCTGGGTTGTATAAGAGAGTTAGCTAGCCATAAGCCAGCGAGTGAGTAGCATTCTCTATGGTTTCTGCTCCAGGTTCCTGCCTTGAATTCCTTCTCTGCCTTCCTTTAGAGATGGACTGTTACCTGAAGTACAAAGCTGAAATAAACCCTTTGCTCCTCTGAGTTGCTCCTGATCATGGAATGATCTCATAAATAGAGGTCAAACCAGGACAGCTGGTAAGAATTCTTGGTGTCTTAGTTAGGGTTTTACTGCTGTGAACAGATACCAGGACCAAGGCAACTCTTACAAGGGCAACATTTAGTTGGGGCTGGCTTATAAGTTCAGAGGTTCAGTCCAGCATCATCAAGGTGAGAGCATGGCAGCATCCAGGCAGGCATGGTGCAGGAGCTGAGAGTTCTACATGCTCATCTGAAGGCTGCTAGGGGAAGACTGGCTTCCAGGCAGCTAGGATGAGGGTCTTAAAGCCCACGCCCACAGTGACACACCTACTCCAACAAGGCCATACCTACTAATAGTGCCACTCCCTGGGCCAGCCATATACCAACCATAACACTTGGACAGAGAAACCCTATAGCCTGACCTAGGCCCCTCTTATAACAGGAGAGTATTAAGCCATCTGCTTGGCCCTGACTCTTAATTAGCCTGTAACTTGCAGCTGACATGGAGACACACACCATACCACCTTTGACCCCCTTCAAGGAACCACTATCATGGTCAAATATTTACTTTTTATACAAGAACGATACTAATACGGATTGTGTATACGATGCGTGCCAGGTGACGTGTATGAACTTGTAATGCCTGCAGGAAGCGGGGGCTACTCCCATCTCCGCTGTCAGAAGATGTGGGAACTAGAGAGAGCTGGACCTGGACTATCCTCCTGCAAAGGTCTGTGGATTCATGTCTCAGTGCCATCAGGAGGCAGGAGAATTAAGGAGTGTGGCCTGTGGGCTAGAGAGGTGGTTCAGCAGTTAAGAGTGTTGCCGCTCCTCCAGAGAATACAGGCTCAACTCCCAACACTCACAACTGTCTGTAATGCCCTCTTCTAGCTTCTGAGGGCATCAGGAACACCCACACACATAAAAATAATGATTTAAAAAAAAAAGAGTTTAGGGCACTCAGAAGACAGAGGCAGGCAGATCTCTATGAGTTCAAAGCTAAGCTGGTCTATGTAGTAAGTTCTAGGACTACAAAGAGAGACCCTGTCTCAAAAAAAAGAAGTGGGGTTGGGGATTTAGCTCAGTGGTAGAGCACTTGCCTAGGAAGCGCAAGGCCCTGGGTTCGGTCCCCAGCTCCAAAAAAAAAGAAAAAAGAAAAAAAAAGAGAGAGAGAGAGAGAGAGAGAGAGAGAGAGAGAGAGAGAGAGAGAGAGAAACAGACTGACCGAGACTTGGCTGACATTATAGTCTTTGGTCACTAGGTACATGCCCTCAAAGTGCACTGTGGGACCCTGGTTTCCACTTCTTCTTTCTCCGCCCCCAGCCCATAGGGTATCATGTAGCCCAGGCTGACCACAAGTTCGGTAAGCAGTCAAAGATGACCTTGAACTTATGATCCTCCGTCTCCACCTCCTATGGGCTAGGATGACAGCGATATAATGCGATACCCAGGACTTTATGTTCCGTAAGCCAGTGTTTTACATCTGAGGCTCCTCTTTCTCTCTTCCCTGCCATGTAGCTTGGCTTCCAGTATGTGTTTCCCGCCATAATACACTGCCTTGCCACAGGCCCAAAGGCAACGGGACTGACCGTGAACCAAGGCCTCCCAACTCGGAGCCAACCAGAGTTAAACCTTCTGTCTCTATAAGCCAATTGCCTCCTGGGGTGGGTGGAAGGGTGGGTTGTGACGCAAAGCAGACAAGTTCATAGTCCCAGCAACTGGTAGTGCTGGGATTTGAACCCAGGCCCCTAGGATCCTAACTTGCCACACTCTGGATATAGTCTATGTAAGATACCCAACTTGTGATCTCCTGCCAGGGCATGCGGGCAGACCTGGGGCATGCCGTGAGCATGTCCTGTTAGGCTCCGTAAGGAATGGCCTACCTTGCGGGTGGAGACTGGCCTCTTTACACTCTACTAATACCAGGACCTAAATTACACAGTGCTTTGCCCCTGTGGTGCATTATAAGCTAACGAGACCAATGTGGGGGAGGGGGAGAGAGCAAATTGCCTATAATTAGTGGTGATTAGCGAAATGCTAAGATTACGCCCATATAAAATAATGCCTCGTGAAGGCCTGTGGCCAAGACAGAGCCTGCCACTTCTCTTGGGATGGCTTGCTGGCCCCGGCCCAGCTGCTTCCCTCCACTGCTACCTCCCAAAGGGACCTTACCTACAGTGGCCGTCAGTCCAGCGGCAAACGAATCGTGATGTAACAGGTGTAGGAATGAGGTCTTGCCCACATTGGAGTCCCCCAAGAAGATGACATGGTAGAGGTAGTCGGGGTCAGCCTGAGGCTTGCCAGCAGTGAGGTCCCCAGGGGAAGAACTCGGTTCAGCCTCCTGTAAGTCTGTCCTTGGGTCCTCTGGCCTGCTCTCTGCCCCTGGCTCTGGGGGCTGAGGGGCGTCTGACTTGATCTCCACCTGAAGAGGCATGGACATGGGCCTGGGCTGGACTTCTGACTCAGCCAGGGTGAGGAGAACCTGTGTGGTCTCTGGGGCTCCCACTGCAAGCCCAGCCCCAGCCCCCAAGATGGGAGGAGACGTTTGGTCAGGAGCAGTGACTTCCACCTCAGCAGGAGCCTGAGATCGGTTAGGAAGGGGATCATCTTGCTGGAGGGATTCTGTGTTCCAGGCTTCCAGGCTGTGAGCCTCATCGGCTTCTGTTCCAGGGTCCTGCTGGCCTCTCTCTCCTAAGTTCCCTTCCTCAGGCCCAAGCTGCTCTTCTAGACTTTGGGGGAGGTGGGTAGACAGGCTATCCAGATGCAGGTCTTGGCCACTGGCTTCTTGGTAACCCCTAGAATGACTCTCTAGCCTGGCCAGATGTGCCTCATCCTGCCCTGGTGTCTCTGTGTGTACTTGGTCCACAGACTCCAGGCTCAGGGAGGGCTCTGTGGCCTCCTCAGGGAGAGCTGTGTCTCCCTGGGACCCTAAGCCCAGCTTCAGGTCCTCCGCCATGACTTCTCTCTCTATGGTCAGTTTGGCTGCATCAGGTCCAGACCAAAGACTCTTGTCACCCAGATCTGAAGTCTGGGTCTGTTTTCCGGACCCGGTTGGGGACTGAGGAGGAGAAGAGAGCCCCTGAGGAGGAAGCTCAGCCTCAGAAGCAAGCAGAACTCTGAAAGTGGCTTCTTCAACATTCCCAGAATCCCCAGCCGGGACTCCTGGCGGACTCCTGAGGAAGGGACCCTGGAGCCTGGCATCTAAGTCAGCGGAGTTCACAAGCTGCTTAGAACTGACATCCTGTCCATCCTGCCCCTTGGGGTCCTCCACCCCTTTCGTATCTCTGGCACTATCAGGAGACATCTCAGAGGTGCTTCTTGGACCTGGGTCTAGATCTGAGGCTGGCTCCTGAGAAAACGGCAGAGCAGACATATTGGAAATGGAGATCTGTCTAACAATGCGGGGAGTCTGGGGGGCGGAGGTGTCACTTGGGGATGGGGGAGGGCTCCAGCAAAGCCGCAGGGTTCTATGAGTAGGATCTTCGAAGCTGCTGAGGAGCTTGTCCCAGTCATCGTTAACCCCAAACAGCTCAGGCAGTGGGGCCTCCTCTGTGGGGACAGCCTGAAGGTCTGGGGCCTCCGTATTTGCCCTGGGGACACTGGGAAGGAAGGGGAAAAATGAAGGTTGGGGGAGTACCCTCCCCAAATCCTGGTAGCATGACCTCTCCTGTGGCTAGCTTTCCTCTAAGGATGGCTGAAAACATCCCCTTCCCACTCTGTACCTCAAAATCCACACTGCCCTGACCAGGCAAGCCTTCTTATCTCTGAGCTGTTACAAACACAGCAAGTACCTGACTGTGAGCTCTGTATGTGTGTGTCTGTGTCTGTCTGTGTGTGTATGTGTGTGTCTAAGTGTCTGTGTATGTCTCTGTGTGTATGTGTGTCTGTGTATGTCTGTGTGTCTTTGTGTGTGCCTATGTGTCTGTGTGTGTCTGTGACTGTATGTATGCCTGTGTGTGAGAGATGTGAGTGTATGTGTGTATGTGTGTGTGTGTGTCTGTCTGTATGTGTGTATGTGTGTGTATGTATCTGTGTGTGTCTGTCTATATGTGTGTGTATATGTATGTGTCCATGTGTATGTCTATGTGTGTCTGTATGTATGTCTGTGTATTAGATATTATGTGTGTGTGTGTATGTGCTATGTATCTATGTCTCTGTTCTCTGTGTATGTGTATATGTGTCTGTGTGAGTCTGTCTATACATGTGTGTATGTCTATGTGTTTGTGTATGTATGTATGTCTGTGCATGAGATATTATGTGTGTGTATGTGTGTGTATATATGTGTTCGTGTCTATGTGCGTCTGTATGTGTGTGTGTTTGCACACATGCGCACACACAGAGATCTAACCAGCTCCATGGAGAACAGCCTTTCCTAGCTCCTGGGAGTCATTGTTCTCTGCCCTCATCGAGAGAGAATGGTTACTTGCCTTGGCTCTTCCTCTACCTGCCAGGACACTCGGCCCCTGGTCCTGGCAGTATCCAGGTGACCTCTTGTCACCTGTAGCTGTCCCCGCACCTCTTCTAGCTGCCCGGTCAGGTCACGCTCAACCTCCCGGAGCTGCAGGTTCTCCAAGCTGGCCTCTTGCTGTGTGCTACTGAGGTGGAGGAGCTGGGCCTCCAGCTGTGCAGGGTAGAAGAGAGGAGGAGAGGATTGGCCAAACCCTCCAAGACTTTGGCAAGACAAGGATGCCTTGTCCCCTGCCACCACTGCCCAGGTCCTGGAGACCCAGCTTAAATGGTCCGATTGGAGGGGAGGTCGCCCTTCAAGCATCTAATTAGCCGCCTTATACACCCCACAGCGAGACCTGTGATTTATGGGAAGGATACCACCATCAGAGGACAAGAGCTCCTCAGGCACACCGACTAGGGGGCCAAGCCCTGCAGTGTCTGCTGTTCCTGACTCCGTCTAGACTGCAGGGGCTTCTGACCCAAAGGTAATTCAGAAGGTTCCCACAGCAAGGCTCCACAGAGCAGAGAGCACAGCCTATAGCAGCCTGGGGTCAGCCTTCCCACCATCCAGCAGGCTCTGACATGTTAAGAACAAGCACCCAAGGTTTCTCAGGTGACAACGGAGCCTGTTGTCCAGAACTTTCCTTTCTTTCTCCCCACTGCTCCCTACTTCTGGGTCTCACCTGGCCCAGGCTAGCCTTGAACTCCTGATTCTCCTACCTCCGCCTCCGAGAGCAGGAGTTACAGCACATACCACATACCCCAGCCTGTCCAAACCTTTGCCTTTTCTGGTTGTCCCTATACACAACCTCACTTGACACGAGGCCTGAGAAAGGACACGGAGATAGACACCTTCTTTTCATGGACACTGGAAACCCAAGGGTAGGGTTAGCTCCCCATTTCTTTCCCTGAGTCAGCCTGGTTCTTTATGGGACCTCGTCTGACCAGGGCACTGAGAAGGGAGCCCTGATCTGGCCCAGGGAGTTCTTGACTATCTGTGGCTTCAGGGAACCTGGCCAACTGGGAACAGCGAAAAGGTCCTGGGGTCCGTCCGGGCTCTCCAGAAGGCCTGTACTCACCTCTCTCTGACCTTCTGCTAGCCGCTGAACCTCTTGCTCCTTGGCCTCCAGGGCCTCCTGCATGTGGGCACTGAGGGCCATGCCCCTGGAGTTGCTCTGCAGAGAAAACTGGTCAGCCCTGCCCTGCAGACTCCAGAGCCAGCTTAGCTGAGCTGGTCCTACCTAGCTTATCTCCACCCTGGGCTGGGGTTCGGGCACTGGAAGGTACCCACCAAAAGGACTTTTGGGAATCCCTGCTTGGGCCTAGACTATCACAAGGACACTGAAGCTAAGAGACTGAAGTCAGGCCTGGGGGAACAGAGAACACAGGTCCAGTAGGCCCACCCCATCTCTCTGGGGAGCATAACCTGCAGGACAGGCAGTTCTCATCTCTCTCTGCGCCTTCCCACTACTTAGCCTGGAGAGGCGTCCATCAGGGCTTCACCTGGGCCTGCAGCTGCTGTTTCTCCCTGCGGATCTGTTCCTCTGTCTCCTCGTAGAGCTGTCTCACCTTGTGGAGATGGTCAGAGTCTCGCCTACAGGGGCAGGTGGTGGGCACCAGAAAGCTTGCAGGGGACCTCAGGAACTTAATGCCTGGAGCCCTCCTGCTTGGCTTGCCCTCGGCCATCTTAGACCGAACCACCCCCCCATCCTGTCACTTCTCTAATGGTTGCCTCATCCCCAACCCCCACTCCTGGCTCTATCTACCGTTCCCATTGCCCCGAGTCTCAGTCACACCATCTTGGACTCCATGACTCAGGCTCCGGTGACCCTGGCAGTTTCAGGGTCACGAGATAGCTCTGCTTCCAAGCCCCAGCCACTTCAGAAGGGAGTCTCCAGGTCCCCCTCAGAGGCGATGCTCGAAATGGTTGATCTTTCTAGGTAGTATTGAGCAAGGGGACCCTCCAAGCATCCTCTGTACAGGACCCAGGATCCCACAGCGTGCAAGGAACACCTGCTATGTCCCCCGCTCACTTTCTCAGGGTCCACGCCAGTGCCTCCCGGTCGGCCCGAGCCTCCTGCAGGCGACTGCTCATCTTGGCTAGGAAGCCCTCCAAGTTGCCTGCCAACTGGGGCTCCTCCTGCCGCAGCTCTCTCCACAGTTTCCAGAGCTCAGCCTGCCTGGAATAGGGGGACCTCCAGAGATTAGACACAAAGGGTCTAGGAAGTGAGAAGACTCCTGTAGGTAGCCCAGGCTAGCTTCGAACTTGCTGTGTATCGAAGGATAACCTTGAACTCCTGATTCTTCTGCCTTTGCCTCCTCCCAAAGGCTGAGATAACTATGTCCCGTTTTTATGGTGGTGCTGGGGACAGATCCCACAGCTAGATTCCTGTGTTCTAGCAATCTCCGAGCCAAGCCGTAGCCCTTCCCGTGGTTTCAGCCTTAATGGCGACACACCCAGAGACTTGGGGACCTGAATCACAAAAATCCCACTAATGATACTTCAAAAGCTTAGTTCAAGTGTCACCTCTTGCTGGGACACTTCTACATGTGAGCTGGACTTTGACACCCCACCCCCCCATACCACACATTCCCCTGTGAGTCAGTGGCTAATGGGGGGTTGGGGGGGTAAAGGGAGACTTGGGAGTCTGACAGCTCAAGGCTTCCATCCGCCCCCGCTATTCTCCCATCCTGGAGTTGCGTGGTTTCTAGCAAGCCTTTACCCTCCCGGGACTCACTGGGAAAACACGAAGGCCAATACTTGCCAAGCAAGATTTTTCGGGGGGGGGCAGGGGGGAGGATAAGAGAAACACTGAGAGTAAGTGCCAGCCCCCGGGCCTTGCCCACGGTTGGCACCCAACACACACTACTTTCACATGGACTTAATTAAGTCATGAAGACAGAGGCCCAGAGGGCGAGGGGGCGGGGCCAAGCTGCCAAGTGGGGAAATGGATCCCTGCTCCACCTGTTCTGCCAGCCTACGCCCCAGGTCCCACCCAGCCTGGCCTAGAGCAGCAGCCCCACCCTCTGAAGCAGACAGGAGCAATCTCATCCTTCTGAGGGTGGAGGGGCAAGTGGGAGAGTGTGCGTGAGGGCCAGTCCCTGGCTGGATCTAGCAGGCCTTGGGAAGGGGCCCCTCTCCCCTCTTCAGAACTCTCATATACCCAGAGCCTGAGCCCAAGACGCACGGCAGGAATCGACCTTCTATCTCGAAAGCACCCAGCCCAGGGCACCGCCATGTCTGAAGTCATACTATTGAGGGACCCTTAGGAGTTCTTTGTACAGGGCTTCAATCTCTGTAGCTTTAAAGGGCATGCCATAGCCAGGGACAGAGGTCAGAGGTCACACACTATCAAGTGGCCAAGCTGGGGATCTGTCTACATCCGGTCCTACCCTAAGCCCTCACCCCCACCAGAGTCTTACTCAGAAAGGGAGTGGCCAGTCTCCATCTGCCCTACAAGGGTCAGGAAGGCTTCCTTCTCCTCAGTATCGGCCTCCTCGAAGACAGGGAAGCTGGAGGTCGCAGATATCCGTTGAGAGGGCAATGACCGTTTTGTCTGGAGTCTGTGGGTACTGGGGCTGGAGCCAAAGACATTTTCTGGGGGTGGGGGGAACAGGAGGTAACAGAGGGAAGAGGAAGCTCTGACTTCCCTTGAGTCCCGTCCTCCACGTTTAAACAGGGACGTGCTCCCGTATGCCTCAGATCAGCCTCGGGAGTCTCATAAGCTGGGAGCGCCCATTTTACACATCACCTGAGGCCCAGAGATGCCTAGAAACTCTCTGGAAGCTCCAGGGTAGCAGGCGTTCGCCCTATTGGGAAGTATTCATTGAGCATTCACTCTACCATGATGGTAGAGATCACTACTCAAATCCCAGGCCCCGTGTGTCTGTGAGCACGCGCGTGTGTGTGTGTGTGTGTGTGTCTTGCTATATGTATGCACAGTGGTATGCAGCAGTCTGCATGTAAAGGTCAGTTCACGACTTCTAGCTAGTGGATTCTGGGGCTTGAACTCAAGTCATCAGGCTTGGCTACAATCACCCCTACCCACTAAGCCATTTCACAGGCCCTTTTTCGTCATTTTTTTCCCAATAAAACTAATTTGTTAAGTGACCTCAAGAAATAAACTAGAACCCAGGAAGCAGAGGTAGAAGGATCTCTGTGAGTTCAAGGCTACCCCTAGTCTTCACAGGGAGTTCCCGGCTAGCCATAACTGCACAATGTGAGGTCCTACTTAAAAAAAAAAAAAAAAAAAAAGGGTTGGGGATTTAGCTCAGGGGTAGAGCGCTTGCCTAGCAAGCGCAAGGCCCTGGGTTCGGTCCCCAGCTCCGAAAAAAAGAAAAAAAAATGAAACAAACAACAATAATAATGATAATAAAATAAACAGACCAAAAAAAAAAAAAAACAAAAACAAAAAACAGACCAGTTGTTTCCACTGAGGCAAGGTGGGGACTGTGTGAGAAGGGGAGCCTCAGAGTGCCCTAAGGAGGTGACAGGAATACCAAGGCGTGACTTGCAAGCAGGACACAGAGTGGGTTTCCAGAGGAGGTCACTTTTGGCAGAAAGAAAGAGAGAACCCCACTTACAGCCCTGAGTGAGGAGCCGGGCTAGTATGACAGAGGGGCAGGTGGTCTTCAGTGAGCCTCAAACGCTGATGGAATCAGGCATGCGCTCTGTGGTCCCAGGAAGGAACAACTTGGAGCGGGAGCAGGACTGGCTTCTGAGTGAAGACTGCACAGCGCCACCCACCACCAGTTCCAGGCTGGTCCCTCCCCTCCCCCCTCAGCTTCCCTATCACCTCAAATGTGGGCTATCCCAGCCTGTGAATATTGATATCCGACCCTCCTCTGCTGTCTCCTACACCCTAAACCTTTGAGCCCTGCGCATGGCCTTAAGAACCCAAAGTGCACCTGATTGTTCAAGGCTGAGCTTTCTGGTAGAGGCTCACACGGGAGTTTCTCTGATGCCATGGTCCCTTGTGAGGGGCACGTCATGGGAGATCGGTCCCCTAGATACCATCCCTACCTCCAATACCTCCCCCTCCTTTCTGTCCCCCCCCCAAGATGCCACCCTCTGGAACCTGGGGCTTGGAGTTGCCTTGACTGAGACTGGAAAGGGACTCCCTGGGGGCACTGTAGCCCACGGTCCCTCTTCAAAACCAGAAAGCTTTTATTCCCCTATCCTTACCCCCCCACACACGAGAATACAAGGGAGGGTTCTGGGGGAGCTGTTAGCTCTCAGATGTAGTGGGGAACACCCCCCCCCCGCCTGTCACACAGTCCAATAGTGTGCTGAAAGCCCCCAGTACCCTCCCAGAACAGACATACTGAGTCCAGAGCTGAATTCTTCCAGCGACAGGCGGCCCCTACTCTCAACGTCCACCCAGTCAAATATCATCTGCGGCTCCTCGTTACCCAGGAAGCTGAACCTGGCCTCCTGAAAGGAAAGCACGAATGAGTTGGCCACTGTTCCCACAGGAAAGACTCTGGGCAGGCTGGAGACGGGAGGCATCTGTCTTCAGCCACACTGCTTTCCTTTGTCTCAGGGGCAGGGTCACTCAATCGGGCCTGCCTGACCTGGAGCCTAGCCTACAGTTCCCCACATCACATTAGCCATCCTGCAGCAGGGCCCCCAGCAGGCTCCAAGTCACCTCCCTGTTGCTACCCCAAACTTGCACTTGTGCCCCCCCCCCCAGCCTTTAGTAGGATGACTTCAAATGCCATCTGAGGCTTCTTAGCTTGCTTGCTTGCTTGCTTGCTTGCTTGCTTGCTTTGGGGGGGGGGGGGTTAGGATGGGGTCTCTACATAATTTAGCCCTGGCTGTGCTGAAACTCACTATACAGACCAAGCTGTTCTCGAACTCACGGAGATCCACCTGCTTCTGCTTCCAGAGTGCTGGGATCAGATGTGCAGCATCATGCCAGCGAGCCATCTGACACCACAGCCAACAGACAGGATGTCCTTCCAGTGTGGTCCAGGGACAATGCCAGTTTTTCCTACTGTGGCTCTTAGGTTGCGTAACTGAATGAGGGGGTATCAGAAAGACTGCGTTCATTTGAAATCACACATTGGGGGGCCGGGGGGGATGACAAAGCAGAGTGTGATAGCCCACACCTTCCAGCCCAACACTCTGGAGGCAGAGGCTAGTGGATCTCTGCAGGGTTGAGGCCAGCCTGGTCTACATAATGAGTTCCGGGGACAGCTTAGGCTACACAGAGAGACACTGTCTCAACAGCCACCAGCCGTCCCAAAAGAAAGAAGAAATCTATAATGATGTTTTAACTAAAGACATTCAGGATTTTCCAAGCAGCGGTCTCCATTTAAGTAGCAAATCGGCCTGTCTGGATTGTTTTCTGTTAGAATGTTTCATTTTAAAAATTGCTAATGTGAGGGGTTGGGGATTTGGCTCAGTGGTAGAGCACTTGCCTAGCAACTGCAAGGCCCTGGGTTCGGTCCCCAGCTCCGAAAAAAAAAAAATTTGCTACTGTGAAGTTACACAGAGGTGGCCCATGCCTCTAATCCCAGCACTTGGGAGGCAGAGGCAGACGGATCTCTGAGCTTGAGCCCAACCTGGTCTACAGGGTGAGTTCCAGGACAGCCAGGGATACACAGAGAAACCCTGTCTCAATACATACAAACATACATACATACATACATACATACATACATACATACATACATAAATGTTGTCCTGTGCAGAAGCAATGGCTCAGTAGGTTAAGAGTCTGAACTGGAGGTTGGGGATTTAGCTCAGTGGTAAGGCGCTTGCCTAGCAAGCTCAAGGCCCTGGGTTCGGTCCTCAGCTGAACTGTTCTTTCAGAAAACTTGAATTTGGTTCCCAGGTGTAACTCTCACGCCAGGAGATCCAACTGTGTCTCTGGCCTTTGGAGGCTCCAGCACACGCTGGCATGGGTCTGTGGAGGCCAGAGAACAGGGCGTTGGTCCCTGGGCACAATCCATATTTTTTCTTTTGAAAGTCTCTGACTGTTCTGAGCTCTCCAAGTATCTAGGCTGGCTGACAAGCCCTGGGGACCTGCATATCCCTGCCTTCCTGGGGCTGGGACTACAAGTGTGTCTCTGTAAATGTTTGATGCGTACACCTATTTTATGGCCTCTAAATTCCCAGATATTGTAAAATGTTTCTATTTCCAGATATTGTAAACTGTTTCTCCAGTGAAAGGAGCCAAGGGGAGAAAGTTTAAGAGGCATGAGCTAGACCACAGAGCGCCCAGAAAATGCACCTCACGGAACTGATGAAGGCAGTCAAGTAACGTGCGGAGTCTATTCAGGAACGTCGGAGATAATTTCTGTCTGATGAGACAGATAACGCCAGGATTTATGGCCTGGGTAGACTTTCACTAGCTATAAAAAAAAAAAAAAAAAAAAAAAAAAAAAAAAAAAAAAAAAAAAAAACCACAGAAAACCACCCAACTTTGCAATCTGGTTCTAATCTGTCTTTGTTAAGTTGCCCAACTTTTTAAAAGTGCTCTTTGAACCATTCATAACGCTAATTAACCTGTTAAATAAAATCTCGGAGGGTTCGGGCTGCGGCTTGACGTTAGAGTGCTCGTCGAGCATGAAGTAGGAAAGGCATCCATTTTGGCACGCGTCTGTTTTGTGTTTGCCTATGGGTCATGGTTTTACCTTTCTGAGCGATCAGCGGCTTAGGATCCTCAGAACGGGCAGAGCCCTGTGCACGCGCTCACCCAAAGAGTCAAGTCTGGAGGCTGCTGCTCCTTGGATTTCTGAGCCCTAGGGCTTCTTGATTCTGGAGAGCCTGAGTGTGGCAGAGTTTAGGGGCTTTGTTGCTGTTGGGTTTTTTGTTTTTTTTTTTTTCTAAGATAGGATCTCTTGCAGCCTAGGCTGGCCTCAAACCCACTCTGTAGCTGAAGATGACCCTGAACTTCTACCAAATGCTAGGATTACAGCTGTGCTGACTCCATCAACTTGACACACAAATTTGAGAGAAGGAACCTCAATTGAGAAAATGCCTCCATAGGATCAGGCCTCAGGCAAACCTGTGGGGCAGTCTCCTGATTAGTGATTGATGGGCGAGGGCCCAGCCCACTGTGGGCGGCGCCATCCCCGGGCTGGTGGTCCTGGGTTCCATAAGAAAGCAGGCCGAGGAAACCATGGGGACCAAGCCAGTAAGCAGCACCCCTCCATTCCCTCTGCATCAGCTCCAGCCTCCAGGTCCCTGCCCTGTGTAAGTCCCTGTCCTGACTTCCTTCGGTAATGAACAGCCATGTGGAAGTGTAACCCAGACAAACCCACTTTTCCCCCAGGTTGCTTTTGGACATGGTGTCGCACCCCAGCAACCGTGACCTTAGGCAGCACCCCACCTCTCGTCCACTTTAATATATGCTCTGGGTTCAAACTCTGGGTCACCAGGCTTGTGTAGCAAAATCCTTTATACACTGTGTCCTCAGAGGCCAGAAGCATCAGACCCCTGGAGCTGCCGCAAGAGGAGGTTGCCAGCCACCTGACACGGGGCTCAAACTCGAGTCCTCTCAGGGAGTGATACATGATCTTAACTGCTGAGCTGTCCCCCACGTGAATGCTCTCCTATGATTATCTCTGCATACATCATTTTCCTGTTCCTCTCTCTCTCTCTCTCTCTCTCTCTCTCTCTCTCTCTCTCTCTCCCCCCCCCTCCCATTTTTATCTTTAGCTCAGTACTCTGGTACACACAGCTATAACTCCCCGCATTTGGGAGGCTGAAGCAGGAGGATTGCTGTAAATTCGAGTGCACCCTCAGCTACATGGCAAGATGCTATCTATCTAAAAGGAAGGAAAAAAAAAAAGGCTCAACCAGTTATAGCGCTTGCCAGGCAAGCCTTGTGCTCTGAGTTCCATGTTCCATGCCCAGAACCGACAGTAGAAAGAGAAGACCAACTCCTAAAAATTAACCTCTGACCTCTACCAGTGCACCTTGACCTGTGTGTGCACGTGCGCGTGCGCATGTGTGTGTGTGTGTGTCCTTGCTCACATATATACATCCTACACACACAATAATGATAATAATAGCAACAATAGTAAGTGTTAAGAAGTTAGGCTGTGGGTGCTAGGCAGGGGCTAAACACTTGCACAAAGTCCTGGGTTCAAGCCCCAGCACCCCACAAGCTGCATGGTGACTCGTAGAATTCTAGTATCCCAGAGGCAGAGGCGGGAGGATCAGAACTCCAGGGCAGCCTCAGCTACACAGTGAGTTAAAGGCTAGCCTGGGCTACATGAGCCTGCATCCCAAAACAAAACTAAAAAACAAAAGAAAGTACCATAGGTATCAAATCAAGAGATTCTGTCTTTCTCAGGCTCTGAGGTCACAGGAACCGGGCTGTTACAAAGCATCTCCCCTGCCCTGTGAGAAGGTTCTAGAGAGTTCTGGAAGCTTCTGCCATCCCTCCTCTTGTCTCCAGGGCTGCTACGAGCTACAGATCCCAGCTTGTATCTTCAACCACAAAAGGCAAGTCCAAGGGACTGCCCCAGGCTCTGCCTCATGTGGGTACGGCTTCCAATCTGGCCTTGGGTGACCTTCGAATTAATGGACTGGGGGCTTCTGGGAAATGGGGTAGAGCGAGAAGGGACCATGAGGTGCCAATAGGGGAACTCTAGGCTGTGGAACTGTGTGTTATGTTCTAGGGATATCACCAATCTATACGGCAGGGTTGGGGGTCTGGTGATGTTTTGAGACAAGGTCTCATTTAGCCCGGGCTGATCTGGAACTCTCTATGTAATAAGCATTCTTCTAACTGAAGCCCCCAAACCCACCCCGATTTTTTGGACACAAAACCTCTATTCCATTTTTGCCCAGACTGGCTGTGTGTAGAGCAGGCTGGTTTTGAACTCGAGATCCCCCCTGCCTCTGTTACCCAGGTCTTTGTAATCCTAGGCTGTCTCTCCCATTAAACCCTTGTTCTAGGGCTGGAGAGATGGCTCAGTGGTTAAGAGCACTGACTGCCCTTCCAGGGGTCCTGAGTTCAATTCCCAGCAACCACCTGGTGGCTCACAACCATCTGTAATGGGATCCGATGCCCTCCTCTGGTGTGTCTGAAGACAGCGGCAGTGTACTTATGTAGAATAAATAAATAAATCTTTAAGAAAAAAAAAAGACCTTGCTCTAAGCGGCCTGTCTGGCGACGACTTCCCTGTTTTAAGGTGCAAACTCCACATTCCAGGTGCACCTTCAGTCTTTGGGAGACTGACATGGATCACTCTGAGTAGCGTTTGAACCTCACTGCCCTTCCTAGGACGTTCTAAAACCAACACTTTTTCCCTATCTGCTTAGGTTCCAGAACATTCTAGGTTTTGGTTTTTGCTTCCACTTAGTGTTTTTGTCTTTTGTTTTTTGTTTTGCACAGGTTCAAAGGCGTCTACCTTCCTACTTTACCAGGATAGAACAGGATTAATCAACCATACAGCCCGGTACCTAATTGTGGTGTCATTTTAATATAATGACCCCCATGTAATCAACTGTGACAAGCTGGTTTTCCAGGATAAGCTCAGAGCCAGCGCTGTGAAACCCTCTCAGGAGGCCTGGAGCTGAGGGAAAAGGAAGGCCATTTCCAGGTAGAAAAACCGGTCACCTGCTAAAGAATGGCCACCTGCTGGAGCTGGGTTTGTAGCCTGAGGTTGGATGAAGGTTGACAAGCTGTCCCAGAATCAGGGACACACTCAAGTGCCCCTTCAGTCTGAGGAAAGATGGACGGCTAATCCTTATCAAGGTGACTAAGTTGAAACTCACTCTGGGTATTTCTGTGAGAAACTTCCCAGTGGGGTTAGCCAGGAAAAGAGCTCTACCTGGAATGTGGGTGGTACTGCCCAATGGGTGGGGGACTTGAGATGAATGAAAAAGAGGAAGGAAGTTGAGTGCCAACATTCATGTCTTTCTGCTTCCTGACTGAGGAGACGCTGTGTCCATCTGCCTCATGCTCCTGCCTCCAAGCCGTCCCCACGATGAGGGATTGTGAACCAAGAAAACCCTTTCTCCCATAAGTTTTGTTTTCTTGTTTGTTTGTTTGTTTTTTGTTGTTGTTGTTGTTTTTGTTTTGTTTTTGTTTTTGATCAGGTTCTCATTGCTGTGGCAAAGAGAAAAGGAATTAATACAGCTGGTCATCCAACAGAAGCATCAGCAATGAAGGCTTTAAAAACTCAACCTACATGCCGAGGGATGCTGGCTCATGCCCTTAATCCCAGCACTCCGGAGACCGAGGCCGGTAGAGTTCTATGAGTTCAAGGCTAGCCTGATCTACAGAGAGAGTTCCAGGACAGCGGGGGCTATGTAGAAAAATGCTGTGTGGGGGAAAATATTTCAACCTATTTTGAATTTCCAAATTCCATATGGAAATTTCTAGACCAGAACCAATTTTGGCCACATGTTAAATCTAAGGAAGCTCATGTGTTTAAATACACTCCAGCTTCACCCTTAGAAATAACCAAAGTCAGGCCAGCCATCCCTTTCATACATCAAGAAACACAGGGAAATTATTTATAACCACAAGAAAAATCATCTAAAAACTTGAGAATACGTCAAAAAGGTAAGCTCACACTCTAGGACTATATAATCACAAATTGTCCAGACCAGGGGAGTGGACTGGTCACACTCACTGTCTTTCTTTTTTTTTTTTTTTTCTTTTCTTTTCTTTTTTTCGGAGCTGGGGACTGAACCCAGGGCCTTGCGCTCGCTAGGCAAGCGCTCTACCACTGAGCTAAATCCCCAACCCCTCTTTCTTTTGGACTTTGAGACAGGATCTCACTATGAAGTCCTGGCTAGCCTGGAACTCGATATGTAGACCAGGCTGGCCTCCTTGACGGAAAGGTCTAGCCTCGGACCAGGAGCCGGCTCAGTAGGGTAAAAGTTCTTGCTGTGTGCTGTGAAGCGATTGCTTCTGAATCTAAACATTCCTTCCAGTAGACAGAGGGAGTCAGGAGACTCTAATGGCATATATCACATGCCCTGGAAAGTTGAAACTTGCATGACTCTGGAGGGAGCTTTGCGAGCTTTATAGAGTAAGTAAATAGCCCGCGTGGGAGGAGACACTGACCAGCCTGCAGCAGAGATAGCAGAGACGAGATTCTTGGGCTCTGGAGCTTCCTGTAAACCGTGCAGCACTCCAGAGCGGCAGTGTTTGTGAGTAGGGATGGGGCACACTGATGATACAGCTGCTTCTGGGCCATCCTGCTCCCATAACTGTGCGCCCCTACTCCTGTTAGGAACCCCAATAAAAACTCATTGACTCAACCATTTGGACCTTGGTCTGTCAAGGATTCCCTGCGTAAAGCTAGTAGCTCTGTGTGTGTGTGTGTGTGTACACGCATATGTGTGGGATGTGTGTGTGCATGTGTGTGTGTGCACATGCATATGTGTGGGATGTGTGTGTATATACATTTAGTGCACATATGCATGTGTGTATGCATGTGGTATATATATGTATGTGTGGTGTGTGTGTGTTGAATGTATACATGTGCGTGTGTGTGTGTGTGTGTGTGTGTGCGTGTGTATGTTGGGGGGCGTATAAGTTGCAGCTCCCCTGAAATAGTCTCTCACATACTACCAAGCAAGCCTGAATTTGATCTCCAAAACCCATGTAAAAAGCTAGATTTGGGTGCCTCGCCTATAATCCCAACACTTCAAGATGGGAGACATAGACAGAATTTGCCAGAAGCTTGAACTGCACAGTGGCAAAAACACACACACACACGCACACACACACACGCACACGCACATGCACGAATACACCCATGCACTGATACACACACACACACACACGCACACACACACGCACACACATGCACGAATACACCCATGCACTGATACACACACACACACACACACACACACACACACACACACACACACACACATCTTATTTTTAAAAGCCCCAGACATGCTGAAGTCACTCATTAACTTGAAAGTTTCGTCTAGGAAAGATGAGGTCAATTTCTGGCTAGGATTCATGGGCTGTTGGACATTAGCCATCTTTTCAAATTGAACTCAGCCACGTTACCCTAACTGCCTACAAGTATCTGAGCTCAAGGGCTCCGTGCCCTGCTCATGACATTTCCCTATAATCCCTGGTTAATTAGTAATAAATTAGATAAGATCTTTCTTTGGCTGGCGAGATGGCTCACCGGGTAAAGGTGCTTGCCTCCAAGCCTGACAACCTGAGTTTGACCCTGGCGGAAGGAGGGAACGGAGTCACACAGGTTGCCCTCTGACCTCCACACATGCACTCTGGTGTGCATGCCCCGACCCCTGCACATGCACATCTATATATTTATGGATATATAGAAGGGATGACTTCAAACTTGTGATCCTCCTGCCTCCAGCTCCTGAGTGCTGGGATCACACGTGCTGTCATGCTCACTTTAGCTGGCAAGAACTGAACCTGGGGCCTTGGGCGTGCTAGGCAAGTACTCTACCATCCGAGACACACACTCCCCCCTGCGCCCCAAGTCCCTATGGCAACGGTCTAGATAGGGAAAGGACAACATGGAGTGACACCTAGAAGCAGCAACACGCACCCCCACACACACAACCTTTTGCACTAAATGAGGGAAAATCGTCAGCCATGTTGGTCTGGACCATGGGCCAAAAGCCTCTTACTGGAACCCACAACTGTGGTCCATCTGCACTCGTCTACCTGCTTCGGTCCCTAGTGCTCTGACTGCTCCCAAGTTGAACGTCCCTGCTCTAAACACCCCAAGTCAGGTGTGGCGAGCCTGCCTGTTGCCCCAAGACTGGGGAGGCTGAGGTAGAACTGAGAGTTACAGGCTCCACAGAGAGACCTGTCTCGAAAATCTCTCTCACGAGGCCTGGTAAGATGGCCCAGCGGTGAACAGTGCTTACCGTTCTTACAGAGAACCCACCTTTGGTTCCCAGCACCCGTGTCAGGTGCCTCACGGCTGCATGTAGCTCCAGGACCCTCCCTCTTCTGGACTCTAGGGGTATCTGTGTAACACAGTATACATGTCCACACACATGCACATGATTGGCGGTTTGGGGGCAGGGCTGAGACAGGGTTTCATTGGATAGCCCAGGCTAGCCTCCAACTCACAGAGATCCACCTGCCTCTGCCTCCTGAGCTCCGAGATTAAAGGCATTGTGCCACCACTCCCCGGTGTCACATTATGGAAAATAACAGAAATAACCAAGCACAGTAGTGTGCCTTTAGTCTCAGCACTCGAGAGGCAGAGACAGGCAGAGCTCTGTGAGATAAAACACTCATAACAGCACCATATTCGAGTTACTTCGGGGACACAAAGTTCTCTCCTTTGTTAAAATGCAAACGTTTCTAAGAAAGGGTAATATATTAAGCCTTATCAGCCAACTATATGTTGGAAGAAACGGATTCTTTTTTTTTTTTTTTTCTTTTTTTCGGAGCTGGGGACCGAACCCAGGGCCTTGCGCTTGCTAGGCAAGTGCTCTACCGCTGAGCTAAATCCCCAACCCCGGTCAAGAAACGGATCCTTAATACTTTTCCAACAGTGAATTTGGACGCGGAAGGGAATCAGCAAGCAAGCTAAGCCTTGGTTAGAATAGGAAAATTCAAAAATCTGCACATAAGGGATTCCAGGTGTGACTCCAGGGCCTCGTGCTCACCGCCAGATCCTCCCGGGTGACAAAGCCCCTCTCCTTGGCACCACAGTTCTGGAAGAAACCTTGAAGTTCCGCATCAGCGTCAGAGGGCCAGGACCCCGCTTCCGGGGACACGGGGGCATCCTGCCCGTCTGCTGGCTCTCGCATCTGCCTCCGGCGGCTGGATGCCAGCTTCCTACTTTTTCTGGCCAGTCCCTTTCCTTTCTCCATGGTGCCTCAGACCTGGGGACAGAGGAGGAGAGGGTGATGGGCCACTGAATGCAGAGAATCCACTGACTCCATCCCCGCACCCAAGCTTCTGAGCATGGCCAGCGCCTCCGTCCTTCCATGGCTGACAGAGCCCCTGCATGGCCTGGTCCACATCGTCTGCTCAGGCCCCTGCCCTGTAGAAGATCCCCTTCGCTTCCCCACTGCTTCTGAACTCTTCGCCTAACTGCTGTGGCTCTCTGTGCCGGTCTCAAAGCCTGCACTGACCGACACAGGAAGGAGCATCTGACAGGGAGGTCCTACCTTGGAGTCTTTGGGGCTTTGCTGTGTGGAAGCCGGAAGAGCTCCTGGACATCTGCTGTCCTCACTCCGGCTCAGGTCCTTGCCTTATCAGAGTAACTGATCTTAACCTCGGCTGTTACTTCCTGTCAGCCTCATCCCTCCACCTTTCCCTCCTCTCAATTCACTATACATGTACGTGTGTGTGTGTTATGTGTGTTGTGTTATATGTATGTGTACATGTGAATATATTTGTGTATATGCTTATGTGTTTATATATGTGTATATTTATGTACATGTATGTATGTTATGTGTGTTGTGTTATGTGTATGTGTGTATATGCGTGTATGCGTTCAAATGTGTGAGTGTATATGTACATATATGTGCATGCATATAGATGTTACGAGTGTGAATGTGTATTGTGTGTATGTATATGTATTTGTGTATATGTGTGTATGCGTGTTTGTATATATGTGTGTTTATATGTGTGTCTGTATGTGTGCGTGCATATGTGTATACACATGTATATATTTGTGTGTGTAAATATGTACTGTATATGTGTGTATACATGTGTATGAATATGTGTATGTGTGTGTGCATGTGTATATATTTGTGTATACATGTGTATGCAAATGTAAATGTGGATATGTGTGTGTGTTTGTATGTATGTGTGCATGTGTGTGTATGTCTACATGTGTATGTGTCCATGTGGGTATGTACGTATATGTACATATGTGTGTATGTGTGCATATATGGTATGTGTGTTTGTGTGTGTGTGTGTGTGTGTGTGTGTGTGTGTGTGTGTTTTCTCAGAAGCCAGAGGAGGACACGAGATGCCCTGTTCCCACTGTCTGCCTTACTCCATTGACACAGGATTTCTTAAAAAACCTAGAACTGGCTAGGCTGGCCGGCAAGCCAGCCCCAGTGACCTTCTGTTACTGCCGGGGGTGTGGGCGGGGGGGGGGGGCATTCACAGTGTCAGGGTCACAGGCACATGTGGTCATGCCTGGCTTTTACATGCATGCTGGGGATTTGAACTCTGGTCCTTATGCTGGTGCCTACTGATCCCTGCCTCTCATTTCTCTCTTATGACACAAATGCAAGGGTCCCTGCCTCCCCTGTTCTTAGGACCAACATGATACAGCCCCTTCTTCCTCCCTTCCTGGTGTCATCAGTGTTTGTGGGATCCACCGGAGACCCACTGATGTTCATCCTCCCATACCCAGGGTGTGGGGACGCCAGCGGAGGTTTTGAGGAGGAGTTCAGGATTTGCAAAAGGATCGGAGGATTGGAAGGGGCAAGCAGATTCCATCTGAGCCCGATATGGAAGGTTGCCTCTGTTGGAGGCACAGACAGGCTGAGAGGGGCTCAGAGGGGCTGCCGCAAGGACGGTGGCCAGTCCAGGGGACAGGAGACAGTGGTAGATCCTCACCTGAGACAAAGCGCCCCCCATCCCACCCTCTACAGCAGCACAGGCTCAGAGGAGGCAGCCCCACACCCTGTATAATCTTAAACTTTAACAAAAATGTTCTCTCTCTCTCTCTCTCTCTCTCTCTCCCTCTCTCTCCCCCTCCCCCTCCAGTCTTACACTACAGGCAGCAGCAGATCAAGCATCTCTGGGCCTCTCCCTGCCAAAGGACAGTCAGAGCATACACCAATACTGGTAGAAAGGAAGGAAGGGGGGCTGGGGATTTAGCTCAGTGGTAGAGCGCTTGCCTAGGAAGCGCAAGGCCCTGGGTTCGGTCCCCAGCTCCGAAAAAAAAAGAACCAAAAAAAAAAAAAAAAAAAAGGAAGGAAGGAAGGAAGGGAAAAAAAAAAAGAAAAGTAAGCAAGGATTCATTTCAGAGACTAAAGAGAAATGGATTAAAGACGATATACAATGTCCAACTGGGTTCCCTAGCCAAAGGAGAGGAGAAAGAAGGAACTGGAGTGGGGGACAGAGGCACACACCTGTACCTCATCACTCAAGAGGCCGAGCTGAGGAGAGCGCCTGCCTGCTGTGCAGTGAGGCCCTGACTTCAAACACCTGGCACCACATCACAAAGGACTGCGGGCTTCTCTGTTCCAAGGACAGGGAGTCAGCAGGTGGACTCTGGGAGCCTCCCGGCCTCCCTAGCCCAAGCTATGGGGTTCTCGTTCAGGCCAGATTCCTTTTCTTAAGGGCAGAGAGAAACCGGACCACAACAGGCAACACACTTTGGCCCATGCATGTGTGTACCTGGACACATGTACCCACACACTCTAGTGCATGGAACACACATGCATGCGCATGCACGCGCACACACACACACACACACACACACACACACATTCAACTGAAGCAGAAGGAACAGGAAGATTACTATAGGTTTGAGGCCAGCCTAGACCATGCCTAGACTATATAGAAATAGCTTGCCTCAAAAAAAAAAAAATACACACACACACACACACATATATATACATATATATATATATATATATATATATATATATATATATATATATATATATGCTGGCGAGACAACCCAGCAGATAAAAGCACTTGCCACCAAGCATGACTTGAGTTTGGGCCTCAGAATCCACACAGTAAAATAAGAGAACTGACCCTGTTGCTCACTAACACACACACACACACACACACACACACATACACACACTAAATAAATAAATAAATAAATAAATAAATAAATAATTTTTGAGGTATATATAGGAGATATATATACAAAAATGTGAGAAGCGCAAGGCCCTGGGTTCGGTCCCCAGCTCCGAAAAAAAGAACCAAAAAAAAAATGTGAATATAGATTATGTCCAGAAACCGTTACTTCCCACGAGGCCATCCAGCACGCTGAAGGCCTTAGGGTCGTGACTCTGTTGTAAAAGACATCGATTGAGCCAGGCATGGTGGGGCACACCTTTAATCCCAGCACTCTAGAGGCAGAGGCAGGAGGATCTCTGAGTTCACTGTCAGTCTGGTCTACACAGTGAGTTCTAGGCCAGCCTGCGTGGGAAGACCCTGTCTCAGGACAAGGAGAGCAAAGATGTCTGCTGGAGGAGGGGTGAACTGTGATCCTGTCACCTGCCTCCCAACAGCTACAGTAAATACACAGACAGCAGAAGGTGTGGGTGCAGCGGGGCGTGGGAATAAGAAGTAAAGTAGGGCCAGTGACTCCATCTCACAGTGTATCGGTCACTGCTACAGTCCTGCAGAGTTCAGTCTTCTAGGAAAAGTCCTTCCACTCAGCCTCCTGAATAGCAGCAGTATTTTCTCCACACGTGTCACCCCTATCCTGTGCCAAGCAGCAATGGGCCACGTACCCTTCCTTGTCTACATCGGCCCTCAGTCAGAAAGCCACTGTCCACCTCCCTACAACATCCCCCTGAGAGGAAAGCCCCTCCCTCCATGACCATATGACCCTCCAGGGCTGCTATCCCGCAGCTACAGTCTCAAGGTTACAGTCAAGAGGAGACCTGCTGAGGGCGGATAACAGCGGGGAGACCTAGAGGTGAGGGGAAGGAGGCTCCACAGGGAGAGTGACGTGAGAATGCTCTGAAGTCAGGTGGAATTCTTCTTTCCCTCCTGGCCCTGCTCTCTCCAGCAAGGCAGCCTCAGGCGGCCTCAGGCAGTTCACTCACGTGTCCATGCCTTGGTTTCCCCACTAGCAGACAAGTACCTGGATGTGGTGATGTCTGCCAATAATCCCCAGGGAGGCTAAGACAGAAAGACCACACTGCATCCAAGATCAGCCTGTTTTACAGAGTGGACCTTGCCTCTCTCACGCACATGCACACACACATACACACTCACACACTTACACACCTACACAGTCATACATACTAACGCTCACACTCCCACAAACACTCACACTCACGCTCACACTCACACAGTCATACTCACACACAAATGCTCTCATACACACTCATACACACTCACATATACATACACACTCCCATACTCACTCACGCACATAGTCACACTCACACATATACTCACACATATTCACACACTCACACACTCACACACTCACACAATACTCACACACTCTTACACGCTCATTCACACACTCAACTCACATACTCACACACTCTTACACGCTCATACACACTCACATATGCATACACACTCCCATACTCACTCACGCACATAGTCACACTCACACATATACTCACACATATTCACACACTCACACACATACTCACACCCTCTTGCACGCTCATTCACACACTCAACACACATACACTCACATACTCACACACTCACAGACTCACATTCACACACTCACAGACTCACACACTCACACACATACTCGCATACTCATACACGTTCATTTCACACATGCTCACATAGACTCACGCACACTCAGACTCACACACTCATACATGCTCACACACACTCACACGCTTACACCATCACAATCACACACAGAAACACACACACGCTCACAGACACAGGCTCACAGACACACGCACTCGCACTCAAGATAACGTAAAACAAAAATCAGACTAGCATCTACCGCTAGAACCATGTAAGGCTCAAGCAAGATAACTAAAGTTGAAACCACACCACCCCCAGCAAGGCGTATCCCCTTTCTGGTTCCACTTTTCTCTCAATCTCCATTCTCAGAAATGTATTCTACTCATTTATCCTGCAAAGTCGAACCTCCTTTTCCTGAACTGTAAACTGGTACTTGGCACACAGCTGGCGCTTAGCAAATATTTGTTGGCCCTGATCAAGCACTGTGCCTGGCTCCCAGGGACTGCTGGGTAAAGGCCACATTGACGACGGTGGTGATGTCGTTGATGGGCATCAAAGTAATCCAAGTAATAGCTGGGCTCTGTGCAGAGCCAAACAGAAACTGAGAGTCTCCTTGAGACTGGCTGCCTGTCTCATCCAAGACGGACTGCCACAGGGCCGTTTCTGGAGCCATGACTCTGTGTGGAAGGGAACACACCAGGGAGGCAGCCCTGAGAGGACGAAGACTTCATAGTTCTCCAGATGTAGGCCACCTGTGCTTCTTGGGCAGCAAGGGCTGGCCCTGAGCTCAGAAAGTCAGGGAAGCACCATGTACTTCCTGTGAGTTGATTAAGGCACAGAACTGACCAGATGGGGCTCCTTGCAGTAATGGACCTCCAGAACCCAAGCTGGGGAGAACCCCCGTGAGAAGCCTAAGCGTTACCAGGAGGGCTCTCACAGCCAGAGGAGTTCAAATCCCAGAACAAGCTTTTCCAACGGGGGGCACTCCTCCCTGCAGTGTGTTCCCAGAAGTCCCCTGGTATTTTACAGGAAAAGTGGCACCACCAGGCAAGGACCTCAGTGTCTAGAACAGAGTGGAGGTCCAGGGAAGGGAATCATACGATACCCTGAAGGCAGCGAGGCCTCCAAGTCTGTCAGAACGCTGGTCACTCTAGGTCAGGACATCTCTGTCAGTCACTGACCCCCTATTCCCTAACGACATGCCCTAAGTTAGTCATGGTCAGGAATGACCCCTGAGAGACTGTGGGGACCTCCTTTGGTGGGAAGGGAAAAGCCTCCCTTTCTCCCAGACAAACCCTTACCCTTCACTTGGTGACTGCAAAGGACCCTTCTGTAGCCACCCAAAGCCAGCACCAGAACCCTCAGGTCAGCTGCAGGGCATCCTCCAGCCTCATGCCCTTGTTTCTGCTGGATTTTCCTACACACCCTGCACAAGGAAAGGCCCCTCACAGCCAGTAAAGCAGTCCCTGGGTGTCTCCCACACCCCTCCCCTCACCCAAAGCAAACTTGGAAGCCAATGATTCCTTCTGCTAGCCACCAAGATATGACTCGCCACGATGGGACAGTCGTGGACTTTAGCTAATAGAACAGGGCCCCGAGACCTCCCGCAGAGAATTGGAGAGGAAGTAAGAATGAAAAAGCAGAGGACATAGTAGGACCCCAACAGAGTAGGACTCCAACCTGACATCTGCCAGAGCCTGTAGGAACTCCTATCCCTACCATCTTATCACAGAGAGATGAGAAACTGGGTCAACCCAGCGTGAAGCTTACCTTGGGAAAAGCCAACCGCGCGGTTACCACCAATGCCCCTGAGAGCCACCTAGTCCCAGTGGCCTGTCCTCTCATCAGCTTCACTCACTTAACGGATAGAGAAACTGAGTCTCTAAGAGGCCAGGAGACCTGCCCAGTCTCACAAGTTCACAATCTACGTCTCACTCACAGGAGATAACACACACAGCCCTGGTCTCTCGGTCCCATAGCACAGAAGTAGCCAAACTCAATTTGCGCTCCTAAGACTCAGAGGCTAGATGGGAGCCCGGCCTTGTAGTACAATGCCTGCACCCAGGCAGGAAGATCAAGAGTTCAAGGTCATGTTTGGCTATATAGTGAGTTTAAGGCCAGCCTGGGCTGCATAGAGAGACTATCTCTCTCAAAGGAAGGAATAAGGGAGGGAAGGAAGGAAGGGAGGGAGGGAAGGAGGGAAGGAGGGAGGGACTCCACACTATTCCCCCTCCCCAGCCCCTCCAAGGAACAGCATTGCCCGCTGGGATGGCTCCCACCTCTCAGAGGCCTTTGTTTGCAGTCTGTTGCTCCTGGACCTGTGAGGAGGTCACTGTCTGATGCCCACAGAGCCCACACACTCTGCAACTGTCAACAGTCTTGTCTCTTGCTCAACTGTCCCCTTCCGTTCCCTGGCTGCCTGATCTCCAGCGTTCATCTAAGGAACTTCCCGTAGAAAGGGGCCCCGGCTGCACCTTCTGTCTTGCTTGATGCCCTGGGCACCCTGGAATTATAGCAGAGATCCAGGGTTGGGGAGGGGTTCTGAGCACAGTCTCTCTCTCTCTCTCTCTCTCTCTCTCTCTCTCTCTCTCTCTCTCTGTATGTGTGTGTGTGTGTTTCACACTTAGCCTGAAGAAACAAAGCCAAAGTGTCCTCAGCTCAATAGAAGGGTCAAGAGAAGCCTCGGTGTCCACAACTAGTACAGAAAATGCCATAGGGGGACAATAGCCCCTGTGACAGTTTTATATGCTCAGCCCAGGGCGTGGACCTATTATATTAGAAGGTGTGGCTTTGTTGGAGTGGGTGTGACCTTGTTGGGGTAGGCGTGGCCTTGTCAGAGTGGGTGTGGCCTTGTTGGAGTAGGTGTGTCACTGTAGGTGTGGGCTTTAAGACCCTCATCCTAGCTGCCTGGAAGCCAGTCTTCTCCTAGCAGCCTTCAGATGACGATGTGGAACTCTCAGCTCCTCCTGCACCATGCCTGCCTGGATGCTGCAGGCTCCCGATGATAAAGGACTGAACCTCTGACCCTGTAAACCAGCCCCAACTGAATGCTGTTCCTTATAATGAGTTGACTTGGTCACAGTGTCTGTTCACAGCAGTAAAACCCTAACTAAGACACACACACCCCTCACCTCAGGTCCTCATTCAAGGACAGCATATTTGACTGGGAGGGGAAATTTGCAGCAAACTCCGTTCTTAGGAAACAGACTAAGCTAATATCAACATACGTTGCAGAACAACCGTCGTGAGATGGTTGGTGTGGTGAAGACAGATGAAGGATGACGTGGGATGGGATGGGATGAGCCAGGCCTGGTGCTGCACAGAAGCCCTCCCGACACTTGGAATCTGAGTAATGCAGGGGATCTGAGTTCAGAGCCAGCCTGGGCTACGAGGTTAGGCTTTGTCTCAGAGATTTAAAAAAAAAAAAAGGAAGTAGAAAATAGGCACCAAAAACATGTGTAAGATCCTCGTGAATGATAAAGACAGCATTTCATGTTAGTGAAGAGACCATGTGTTGAATTAACCCTTAGGAGGATGGGTTAGGGCCACAAAAGCCAGAGTACTCGAATTCTGTTATCATCCCAGGTAGATTTAAATCTTAAAAAAAAATTACACTTATTTGGGGTGGGGGGGGAGGCACATGTCTTTAATCCCAGCCCTTGAGAGGCAGAGGCAGGTGGATTTCTGTGAGTTCAAGGCCAGCCTGGTCTACAGAGTGAGTTCCAGGGTAGGCAGGACTACACAGAGAAACCCAGTCTTGAAAAACCAAAAACAAAAAAATATATGTATCACACTTATTATTTATTTTGTGTATGCAAATATTTGCACTTGGGTGTGCATATACGTGTGGAGGGGTGGGGGGTGCGTGTGCATGCCGTAGTTCACGTGTGGAAGGCAAAGGTCAAAGGGCAACTTGTAGGCGTCCCCTCTCTCCTTCTACCTTGTAGTTGGTCCCAGACCCGTGGGGGTGTGCCACTGTGCACATGTGAAAACCAGCGGTTTGCACGGGCGGTCAGAGGACAACTTGAGGGCGTTTCTTTCCACCAGGCGGCAGAAGGCTTCCTGCAAGCCAGGGAGTGAGAATTAAAACCAAGAACTAATGATAATAACCAACAAAGCCCCCAGACTCACTTTCTGTCCCTCACAGCTGTGTGATATCTTGTCACAGTGTGGTCAACCCCGACACAGACGATAATATCTATTCTGGGGTGTGATGGAGAGAGCATCCCGGGGTCCCCTCCTCCAGCTGCCGGTTCCCAAATATGTCAGGAGCTTGGGTGGGCAGCAGGGCCACAGGAGATGGGGACCAGATAGCATCTGGGCAGCCGTTTCCGGAATATTGAGAAAGCCTGGGTTACGTCAAAGATTTCATAGTGGCACAGTTGGTCCCCCGTCTCTACTTGGAATCCTTACCACACCACTTCCCCTTTCGGGCTTATCAAGTAGGCTGTGTGACCTGCAGGTCTCATGATGGCTCTTAGGACTCTGACATTCGGGGGGGGGGGGGGGTTGACCTTGAACCTGGGACTTCAGTTTGTTGCCATGTTATTTTTGGTTCTTTTTTTGGGGGGGGTGTTATTTGTTTGTTTGTTTGTTTGTTTTATCTGTGATAAAGAGGTGAAAACCCTGAAAATTGGTTCAAATGGTACAAAGCATCTAAGTTAGGCAGGAGGATCAGACTTCAAGGCCAGCTTTGGCTACATAACCAATTGGAAACCAGCCTAGGCTACCTCATGGGACCGTGTCTCAAAAGGCAAGAGGAGCTGGTGAGATGGCTCCGAACTTAAGAGCACTTGTTCTTGCAGAGGACCTGGGAATGCCAGTTCAAGGGGATCTGGCATCCAATTCTGACCTCCGCCCGCACCAGGAACATACATGTATATAGGCAAACACTCATACACATAAAATAAAAAAAGAAACAAACAAAACTGTTATATTTAATATTTTTATATGTATTTTCTCCTAGTTGGGGTTTCTAATGTTGCAATAAACACCATGACCAAAACAACTTGGAGAAGAAAGGGTTTATTTGGCTTACATTTCCACAGCACTGCTCACCGTTGAAGGAGGTCAGGACAGGAACTCACACAGGAGCTGGAAGCAGGAGCTGATGCAGAGGCCATGGAGGGTGCTGCTCACTGGCTTGCTTCCCCTGGCTTGCTCAGCCTGCTTTCTTATAGAACTCGGGACCACCAGCCCAGGGGATGGCACCACCCACAATGGGCTGGGCTCTCACCCAGTCAATCACTAATTAAGGAAATGCTCTACCAATATGGTTCTCGACCTGTGGGTCACAATCCCTTTTCAGAAGAGGGGGTGGAACCAGTTTTTCAATGGAGTGACCTAAGACCATCAGATAATACAGGCATTTGCATTATGATTCATAACAGTAGCAAAATTACAGTTACAAAGTAGCAACAAAAATAATCTTATGGGGGTTGGGGATTTGGCTCAGTGGTAGAGCGCTTGCCTAGCAAGCACAAGGCCCTGGGTTCGGTCCCCAGCTCTGAAAAAAAGAAAAGAAAAAAAAATAATCTTATGGTAGGGGGATCACCACAACAGGAGGAACTGTGTTCAAGGGTTCTAGCATTAAGAAGCACTGATCTACCGGCTTGCCCACAGCCTGATCTTTTTTATTATATATGAGTACACTGTAGCTGTCTTCGGACACACCAGAAGAGGGCATCAGATTTCATTTCAGATTGTTGTGGGCCACCATGTGGTTGCTGGGATTTGAACTCAGGACCTCTGGAAGAGCAGTCAGTGCTCTTAACCACTGAGCCATCTCTCCAGCCCCCAAAGCCTGAGGTTATGGAGGCGTTTTTTTCTTACTTGAGGTTGCCTCCTCTCAAATGACTTCTTTTAAGTTTGTATAGAACTTGGTGTGGTGGCACAGGCCTTTAATCCCAGAGCTTGGGGGGCAGATGTGTGTGTGTGTGTGTGTGTGTGTGTGTGTGTGTGTGTGTGTGTAAGATCTCTATGTTCAAGGCCAGCCTGGTCTACACAGTTCCAGGAAACCCTGGGCTACACAGAAAAACCCTATCTCAAAACGAAACAAAAACAAAAACCTATCCAGTACATATTTAGTGTGTGTGTGTGTGTAGAGGTCAGAGGACAACTAGGAGACAGTTTGTATGAATCGAATTCTCCTTCCACCCTATGGATCCTAGGGATGGAACTCAGGTGGTCAGCCTACTGGCTGAGAAAATGAATTTAGTAATTTATTATGTGAGTACACTGTCGCTGTCTTCAGGCACACCAGAAGAGGGCATCAGATCCCCATTACAGATGGTGGTGAGCCCCCATGTGATTGTTGGGAATTGAACTCAGGACTTCTGGAAGAACAGTCAGTGCTCTTAACCCCTGAGCCATCTCTCCAGCCACATGACTTTAATTCTAAAGGCATCTGGCTCGGTGTCAGGGTCCTGGAACTCCAGGGAGGTTGTAGCACAGCCACAAGTTTAAGCCTTGTGTAAGCAACTTATTAAGTAACACAGGATTAAAAGACACATGCATCCCAGCTCCGAAAAAAAAAGAGAAAAAAAAAAAAGACACATGCATAAAACAATCAAGGACTAGAATGCTAATTTTTTTTTAAAAAATGAAATTGAGATCTTTCTGGGGCCAGTGAGAGACTGGAGGTTGAAGGCTGGGAGAGGCCAGGCAGAATCCATACAGGAGAAGTTTAAATTAAAACACACATAATAATCTGTTATTAATAATTTGTCGTAATGAACACATACAGAATGAAGGCTAAGGCAGAAGATGGGGAAGCAGCCTCCTGGCCCAGCGCCGACGAGGGTGAGGCTCCTATGGGCACATTAGGGCTCTAAGGGTAAACACGCTTGCCGCAAATCCTGACTAAGTTTGATATGAGGAAAAAAAAAAAAAAAACCCTACAAATTTTGTCTCAAAATGAAAGCAAAGAGCCAGGAGTACAACTCAGTGGTGGACTTCTTGCCTATCTTGCTCAAGGACATAGGTTCAAGTCCCATCACTGGTGGGAAAAATCACATATGTGTACCCTTGTAGACGCACACCCCGGGTGCATGCAAACAACTCCCCCTCCCCCCATTTCCTCTAATAACAAGACATTACAAATCATCTAGAAGTATTTATTGAGCACCAGCTTTGGGATAGGGTGTAAAGATTCGGGACAGTGCAGGGTGTGATCCCCACACGTGGGAGGTTTACAATCCGAGCGGAGACAGGGAGGGGACCAAAATACATGTTCTCCCGGCTAAAGATAAACAGTCCAGCTCAGGGTGTTACAGAAACAGGGGTGTTTGGGGTTGGGGCCAGACCCACTAAGTGCTTCGACACCCACAGGGGCTCAGTATTCAATACTGGGAAAGGACCAGTCACTGCTCAGTTCCTGTGAGCTCCCTCAGCCCCCGAGGCACCATCTTGGCCTGACTCCTTGTACAACTACTAAGAAATGGGACAAGTCACTGAGGACTTCAGCGGCTGGGGTCCCCATCCCAGATAAGTCCACCCCCCACCACCACCACACACCACACACACAGGGATGCTCTGGGAAGCCCGTCTCGTCACCAAGGACCTACCCTAGACCCATAAGAAGGGCAGTTGCCACTGGAGCTGCCTGAGGTAGGACCAGGAAACCCCACTTAGTGTACCCTGTGTACCCGTTCCCTTCTGGTCCACTGAGCCGTGGCGAGGGAAAGGATGCCTCCTGCCAACCTGGGGAGGGGAAGGGTCTGAGGAAGGGAGAGCAGCAGATCACCAGATTAACCCTCAAAAATAGAGGGGCAGCTGGCAGAGACCCACAGGGGAGGCGGGGTCCCCAGGAGTGGCAAAGGATCTTCACAGGTCTGAGTAAATGTCAAGGCTCTGGACGGTACGCTTAGGTCCTAACCGGGCATCTTTGTTCTAGGCTGTGACTGCTTCACTGTCATCCTAGCGGGCCTTAGAGATGACAAGGAGACCCCGAAGTCCTACTCAGTTGTCCAAAGTGCTATTCAGGTCTGAGGATCGCCCCCAGGTAAGAAGTGGCAAGGAACCAGGCAGGGAGTGGGGGCGGGGGAGGAGTTAGGGGGGAGGGGCGGGGATTGGGCGAGATGCGAGATGCAGATGGCATGAGGCCAGTGCGACCATCCCGCCAGGACCATCCCGCCAGGACCATCCCGCCAGGATCAGAAACACAGCTTGGGTTGAGAAGGACTTAAATAATGGTCTACATAAAAAAAAAAAAAAAAAAAAAAAAAAAAAAACAGCACTAAGGAGCCTACCGTCCTACTAATTTCATTGTTTTGTTTTGTTTTTTAAATAACTAAGTTTGGAGGCTGGGAGGGGGCAGGCAGAGTATATACAGGAGAAGTTTAAATTAAAACACAAATAATAATTAAGACACACTGAATGAAGGCTAAGGCAGAAGATGGGGAAGAGGCCTCCTGACCCACAGCAGAAGAAGGCGAGCCTCCCGTGGGCACTTCAGGGCTTTCTCTTGCAGAAGACCAATCGGCGCTTGGAGTGATAGAAATCTGCAGAGAGAACAGATGTCAGGCCAGATGCAGAGGGTGAGGGCATCATTCCCCAGACAAAGGGACATGTGGCGAGTCCTGGGGAAAAGCTACAGGGCACTACACCTCCTCCTCGTCAGAGGGCTAGGGCTCTAGAGAGGCTAGATTCCCCCACCCCCACCCCGCAAGCTGGAGTTAGTTATAGGAAATCGTGGACCACCCGGTGCAGGGAATCGAACTCAGGCCCCTTGAAGAGCAGTAGCCGTGCCATCCCTCCAGTCTTTCTCCCTTCTTATTTGTTTACTGAGTTGGCAGTACGGGGGGGTGGAGCCTAGGGCGTGGACTACTACGTCAGCACTCCCCACACACACACACACAAGCTCTTCCCTAGTGGGTTCCAGGCCAAATGCTCTACTGCCAAACCCCACACTATCCTGGGCCTTCCGTTCAAAGCAGAGAAAAAGGCCTGGATCATGTGACCGTCAGCTGTTCGCTCGGAATGGCTTGGTGCTGGCTGGAATGTTCTCTGCAAAGGCGATCCTCAGCAGGCGGCCTCGCCTCTCCAGGCCTCCCGCAGTATCTTGCCTCCCCTTCTCCTGTCCTTACCTGTTAGGCTGGTCTGCCTCCGTTTTCGGCCCTGAGATGTCCCGGTCCCGCCCGGGGAGTCTTCAGGCCTCTCAGGGGCGTGAGACACCAGAGTGCAAGACAGCGACAAGGCCACGTGGTCCTCCGGAGCTGGCCCTGGCCCCTGCAGCAGGGCCGAGGAGGTACTGGGCCTCTTGTCCCCTCCCAGGTCATCACGGCGGCGGGACCCAGGGCTCAGGTAGATCTTGGGCAGCCCTGGGCTCCGAACACGCTCCCAGACGTAGTTGCCCTCCAGTGGCGTCTCAGTGGCGAAGTCAAAGTTCCACCGTTCTCGGGCCTCCTGGAGACAGCTCGCCATGAGCGCATCGCAATCGCGGCTCAACTGCTCACTGTCCACGGGACCGAACAGACGACGGCATACTTTGCTCCTGTGTGGAACAGGTCGGACATCACCAGGATCGGACATGGTGCCTGTGGCTGAAACACAGGAAAGACCCAGGTCACTATGGAAACTACACTACCAGTCACAATCTTCCAGTTCCGGGGTTGGGGATTTAGCTCAGTGGTAGAGCGCTTGCCTAGCAAGTGCAAGGCCCTGGGTTCGGTCCCCAGCTCCGGGGGGAAAAAAAAAAACAAAAAAAACAATCTTCCAGTTCCCTCTGGTCCTCCTAGGTGCTTTCCCACCACACCAAGAGACTAAGGTGGGTGTTGAGTTCAGCCGGCCCTGCACCCCAGAGGTCACAGCTGATGTCCACAGAAGCCAATACGCTGCAGAAGCAGGGGTCACGGTCCTGTTTACACCAGGAAGACTACTAGCCAAAATCAATGACTTGTGCTAAAGTGTCCTTCGTGGGTGTCAACATCCCAAATGTGTGTGAATCACCAAGGTCCAGCGGTTTCCCAACAGTCCCCTATCCTGCCGTCCTTGGGGGTAACTCCTTCCTGCCAATCAAAAGTGCCCTGGACCTTGGGATAAGACACACAAACCATAGCATTGGGCACTGCTATTTGGCACCAGTTTATATATATGTGGGTACGTTGTCACTGTCCTCAGACACCAGAAGAGATCATTGGATCCCCATGACAGATGGTTGTGAGCCACCATGTGGTTGCTGGGAATTGAACTCAGGACCTCTGGAAGAGCAGTCTTAACCACTCTTAACCACTGAACCATCTCTCCACTCCCCACCCCCTTTTTGGCACCAGTTTTTTTTTTTTTGTTTTTTTTTTTTTTGTTTTTTTGTTTTTTGGTTTTTGGTTTTGGTTCTTTTTTTTTCCCCCCCCCCGGAGCTGGGGACCGAACCCAGGGCCTTGCGCTTCCTAGGCAAGCGCTCTACCACTGAGCTAAATCCCCAACCCCCACTGAGCTAAATCCCCAACCCAGCACCAGTTTTTAAAAGCGACACCATGTCTCTGGCCTCAGTTTCTTAGCCAGTGTGGTAGCATTCTCGGGCAGCTGGCATGTTGTCTGGGAGAGAGAGGAGAACACCAGAGCTGGGCTGCCTAGATCAAAATCAAGGCTTTGCTGGGCGACCCCCTACTATGTATCTTAACATCTCTGGGCTCCCAATTTGAGGATGAGCTCAGTGAGTGTAGCCCCTTGGAAAATGGAGGCTGTAATCCTCTCCACCCCCAGTTCTGCCAGAGCCTCCTCCCGGCCCCTCCCTCTAGACTGCCACTGACAGGTGCCACAGGCTGGAGGCCTTTTCCCAAGGATGCCTTGGGGGGAAAAGAAAGTCTGAAGGAGTGGAGCAGGGTTAGGGCCCTCTCCCAGGCTGAGCCACATCCTGCCAGGCACGTCAGGTAATCTGGAGTCTAGACACCTCCCAGCCCCGGGTGCGCCTACAGCCTGTGCCTAAGGAACCTGTTTTACAGAAAAATCATAGGTGCTGGTTGACCTGGCTCCTCTCCAGGAAGGAGGGATACCTGAGTGGCCGATCCTGCCTGCTCTGGCCTGACTCCAAGACGAGGAGACGCAGCTCCTAAGGAGGGACTGGGCTCTCTCGGGCATGGCTCCAGCCCTCCAGCTTTTGAGCTTTGCAAGGCGTGCCCTGTGGCTTCCTCAGGCGAGGCGCCCTGGACTCTTACCACATACAGCCCCAGCTCCTTAAGACCTCAAGGTGAATTTGCCCACAGCTGGGAGAGAGAGGGAGGGTACCCAGACTGTGATTCAAGGTAAGAAGCCAGGAGAGATGGAGACGCTGGGGCTCAGGGCACGGGGCCTAGCAAACAAAACGCTTTCTATAAAACTGGGTGTGGTGGCACACACCTGTAATCCTAGCAGTCTGGAGGCAGAGGCAGGGAAAGAAGTTCAGGATCCACCTTGGCTACCACATAGGGAATGTGGCCAGCGCTGTGGCTTCGATAAATACCTAAAACAGCCCCTCCCCAAAACGCAGCCCTTGGGAGGCAGAGGCAAGAGGTCTGTGAGATCAAGGCCAGCCTGGTCTGCGTTGTGGGAGCCTGGCTAAGAGACGAACAAAACACTGGACTAAGAAAGCTGTCCACTAAGCAGTGCACAAGTAGCAGTCTTCCTAAAACATGGCTGATATTCACTAGTTCCACTTCCTTCCTGTCCTCTGATGTCTTTGAGGCAGGGGCTCACTATGTAGGCCAGGCCGACCTGAACTCACAGTCATCCTCCTGCCTCGGCCTCCAGTGTGCCAGGATTGCAGTTATCACCACTGTTAATCGATGGTGATATCACATCCCTTTCGGGCAGAGCCCACCAAGGCTCAGAATGTGTGTCCAAAGTCACAGGGCTCACTCGTGGAGGGTTGAATTCAGACCCTTTTGGTCTTGTATTGAACCGTTCTCTCTTCTTCTCATGTTGAAAGGTATGACCAGAGGGGTCCATCAAAATCACTTTGGAGAGCTTTTTTTTTAATATAGATTGAGCCCCCTGTTATGGCAAATCTCTATGAGTTCCAGGTCACCAGGCTAGCCTAGCCTGTCTATATGGTATTGGCTGGCTGGGGCCTTATACTAAGACCTTGGTCTCTGTCTCTCTGTCTCTGTCTCTCTTTCTCTCTCTCTCTCTCTCCCTCTCTCTCTCTCTCTCTCTCTCTCTCTCTCTCTCTCATACACACACACACAGAGAGAGAGAGACAGAGACAGACAGAGAGACAGAGAGAGAGATCTATATAGATATAGAAATATAGGTTGGTGGAGACAGGGCCCATTGGCTCATTTCCCCAGACAAACCGAGTCGAAAAACAAGTTTGGTGCCCTTCCCCAGCGGGTAACTCACAGGGGCTAGAGGAAAAACAGAACACCAGTGGTCTCAATGCTCCTTAGGCACGAGGAAGAGTTCAGCCAGCGCTCTCTGGAGAAACTAGATAGTCCCCCAGCTTTTCGGAGCTGAAAAATCCCAGAGGGGCACGTTCCCCCACCTTGTCTCTCAAAAGCCACGCCTCCCCAACAGTCCGCTCGCACGCCCTGGTCAAAACCACTGGTATCATAAGCCCTCGTTTTACAGAGGCGACGTCTTCCTTCGCCGGCCATTGTCCATATTTTAATTCCCTTTAAGCCGCGGTGGGGGTGGCAGCAGCCGGTGGCACCACCCGGGCATAGCCGGCCTTGCTGTTCTCATTGCGGCCGGGAGGGCGCGCTGTGCGCCCAGGAAATGGCGCGCGGTAGGCGGCGCGTAGGCCGAGCAAGGAGTGGTGAGTCAGTTTCCTGCCCACCGCTGCCCGCCCGCCAAAATTGCTTGGGCACCGGAGCTCCGCGTCACCCTGGGGTGGGGAGAGGAGAGGGAAGGAGGAGGACCCGGGCCACAAAACACGTCACGATGAGCCCAGGCTTCCTAAATTCCCGCCTATGTTGGGAAACCAAACCGCGCGCGCGTGCGCGCGTACACACACACACAAACACACACACACACACACACACACACACACACACACACGAGAGAGACGCACACACGAGAGCAAAGAAAGTGCTCTTAGCTCTGGCCCCCACCACCTTGATCTCCACACCCAAAGCACGCGATGAGTCAGATCCTTGGAAAATAAAAATAGATGAGGGCGAGGACAACAAAAACCGCTGGAGTATCCTCTCTGAAGCGCGACGTAGGAGAGAGAGAGGAAGCTACCAGCGCGCCCCCAAATGCCAAACCCAAGCACAAAGTCTTTCCCGCACGACCAGGGTGCAAGTGTCACCCTTGTCCCCGGAGTTCCTAGTGGAATGGATGCGCCCTAGTGGGTACACTCAGCCCGGCCCAGCCCGGTCACCTTCCTACACTGGGTGTGGACTGGGTCGAGGGGCCCCCAGCTCCGGGGCGTCTGATGTACGGCACCCCGTAAGCCTCACCCCGCCGGGATACTGGCCGCTCTACAGTGCGGGCTCCTCCCGCGCCCCACTGCCACTGCTCCGGGTCGTGGTGGGCGCGGTGGGTGGGATCCTCTGCGCTTCCCGGGCTGGCAGGGTGGACAGGGCCCGCCCAGACTCCCTGTCCCCGAGGGCGCGCCGCCGAGCGGGGACCGGACACCGCGTCCCGGACCTCCCCGTGTCCCGGGTTCCCTGGGAACATACTGTGCCCGCCAAATAGGTCACTGTGCCGCGCGGGGGAGGGGACGAGGCAGGACGAGGCTATGCCCGGGGCAGGGAAAGGGGCTTCTGGGCTGCCCCTGATCCATCCCCAGTTGTGGCGCGACTCTGATCTCAACCCAGTGCCCGGGGTCTCCTTGTCACAATGAGTCACCTCCTCGCCTGTCCTCCAGGACGTGCCCAGGCACGATCCCGAGGGCGGAGGACACAGCTCGCGCTGACCTCAGAGCCCAGTGGGGTAGTGGCTACCGCGAAACAGGGCACCTGGTCCACAAGGGTCGGGGACCCAGCGGCACCCGTGGAATCGGAGAACCGCTCTGCGCTGGACTCTAGATAGACTTGCCGAAGTTTGTCACCGCCACCCCGTACCCCTTTCGAGACACCGTGGGCTTCATTCTCACGCCTTTGGCGAGCCGCACCTGAAATCCCAAGAAGCCCTGGCAACCAGAAGCGAGCTCTCGGTAGCCGGTTCCCGCCGGCCAGCGCTCGGACCGGGTCTCCAAGGACTGGAAGAGTGCCTACCATCCGTGGTCCTGGAGTTCAGACTCTGTATGCCGAGTCCGCAACATAGCCTGACCCTCGCCACACTCCAACATACCAAGTCTTCCGCCACCACGGACACCCTCAGACGCACACCCGTCATCCACCTGCCGCGGACACACCTGTGGCTCCGGCGGGCACACACAAATACACAACAACGTACCGGCGCCGGTGATACACCCATCGCCGCAGACACGCACACACACGAACACTTGTGGGGACACCCGCTGGGCTCAGCTCAGAGCTGCCGGGAGAAATCACTGATCCGTACCACGACGCTCTCACCTCTGAGTGTCTCGATATCGCTGTGGATCGGCGCCTGCCTCCAATTCCCCTTAACTCGGGCACTGTAGCAGCTCACACCTCTCGGCTGGTGCAGTTGGCGCAGATCTGCGGTCTTATAGCATCGGCCTGGCCCCGCCCCCGCTCCCGACCCCGCCCCCTCCCGCCTGGGAGGCAGGACCAGCCGCTCCTTCACCCATCCCTGGGACTCGCTGGCCCGCCCTCCCCTCTGGGAATCTCAGCCCGCGCCAGACAGCTAGAAAGGGGCGCGCGGCGAGAGGGCGCGCCCTCCCCTCCCCCACACCTGCTTGTCACGCAGCCCACCAGCAGAGCCACGCACATCTATGAACAGTACAGTTAGGGTTGGTTGAGCGTTTACAGGTCTGTCTCGACCAACTCTGGGAAGGATTAAATCTTTTTCAGATAACTGATGTCAGTAAATTAAAAACTTAGGCCTGGGGAGGTGAGTCTGTTGGTACAGTGCCTGCCTAGCTTGTTGGAAGCCCCTGGTTGGATCTCCGGCGTCCCATAAACTGGGCATGAGAATTCATGTCTAATAACAGCGCGCGGGGTGCCCGGGGGACGGGGGGGGGGGCGTGGAGAGAATTGGAGTTCAAGGTCCTTTTGACAGCTACTACCCAGATGGAGACCAGCTTAAAATATGTGACACTCTGTTTCAAATATAAATAAAGAAATCATTTGAGTATGACAGCAAAGGCCTGGAATCCTCCACTTGGGAGACTGAGGCACAAGGGTCGTTACAGGTTCGAGACCAGCTTGGGCTATACAATGAGACCCTCTCAAAAACAAAACAAACCTGTAAATAATGAAAATGGTGAGACTTACCCTGAAATTCCAAGGAATCCCACTATTTCTGGAGATCTTTCCCTCAACTGGCCCTCTCCCCCAGTAAGTTTCTCCTGCACCCAGACACCCACCGGGGCAGAGCATCATTGGGTCCAGAACACCATCTTGCCCTTGTTGTCTCACAGAAGGAAGCAGTCCTGCAGATGTAAAGGGTGCTGTCAGCTGCCTCAGAAAGGGAGGAGATCCAGCCCAGTTCTCAGAAACACGGACTACCAGGACAAACAGCCGGGTCTCCCTGCCTCTCACCTCTGCAGAAGACAGCATGCGGACATTTCTCACACCGCGGCACACACTGCAGGTGAGAAACTAAAGGCTCAGACAGGCTCGGGATCTGACTTGGATCACACAGCCAGGACATAGCTACTTCTTGGCCTCTGGTGAGCTGCCAGGAGCACTCTGCTTCACATTTCTTTCTCTGGGTCCAAAATGAGGGACATGTCTAATACCCCCCAGTTCCAAACAGTTCACTAAGATGACACTGATAAAGGACAATTCTAGAAATATCTACTGATGCTGCGGACAGACAAAGAAGTAAGATGTTATCAGTTCCCACCTTCTTCCATGGCTCTAATCAGTTTTTTTTTTTTAAGATTTATTTATTTATTATATACAAGTACACTGTCGCTGTCTTCAGACACACCAGACGAGGGTATCAGATCCCATTACAGATGGTTGTGAGTCACCATGTGGTTGCTGGGATTTGAACTCAGGACCTCTGGAAGGCCAGTCAGTGCTCTTAACCACTGAGCCATCTCTCCAGCCCTCTAATCAGTTTTATTTCCTTCTGCTTTGGGTTTTTGAGACTAGGTCTTGCTATGTGTTCCAAGGTGACCTTGTATTCAAGGCAATCCTCCTGCCTTACCTTCCTTGCTTAGAGTTAAGACTACAGATCTGAGCCATCACACCCAGCAGAAGGGGGTTTTCTTCAGACACTCTTATTATGTGGTCCAGCCTGGGCTACATAGCAAGACCACCATCTCAGCTAAACATAGTGTTACACTCCTATAATACCAGCACTTGGGAGGCGAGGGTAGAGGGTGGGGGGTGGTATTTGGAGTTCAGGGCTAGCCTGAGCTACCTGAGACCCCATTGCCAACCATCAGATAGATCTGGGGATATAGCTCAGCTAGTATAGTGCTTGCCTAACAGTTACGAAGGCCTGAGTTGGATCCCCAGTAAGGCGACATCTGGATAATGGTGGAACACAACTGTAATCCCAGCACTCAGGAGGCAGCGGTGGGAGGATCAATAATTCATCAAGGCCATCCTCAGCTACATAGCAAGTCTGAGGCTGGCCTAGGTTACAGGAGACCCTGCTTCCAAAACAAAAACAAACCCCTCTCTCAAAACAAACACAAACAGAAATGTTAAAACGCAGAGGCTGGAGCCTTAATTTAAACAAGAGATCTTTGGTTAAAAGAACAGAATCCTGCTTTGGAGTTGCTGCTGTAAGTTCTGACGTCTGCTCCCCATGTCTAGAGATCGCTGCCCAGACATGCCCAGGCTTCCTCCTCTGATTTAGCTGACCTAAGGAGGACTCCTCTCCTGTGGTGGGGGATGGAAATCTGGGAAGGGCTTGGGCCTCCCTCCCGACCCCCCTCGACAGCCTGGTTCTGTTCAGAAACACAGTTAGGGGAGCCCTGCAGACCCCCAAACCGGGACAGACCTAATGACCACTCCCACGATGCCCCAGCTCCTGAACCATCCAGTCCCTGCATCCAAGTCATCCCAGGGATAGGCTGTCACCGACCAGCACAGAATGTCCAACTGCCCAAATCCCCTTGGCCTACAGGCTTGTCAGATAGAAGTGACATTGTCTGTCTGTTTACTTTGGGAGAAAATGGTTTTAGTAAAGGCTTATACTGAATGGCTGAGCGCCGTGACCTCCTGTGCCTTCACCCTGTTGACGTTGGAGAGATTTTTAAAATAACTTCTGGCTTCCCAGGGCACCACAGAAGTACTCAACAAATATTTATTAAGTCTAGGACGACTCCGTCTTTCTAACAAACAGTCTTGGCCTTGCAACTGAATGTATATAGTCAGGCACACAATTGCACGTGAATGAGACCTTCAGACCTCAAAATGACAAATTAGGAAATTATACATACAATACCTGAAACACACACACCCCAGGCTCGTGCTCTCGCGCGCGTGCGCGCACACACACACACACACACACACACACACACACACAGACACGCACAAAAACACCCTTCACCTGGTACATATCACAAGATAGATGCATCCCATCTTATATTCTGTTAGCAGGAACTCGGGCTTGCATCCTTGGTTATCTGGGGTCTGTGCCTCCATTCATGCCCCTCCTCACCCCACAGCAGGCAGTTGGCTCTCCTCAGGTCCCCACCTCCCGGCATGAAGCAGCCCCACCTCTTCGGTTCCAGGGCTGAACAAGTCAAGACATGTTCCTGAAAGCCAGAAAGCTGGCTCCGACCCACCTCAGCCTGATGAGCTTCGGGGTTTGCTGCTGGTCTCAGAGAAGCGACAGCCAGGGATGGAAAGACAGAAGAAGCCATGCAGGTACCCTCTGAGGCTGAGAGCAAGGAAAACCAAGGGACCAAGGGCGATACAAGGAAGGCTCCGTGTTAGCTGCTGGAGCTACTCAGGAGGGGAGAGGAAGTGTGGTCGCCAAGATCACCATTTCCCAGAAAAGGACTGGGGAGTCCCAAACAGGGACAGCTAGATTTCAGAAGAAGTCACCTCCACACAAACTCCCGAGAAGTGAGACCCCAGAAAAAAGACAGAACAGAAAATGACCTAAGCACAGGGGCAGGAGAGAGCTTTTCAGATCCCTGAGAAATCAGAACTGACACGTATAAAACTTCTCCAGCCTCAGCTCCATCGTTAGAAATTTATGGGGCTGGGGATTTAGCTCAGTGGTAGAGCGCTTACCTAGGAAGTGCAAGGCCCTGGGTTCGGTCCCCAGCTCCGAAAAAAAGAACCAAAAAAAAAAAAAAAGAAAAAGAAATTTATTCCTGGGGTTGGGGATTTAGCTCAGTGGTAGAGCGCTTGCCTAGCGAGCGAAAGGCCCTGGGTTCGGTCCCCAGCTCCGAAAAAAAGAAAAGAAAAAAAAAAAAAAGAAATTTATTCCTTTGAGGCTCAGCTGGTAAAGTTGTTTGCCTTGAAAGTATAGAACCCGAGTTGAAACCCCAGCACCCATTGGAAAGAGCCAGTCAGACTTGGCTGCATACTCTTGTAATTCACAGATACACATGCACACCATACACACACCCACACACGCATATGCACAAACCGCACAAATGCTTGAGCACACACGAGTGGCGTGTATGCACACACTCATACACACGGACTCACATCAACATATAGATAACCCATTCACACATGCATCCGCACACACTCGCACATGCACACACACATACAGACTCACACCAACACACACATACACAGGTGTGCACGCACACACGCATACACACTGGAAGCATGGAACTAGAAGGGACTCCCGGGCCAGCCCACCTAACCTGGTCAGTGAGCTCTAGGCTCTAGCAGACCCTCAAAAAACACAAAGTGGTAGCCGGCTGGCAAGATGATTCAGCGAATGCCATGTTTAGGGTTTCTGTTGTGAGAAAACAGTGACCAAAAGCGTCTTGGAGAGGAAGGGGTTAATTTCCCCATCTATTTCCAGGTGGCAGACCACCCCTGAGGAAAGTCAGCGCAGAAACCTGGAGGGCAGGGACTTTAGAGGAATATTGATTGCTGGCTTGCTTTTCTCATGGGTCCTTAGTTTGCTTTTGTTATAGGATTCAGGATCATTTGTCTGGGGGGGGGGGGTAGTGAACTAGGCTCTAATCATTAACCAGGAAAAGACCCCACAGATTTGCCTTCAGGCCAACTCGATGGTGGCCTTTCCTCAACAGAGGCTCCCTGGTCCCAGATGGCTCAAGCTTGGGTAAGTTGACAGGGAAAAACAAAACAAAACAAAAAGTATCCCAAATAAATTATGGGACACTCCACTCCACAGAGTCTCTCAGGGGTCCGTTTAGGCTGACAGCAGCTATAACATAATGTAGTGACACCATCGGACTGTGAATCCTTGGTTTTGCCCGAACTGTAGAGAAGACAGGTTTCATTGGCTGGAGCCGGTCATGTGATCTTGTCTAACCTCCATCAAGAAGGAGCTGGGAAGTGTAAGTGAGCCCCGGGAGAAGTGGAAGGCCGGTGTCTAGGCCATGTGTGAAACAATGATTGATAATTAACCAAAAGGGATTGATTGTTCTTTTGGGCTCTTTTCAAGACATGGTTTCTCTGGGCGTCCTAGAACTCACTCTGTAGACCAGGCTGGCTTTGAACTCGGAGATACTCTCCTGCCTCTGATTCACGAGTGCTGGGATTAAAGGCTTGTACCAGCGCCGCTCGGCCATTGGTTGATTTAAATAAGGTCCGAGAGCCCAGTGTAGAACAGGAAGGACAGACTGGTAGAGTCTACTTTCCATTCTGGACAGTAAAAGGTTATAGTATTATTTCTGTAAACAAAGAAAGGGATCCGAAGGGATCAATGTGTGAATAAATGAGCAGAGTGTACAGAGGCCTGGAGGCTACAAATGGGCCACCCATAACCATTCATGAACTTCAGGCCTCAAAGGTACAAAGATGAATGAAACATGGATCGGGGCTAGCTCCCAGGGTACCGCAGCAGGACCGTAGCTCCCAGCCACAGGATTGCTTTCTAGGAAATGAAGGAGCAAGGGGGAATCTGTGGAGGCCTCACCTCGGAAGGGCATGCAGGGTGGTTTGAGAAAGAATGGGCCCCAGTGGCTCATATGTTTGAATATTGGGTCCCCAGTTGAGGAAACTGGGAAGGATTAGGGGGCGTGGCTTTGTGGGAGGGGTGTGGCCTTGGGGGAGAAGGTGTGGCCTTGGGGAGGAGGTGTGTCACAGTGTGCAGAAGCCCAAATCTTTCGCAACCATCTCCCTCCATCCCCCAAGGCCCTGGCTGTTCTCTCTGTCTGTCTCATGACTGTGTCTTCCCCCCCCCCCCCCGGAGCTGGGGACCAAACCCAGGGCTACTGCCCCATGGCCATGTCTGCCTGCCTGCTGCCACAGTTCCCACCATGACAGTCACGGACTCTAACCTTCTCAAGCTGTAAGCCCCAGTAAACTTTTCTTCTCTAAGTTGCCTTGGCCGTGGTGTCTTACCACAGCAACAGACAAGTAACAAAGTCAAGCAAGCAGGGTGGTAGTGAAGGGACTTGTAGGAGTATGTCAGGCAGGGAGCAGATTTGGGGAGGAGTTAGTCAGGAAGTCAGGAAGCATGGGTTCAGGAAGAGGGAATGACTTGTGGACAGGTAGGAAAAAAGATGGATGTATGTATATATGTGTGTGTATGTGTATGTATATATGTATGTTGTGTATATGTGTGTATGGGTGTATGTGTATATGTATGTGTATATGTGTGTATGTGTGTATGCATGTATGTGTGAGTGTATATATATGTCTATGTATGTATGGATGGATGTGTGCATGTGTGTGCCTATGCATATATGTGTATATGTATGTATTGTATATGTATGTGTGTATGCATGTGTATATATATGTATGTGTGCCTGTATATATGTATATATGCATGTGTGTATGTGTATGTATGTATGTATGCATTTATGTGTGGGTGTATATGTGTGTATGTATGTATGTATATATGGGTGTGTGCATGCATGTATGGGTGTATATATGTGTGAATATGTGTATTATGTGTGCGTGTATGCATGCATGCATGTATGTACAAATGTTTGTATGCATGTATATGCATGTATGTGTGTGTGTCTGTATGTATGTCTGTATGACGAGTCAGATGGCAAGGCATGTCCTGTCTTCTTTCACCCCTCACTCACATCTCTCAGTCCCTAAAGGGTTGTGACAGGCTTCCCACTGGTTCCCTGCAGAGCTGATGGTGTATATGGCTGATTCCCTCTTCAGGACTTGCCTCAGAGAGGAAGGCATTCAGGCTCTGGCCTGTCTGCATTGAAGGTGCACCCAGATGGCTGATGGGATGGAAAAGCCCAGATTGCTGAACCGACTTCAGGCAGGACCAGCTGAGCTGCCCAGGCCTCTGGTCTCCATCAGACCACATCTCCTCTTTCTGCCTAACCTGATTCTCTTTATACCCAGACAGGTGTGCACACTGCAAATGCACCCCTTCCCCTCATATCCAACCAGTGGGGAGCTTAAGTGATCAGTGAATTCCAAGGGATCCTTTCCCTAGGATATCTCTATACACCAGTAATATGATGATGATGATGATGATGATGATGATGATGATGATGATGATGATGGAAAAATTCTCTGTACTGCTTGGCTCTTTACCTATGTGGCTTTACTTAATGAAGACTAGAATTTATGCCAAAGGAACCAACTTCTTTTCTTTTTTTTCTTGTATACGTGTTTGTGTGTTCGTGTGTGTAAGTGCAAGTGCACACATATGTATGCATAGGTGTATGCGTGTCATGCCAAAGGCCAACCTTAGATGTCATTCCTTAGGGGCCTTCCTGCTAATGTTTCTTGTTTGTTCGAGACTTGGTAGCCCTGGCTGTCCTGGAACTCGCTCTGTAGACCAGGCTGGCCTCAAACTCACAGGAATCCGCCTGCCTCTGTCTCCTGAGTGCTGCTGTCCCCAGCTTCAGCTTGTGTTTCTCAAAAAAAAATTATTTTTATTACATTTTATTTCTTTAGTACGTGTATGCGCATGTGCGCATGGGTGCGTTCTGTGCCATGCATGGGGTTATCAGAGGAACCGGTCTTCTCCTACAAGGTGGGTCCTGGGGATTGAACTCAGGTACTCAGGTTTGATGGCTCTGTGGTGGCCAGCTCCCGCCTCTGCTTCCTGAGCACTGAGATTAAAAGCGAGTACCACTATACCTGGTCCTCGGGTCCTCGCCTCGTCCTTTCTTTTGTTTCCTTGTCTGTTGTGGTGTGAGGATCAAACCCAGATCACCGGGGCTTTAATGTGGTTTGTTAGGTAGAAACACATAATTTTAAATGGAGCTCAATCATTTTTTTTTTGTTTTTAAAAATATCTAATTATAGACCGAAGATGTGGCTCAGTCAACAGAGAGATTGTCTAGCACGCACAAAGTCCTGGGATCCAGGCCAACGTTGTATAAGTTGGGTGTGGTGGCACACCTGTCATCCCGGCACCAGGAGGTAGAGGCAGGAGGTTCGGAAGTTCAAGGTCTTGGGGATAGAGAAATGGCTTATGGCAATAAAGGGGGCACAGTGCTCTTGAAGAGGACCGGAATTCAGTCCCCAGTATCCATGTTGAGCGGCTCACAACCACCCGTAACTCCAGATCCAGGGGATCTGATGCCCTCTTCTGGCCTCCATGGGCAGTGCACTCACACGTATATACACATAATTAAAAACTAAATCTTAAAAAAAAAAAAAAAAAGAAAAGAAAAGAAAAGAAAGTTAGAATCATCCGTAGTTAGATACTGACTTGGAAGCCATCCCAAGCTGTTTCGGCAGAACAGCCCTCAAGACATCCTCCCTCAAGACCAGCTTTCCGGATGATCCCCAGGGATCTGAGAACTTGGCATTCTTTACTGGTTTTCTTCCCCCCACAAATTCTTTTAAAGCACTTTGCGAGACAAGCCCCAGCGTACAACATCAAAGTGCTAAGGATTTAGGGCTTAGAGCCTCTGACTGCACAGTGGGGCTATGGCCTCAGAAGTTCAGAACCACCCCTTCCCTCCCAACCCTGGACAGGTGCCTCCGGTGGTGTGGGAAGAAACAAGACCCCAAGAGCTGCTGCTGGCTTTGGCTGGAGAGAGTCCTTGCCCCTGATGTGGCTCCACCCATTCCTGTGACTCCACCCCCTCCTTCTCCTCCAGTCAGCGGCTTATCCTTGTCTTTGCCCTAAGGTGGCTTTGGGTTCCTCTGGGGTTATACTGGTACCAGAGCCACCCTGGAAGACACCGGCAGCTACTCTAAGCCTCAGTGATGGTAGCCCCACTCTGACTGCCGAGCCAGGAGGGACGTGATGCCTCTCTGAACCTGTAGGAGGACCAACTGTCAGGTCTCCTGGACACATCCTAGCAGCTGAGGAAGAAGCTGGCAAGGAGTGAGTGAAGCAGGAATGGCGCTAACCACTGACACAAACAACGGTGAAATGTGACGAGCGAGTGCTTGGCGGCCCAGCCTGGACTACCTGATAAGATTGCGTTTAAAATGAAAAACCAGGTGTGGCAGCACATGCCTGTGACCCTGACTCTTGGGCTACAGAAGCCAAAGAATTGCAAAGAGTTGGAGGTCGAGCCAGCTACTTCACTAAGACAGTAATTTAAGGGGGAGGAAGATGATTTCTCACACTCGTGAATCCAGGGAAGGTGTTCTAGGTGGCGGGGGACCGCTGTGTGGTGATTCAGGGGTCCAGGCTCTATCCATCCCACACCTTCCCCATCCACAGGAGCCTGGAGGTCTCTTCCCCGTGGCGGAGAGGGACGGGTCTAAAGAACGTGCGTGCGTGTGTGTGTGTGTGTGTGTGTGTGTGTGTGTGTGTGTGTGTGTGCATTTTGTCACCTGGCTCAGGAGGATTCAAATCACACACCCCCATACCAGTCCACAAGTGAGAACCCAATCGATGCCCCCCCGCCCCCTGGCTGCCCATCCCCACCCCCACCCCGCGCGCGCGCCCCCCTGGCTGCACAGGTCTCTATAGTTCCTGGCTGGGGACCCTGATGAGTAGTGGCCAACAAATGACTTGCTTCTTGCAAAGAGGAACAGCCTTGCAGCTGCAGCGCACGGGCAGACGCGATGTCTTCCCGCTCAGCTTCCTAAGGGTTCTTTCTGCTGAGTCACCAGACAGGGTGAGAGGACGCAGCAGAGGTGCCTCTGATATGGGCTCTTTTCGTGTGTGGGATCTCCCAGCTCCACAAGAAACGAAACCATAAGGTCCACACAAAGACAAAAAGACAGTGTGCTCCGCGTCTCCTCACACAGCAGGGCCCCCACTTCCTCCTTCTGGTACACAGCTTTAAAAAGAAAAAAGAGTTCGGTCCCCAGCTCTGAAAAAAAGAACCAAAAAAAAAAAAAAAAAAGAAAAAGAAAAAAAAAGAAAAAAAAAGAAAAAAAGAAAAGAAAAAAGGAGGGGAAAAAAAAGCTTAACATCAAAGCGGAAGGATTCACTGGACCCACGGGCAGGGAAACCCCTCATTTGGCAAATCCTTCTGCAATCCCCCGGGGGGCCTAGGAGAAGGATCGCTAAGAAGCCCCCGGCGTTTCTTTTTTTCTTTTTTTTTTTTTTTTTTTTCAGAGCTGGGGACCGAACCCAGGGCCTTGCTAGGCAAGCGCTCTACCGCTGAGCTAAATCCCCAACCCTGCCCCCGGCGTTTCTTACATTGGTGCATTATCCTCTACTAGATCTGGAAAGGTTGGGGTTTGCTCCCCGAGACCTCAAGAAAGGCCCAGTTTTTCTCCGAATGTTGACAGGCTAGAAACGGCCCCATCTGCTCCTCCTCTTTCTATCCCATGGTTTCTGAAAGGGCCTGCCTTTGGGAAAAAGGATCAAATTATCAGGTCTGGCAGGATAGATCTACAACGTCAGCCACCTGGGAGTCTGAGGCAGGAGGATGCCTATATAGCGATTCTGGAGAACTAAGGGAAACCTTGCCTCAAAGTAAAGCATGGAATCAAAGATTTGGGGTGGGAGTGGGGGGGGGAGGGAGCGCAGCTCAGTGGGAGGGCACTTGCCTAGCATGCACGCGGTCTCAGATTCAAAGCTCTTGTGCTGAAGCAAAGGAAATCGCAGAACAAAACAAAACCATCAGGGATGAGAAAAACAGCTGCTGTGTAGAGGGCAGAAAGCCTTGGTTTGATCCCACCCACGTACCACACACTGGGTGCTGAGACATAGGCCTGTAATCCAGGCGCTTGGGGCGGAAACCCAGGAAGATGAGGAGGTCAAGGGCATCTTTGACTATGTAGGTGTTCTGCGCCAGCCTGTGCTATACAGACCTTATCTTCAAAACAAACAGGGGCCAGATGGCTTAGAAGGTAAGGGTCCCGGCCACCTGTCGGGTCCAAAGGAAACTCCAGTTCCCCAGACTCTGGCTGTTAGGCAAAAGCCAGCATTCCTTGGTAACCAGTGAAGCCAGTTTCCCGTTTCAAAGGAGCCATTTCCCGTATCGCAGGCAGAAGTGACAAATGGCTACTATCTGTCGTGCCTGTTAGCATACCAAAGGCCATGCTGGTATCCAGGCTCCATATCACGGGGACCTGTCATTGAGCGCTTTTCACCTCCTCCCCTACTCTAAACTCCCTCCCTTCTCCACGTAACCCCTTTTCAGCTGTGCTCCCTCAGCTGAAAGAGACCCCGCCCTCTTTCTGTCTTCCTCCTCCCCTTTCTTGCTCTCCCTCTTAGGCCCCGCCCCTCCTGCTTTTCTCCTGGCCTGATCCAGTCTGCTAGCCATCCTCTCCCCCCCCTCCCCCTCCCCCTCCCCCTCCCTCTGCTCTGGACTCTTCCAGACTCCTCTGGCTGCTCTCTCCCCTTCACCATACCACAGAATGGTCATTCCTTCAGCTTACACACCACCAAGCCATAGAACCTGAGTTTGACTCCCAGAATTTCCATTTAGGAGAGAAATGACTCCTAAAAGTTGTCCTCTGACCCTCACCTGAGAACCTGGCACGTCTGTGCCACAAATACACACACACATATACACAACAAAATAAATGTAAGAAAAAAATTAACAAAAACGGGGGGGGGGACCCTCAGGTCTCCTGTACACCTCTACACTGAGACTCTCCACAAGACTAGAGGGACTGGAGAGATGGCTCAGCGGTTAGAGCACTCGCTGCTCTTCCAGGGGTTCTGAGTTCAATGCCCAGCACGCACATGGTGGCTGACAACTATTTATGATGAGTTCTGATGCCCTCTTCTGGCGTGCAGGTGTACATGCAGATAGAGCGCCATACACATAAAAATAAATTACTTTTTAGGAAGAAAATAGAAACCAGGACGGTGGGTCCTCTGGGGAGAAGAGCTGGTCTCCTGTACTGCCTATTCCCAGGACCCCCACATATGCAGTACACAGACACACACGCAGGCAAAACACCTAGACAAATCAAAACAAATAAATATAAAAATTAATTAATATCCTTTTTTAGCTGCATTATTTCTTGTGTGTCGACGTACACTGGAACAAGAGGACATCAGTGGAGGTCAAAGGACAACCTTCAGGACCAGTTATCTCCTTCCACCATGTGGGTTCTGAGACTCAAACTCGGTTTGTCAAGCTTGAACTGTCAAGCCCCTGAGCCCGCTGAGCCATCTCGCCAGCCCTTAAGATCTTTTTATATAATAATTAACACAATTAAAAGCTATACTCCATGACCAGGTGTGATGGTGCAAGGCTTCAGACCCGGCACTTGGGTGATGCAGGCAGGAAGGTCACAAGTTCAAGGGCATCCTCCTCTAAGTAGCAAGTTTGAGGTCATCCCTCCCCTCCCCCCCGCGGCCAAGAAACCAAAGTACAATAAGATTGGGTGCAGAGCCGCTAGCCCCGTGAGCATACGGTGGCCTGAAAATGTCTCCCGTTGACTACAAGCTCCCTCTCCATCCTCAATGACTGATTTAATCCCACAGAGCAGAGGCTCGCTATGTGGCCCCCAGTTCTTCCTCGGACTCTTCCACCTGCGTGGGGGGGAGAGAGGGAAAGAACTTAGAATAGAAGCTGTTGCTGCACAGGGGTGGGGGAAGGGGAGAGAGGCGGACTTGGGCAGCCGGCAGCTTAGCTCTCCCTGGCTGTCTGACCCACACTCCCCACGCCCAGGACCGAGTTGCCTGCACACCACAGCCACAGCATTCTGCCGGCCTTGCCCGGGCTTGCCTTTGGTTGCGTCATCCCCCAGCCTTGCCAGGGGTGCAGAAGTGAACCACCCACTCAACGCTGGAAAAACCAGCTAATTATATCACCAAAGACCCAGGGCAGGAGCTTGTGGACAACTTCAGCTGGCCTGGCCTGTTCCCACTTGCCTTCCACGAGTGTCCTTGACTAATATTTTTTTCCTCTCAAAATGATAACAATGACACCTAGCACCGGGGAGCGGTGACATAGCCTTTAATTCCCCTCACCCCGTAACTCGGGGGTGGGGGGCGGTTTAGACCTGAGGATCCAGAGCTCAGGGTCATCCTCAGCTACATAGAAAGTTTTGAGGCCAGCCTGGACTACGTGAGACCCCGTGGAAAAGATAGGAGTTGGGGTCGTAGCTCAGTTGATAGAGAGCTTGACTGGCGTACAGGAAATCCTGGGTTCCGTTCTGAGCACTTCGAAAATCGAAAACCGGGTTTGGTGGGTTATCCCTGAACTCCAGAGGTGGGGGCTCGATGACCAGACAGCCGGTCAAGGTTGTCATCGTGAGCGGCATACTAAGTTTCTGCCCTGGGCCTGAGTGCGCACGAGACCCTGGGTCAAAAAAAAAAAAAAAAAAAAAAAAACACCAAACAATGCCAACAGCCACGTAAAACAAAATAAAAACAAATTGCCCTAAGGTTGAGCGGCTTTCACCAGAAAAGCCACGGCCCCGCCTCCGCCACGGCCCCGCCCCCTCCAGGTTTTTTGGAAACCTAAGCCAAGGGCTTGGTGACTGACCCCCCCACACACACACATACACACACACTTCTTCCAACCCCCACTCAGGGCTGTTTGCCTGAGCTGCTCCAGGCCAGGACGCACTGGAGTCAGCAGGACTGAGAAGACAAACACTGCTTTGACACCGTCAATAGCAGCTGCTCGCTCCGCTCGTTTCTTTTTCCAAATATCTTTAAAATTCTATTTGTAGTATAGTCCAAAGTGCAGTTTCATTTTTCTGTAATTTCCTGTATTTATTTTGTTGAGTCCGCAGTAATACATTCCCAGGAGTAACAGTCAAAGGATGAAAAAGGACGCTGGTTAAAAACAACAACAAAAAAGTCTTTCCGGACCCCAGACAGACCCAGGCCCTCCAGTCATCGTTTCCTTCCCAGAGGTAGTGGCAGCGCGTGACCTGTGTCTGCTTCCAGCCATAGCCCTTGACCAGCATATGGCTTACAGAATCCAGAACTTTCCCATATTAAATGCACTATGAGCTTGTTTTTATTTTTATTATTATTATTATTATTATTATTATTATTATTATTATTATTATCGTCATCGTCATCGTCATCATCATTAATTCATTAGGGAAGGGCTAGAGAGATGACTCAGTGGTTAGAGCACTGACTGCTCTTCCAGAGGTCCTGAGTTCAATTCCCAGCAACCACATGGTGGCTCACAGCCATCTGTAATGGGATCTGATGCCCTCTTCTGGTGTGTCTGAAGACAGCGACAGTGTACTCCATATATAAAATAAGTAAATCTTTTGAAAAGAAAAATTCATTAGGGAAACAAGAGTACGTACCATCGCAATTTTGTGTGACAGTCAGAGAACAACTAGCTGAGTGGTCTCTCCCCCATCATGTGGGTTCCAGGGGTTGAATTCAGCCCTCAGGCTTAGCAGCAAGGAAGGGCTTTCACTTGCTAAGCCATCTTGCTGGTCCCCACAAAAGCTATTTTTAGAAATCCCTATTCCAGGAGAGAGTGGTTGCTCCTGGCACTGGGGAACAAGGTAGTGACTTACAAGTTCAAGGTCAGCCTCCAGTACATAGGGAGATTCTGATTCCAAAGTGGGGGAAAATCCAAGCAAAACCAAACAATGACAAAAACAGAGGCGTAGGGTGGGAGATATGCTTGGAGGTTTAGAGCGCTGGCTGTTCTTGCAGAGGACCCAGTTTGGTTTCATAATCATCTATTAACTTCAGTAGTAGGCGATCAATGCTCTCTTCTGGCCCCCACAGGTCACATATACACACACATACATATACATGTAGGCAAACACTCATTAAATCTCTCTCTCTCTCTTTTTTTTAAATAAATCTAAGAATTCCATTATATAGGGTTCAGAGGCAAGAGGATCAGAAATTCGAGGTCAGTCTTGAATATAACAGCGAATTTGGGGCCAGCCCACGTGAGAGATGCTACCTCAGAAAAAGAAGAAAGGAAAGAAAAAAACTATGCCCCTATTACTATGTTTGTCGGCGTTTCCTGCGAGACAGAATCATAAGGAGAAGAAAAAGAGGGAGAAAACGAGAGACCTAAGACCGGTCTATTTTGAGAACCAGTCCGCCTGATTGTGGGTTGGCAAGTTCATAATTTGCAGGGCAGGCTAGCTGCGCTGCGCTTCTTGGCCCTGAAGGCAAATGAAAGCCGACTTCCTTCCTCTTCAGTCAATCTTCGTCGGTGTTGTTTTGTTTTGTTTTGTTTTTTTTTCTCTCTCTCTCTCTTTCAGTCTCTTTTCCCCTTATGGCCCTTAAGAGACTGGGCGAAGGCCACACATTGCGGAGGGGAACCATCTTGCTGCTGTGTGAATGGGCAGCGTGGCCCACAGGCGCCTGAGGTGACCCCCCAAGCTGGCAGCGCTGTCTGGGGAGGTCTGGCTAGAGGAAGAGGGTCACTGGGAGCTGGCTCTGGAAGGTCGCCCTGGTTCTGTATCTTTCTTGTTCTCTACTTTCTACACATCGCGAGATGATGAACCATGCTCTGAGCAACGTGGTGTTTCACCCAAACACATGGGGTAAATACATGGAACATGGGGCGGGCGTCAAGGCGATTGTGGACCAAACTTCTAAAACCTGGAGCCAAAGTAAATCTATTCTTCCCTTGTATCTCTCTCCCTTTTTATTTGAGTACATTGTAGCTGTCTTCAGACACCAGAAGAGGGCATTGGATCCCATTACAGATGGTTGTGAGCCACCATGTGGTTGCTGGGAATTGAACTCAGGACCTCTGGAAGAGCAGTGAGCGCTCTTAACCACTGAGCCATCTCTCCAGCCCCAAGACTTTGTTTCAAAAGGACAAAATAGGGCTGGCTAGAAGGTTGGGGGTGGGTGAGTGGAAATATCTCATACGGAGTTTAATAACAGGTTTAATCCCTCGGGGAAAGGAGAGAGACTGCTTCTGAAAGTCACCCTCAGGCTGGAGAGGTGGCTCAGCGGTTAGAGCACTGACTGCTCTTCCAGAGGTCCTGAGTTCAAATCCCAGCAACCACATGGTGGCTCACAACCATCTGTAATGGGATCTGGTGCCCTCTTCTGATGTGTCTGAAGACAGCTACAATGTACTCATATATAATAAATAAATAATTTTTTTAAAAAAAAGTCCTCCATGTGTGTCCTGACATGCAAGCATCCCCCCACATCCCAATAAACAAATAACATGTAATAAAAGTTAAGAAACAGGGTTGGGGATTTAGCTCAGCGGTAGAGCGCTTGCTCTGGGCGCTAGGCCCTGGGTTCGGTCCCCAGCTCCGGGGGAAAAAAAAAAAGAAAAAAAAAGTTAAGAAACAAACTATGGGGCTGGGGATTTAGCTCAGCGGTAGAGCGCTTGCCTAGGAAGCGCAAGGCCCTGGGTTCGGTCCCCAGCTCCGAAAAAAAAGAACCAAAAAAAAAAAAAAAAAAAAAAAAAGAAACAAACTATTTAGTCCATCCCCAGATTTCTGTGAGTTGTACTGCAAGCGACTGTAACCAGTGAACCATCTTCCCAGCCCAGGACCGCAGTTTAATTCCCCGAAAGGAGAGGAGCTGAGATGGCTCAGCGGGTAATGGCGCTTGCAGCAGAGCCTGAGGATCGGAGTTCAATCCCTGCTACCCACCCAGTGAAGAGAGAGAATCAATTTCTACAATGAGCTCACACTGTGGCTCGCAATTTCACGGACACAGACTAAATAAAAACATAAGTGTAGAAAAAAGTAAAAAAAAAAAACAAAAAAAAAAAAAAACACGACAAATCCTGAGTCGGAGGAGGAACAGAAAGAGGACAGAAAAAAACAAAACCAAAAACCCAGTTGTTGCCTTCCTGGTATCTCTACTCTACTCCCTCATTCACCCACTGACTCTGCACAGGATTCTCTGTGACTCCTCACCCCTACTTCCCATCTCCCCATCAAGATCAAACTCATTAGTACTAAAGTGCTCCTTCTGACTGAGCTGCGGACCTGCAGACCTGGGCTACCGTAAGTTGTTAGAACCATCTGAGTGGGGCAACCCCGCTTGTGTTTCGCAACTCGCTAAGCACTTTCCCTTCACAAGGCTCTGTTCTAAGTAGCCAAGGTCGCTTGGGTTAATTCGCCCCTTACTCATCCTGTGAAGGAGGTACCGTGACTTTCATCCCCATTTTACAGATTAGGAAATAGAGGTAGAGATAGAGATGAAGTTACTTCCCAAGACAGACAGAGACTGAGCAAGGATTTGAACCCAGACAGGCTGGCTCCAGCAGCCAAGCTCTTAACCACTAATGACAAGCCTCAGCTGATGCCCAGGCTGCGATTACCCTTACCCGGCTCCAGCTGCGCAGAGCAGCGCTCGCACATGCGCAGTAGCTCAGGTGAGCTTTACAAGAACTGAGATCATTGCCTTCTACAAAGGACACAGCGAGACCCAAAAAGGCCGAATCACAGCCAGAAAGGACAGATCTGAACCCACACATTGTGGCCCTACAGCGTATGATCTTTGCGCTGAGCTGCAGACCTGGGCCACTGTGAACTATTAGAACCATGAGTGTGGCGACCCTGGCTTGAATTTCTGAACGAAGTGGAGAGTGTGACAAGGACTCAATTACTAGCCAGTGAGCCCTCTTCTAAATATTTTTAATGGTATTTAATGTTATTTCATATGCAACTCAGAGGGTAGAGTGCCTGTCTACCACTCACCCAGCAGCTCCGAAGCCGGAGGTGATGGTGCTCGCCTCTAATCCTAGCACTCCGGAAGTTGAGATAGAAAGATCCTATCAAGGTCATCCTTGGCTACATAGTAAGTTCCAGGCCAGCCAGAGAGCTTCCTGAGTCCGCCTCAAAAAAATAAAATCTTAACGCAGGAGAGTGTAGGGAACCGTGGCCTGTCGTGTCCAAGACCCTGTGTTCTATCCCTAGCTCTGTGGAAAGAAATCATGTGCCAAGATCGTTGTAGGAAGTACAGGGAGGTTCCAGAAAAAAGGCAGGTCACCCGGGAGACCGGAGAGGACAACAGCAACCTCTATCTTTCCAGCCAGAGTTCCGAACTGTCTCTCTGACTCCTTCTACTGTGCGTAGCCTTTTTTTTTTCTCCTTGTCAGAAAATAGGTCATGCTCTCTACTGCAAACACGATGTTTCCAGAGTCGCTGATGACCTAGAGTGACCCTATAAACGGCCTCCTCCCAGACACAGACCCTCAGTAACACCGGAACCCATTCTTCTATCTCCTGGGATCTTTAGACAGCCCCTGGCAGCCCCCCTTCCTCCCTGGGGGGCTTCTCCACCTCTGCCAAAACTTGCCAAGAGTGTGCCCCATCCCTCTCGACAAGGGATCCACTATCCACGCCCCTGTCTCCAAGTCAGTCTGTGCCTTTCTCCAGCCCTCCACCCTGGGCTCTATTCCCACAGGAAGCTGTCAGCACACTGGCTTTCTGCGATGTGTGTGCAAATGCTTGAGTGACCTCGATAGAATGAGGGGAGGGGGCTGGAGGCTGAGGCCAGGGAGTGCCTCCCACGGACACAGGTGCGTTTCGAGCAGGGACCTTTTGGACTGCAGGATACTTTTTACCTAAGAGAACAGTCTCCCAGTATAATTTCAGGCTAGCAGGCAGGGCCCCAGAGAGCTATTTTAGTGAGAGGAACTCTTTTGATGTGCCATAAACAGCTCCAGGGAGCTAATCCCGCCCGAGGGTGGGGCAGCCTGGGCGCCTGGGCCCATTAGGACAGAATGAAAGGCTTTTGAAGGTGGTGGCTCAAGACAGGTGGTCTTTTGGTTCTAGCCATAGTGTCTCTGCCAGGATGGGCGAGTTTGGGGATGAGAGAGATATGGACAGCTTGCCGGATGGAGAAGTCTGGGTGGAGGAAACTCGGGACAGGAACGAGACTTCTCCCAGATCTGCCTGTGGTACTTACACCTGTGCTAGCCTCCCACCCCACGGGTTTTGTAAAGGACCAGGTGAGACAGAGCACCTCCCAGAGTAAACCCCCAAAGGCAGACAAGTATGCTTAAGCCTCACTATGGCTTTCTGTTTCCTTTTTTTTTTTTTTTTCTTTTCTTTTCTGTTTTTTTTTTTTTTTTTTTTTTTTCCGGAGCTGGGGACCGAACCCAGGGCCTTGCGCTTGCTAGGCAAGTGCTCTACCACTGAGCTAAATCCCTAACTCCTTCTGTTTCCTTTTGGGCAGCTACTCCCCCTACCTATCTGTGAGTCATGCACTACTCCCCTCTAGTCAAAGGGGACAAAGGGGACAGTGACTTGGCACCCTGTGTTCCCTGAGCCACTGGCACCCCTAACTCTATCCCACTCCCCTCCCCCATCCTCCACTCTCCCCTTCCCCCCAGCATCTCAGATTCTGTCACAGGGACCCAGCCACGTGCCCATGTGAGCTAAGCGTCAAGTGAAGACTAATTATCCCAGATTACCAGGGATTGCAGGGTCTTCCAGAGTTCAGGATCTGAGTTTCAGCACTAGAACGACCCAGACCCTAGCACACAGGCATAGCTTTTCCTGCTGGGCCGATCAAGAGGCCTGGGCAGGGTGCCATTGAGTATGGTGTTTATATGTTGTGTGTGTTGAGGTGCAGTATAAGTGTGATTAGATGTGTTTGTGCACAGTCGGTCTGCTGTGCGCGGTTTGTCTGCTGGAATTCAGTTGCCCCGCGCCGGAAGATGTGATGTGTTTGTAAAATACATAGAGAGAGCGAGCTGGGTGTGTACACTTTAGACTAAATGAGTGATGCCGTCAGATGCAGGAAATGTGCAGGTCCCCCCACCCCCTGCAACAGGGGTGTGGATGCAGTAGATTTTCATTTTGGTGATATGTACAATTCTCTTGTGTGGAAATAAGACAACATGCCTACTACAGATATGAGCAGAGCTCGGTGTTCAGGGAGCCATGAAGTCTCTGTGTGTGTGTGGGGGGGGGGGTGTTGGTGTGTCATTGGTATAAAGCTGTTACTGGCTGGGGTGATGAGTTCTTTATCTGATGTGGGGCTGAGACCCGTAGCTGGTGTGTGCTTGGCGCATGCTCTGTGCAGCGGCCCGTGGGCTTGGTTGGGGATGGGAGCATGAGGCGTGTGATTTATGTCCCCAGCTCAGAAAGGAGTGTTGGCGGTGTCCGTGTGATGCGGCACATCCCTTGTGCGGGATGCAAGGGGGAGGTAGAAAAGGATATTGGCACGGGTGACAGTGCCCTAAGCTCGAGGGGCGGGGCACTCGGGAGGCTAGCCACGCCCACCACAGGCTACTGGGGAGGCTCTGGGCCTGAGGCATTAGGCCTGGTGTCACCTCTCCTGCTGGTTATATTGTTCCAATTTAATCCTGGCTCCTTCTGATAAAGTCATATTGACCACTCCACCGAGTGGCCAAGAAGTCCTTCTCATCGCCCAGTAGACTCTCAAACGCCCGTTCCTGGACACTCACCTAGAGATGCCTGTCTGGGTCCCCGATGCCCGCACTGGAAACAGTTTTAAGGAAAGTAGTTCAGAAATTTCAAGTCTGAGAGTTCCCAAACTTGTCAAGAGTGTAGGCTCCCCCCAACCCCTGAGGTCTTTCTGTTTTTCCTGCCCCCTCAGGAAAAGGAACTAAGATTTATACTGCAACAAAGAAATAAACAAACAAACAAACAAAAAAAAAACAAAACAAAAACCAAAACAAAAAAAAAAAAAGAAGCGAGGTTGGACGACAGGGGAATTCTGTGAAGCTATCAGTGGGGACACCTCCCAGAAGCTGTGAGGTGGAATTAAAGCAGTGGCTCTCAACCTCCCAAATGCTGTGACCCTTTAATACAGTTCCTCACGTTGAGGTGACCCCCCAACCATACAATTATTTTTGTTGCTATTTCATAACTATATTTTTGCTATTGTTATGAATCATAATATAAATATCCGCTGTACAGGATATCTGATATGCGACTCCCTGAGGGGGTTCGCGACCCACAGGTTGAGAAATGCTGGCTTAAATGGCCAGGGTAATCTTTACTTCGGTGGCTGCTGTGATACAAATCTCTGACTCACACAACTGAAGGCAGAAAGGAGTTACTTTGTCTCAGCTTGAGCACTAGGTCCAACCCTGCAGTGGGAGCCGGAGGCAGCTGGTTTATAAAGACAGAAAGGAAGACCAGAGCTCCCGTTTATTCAGCCCCTGACCTCAGTCCACGGATGGTACAGCCCACATTAGGGTGGGTTTTCCCACATCAATTAATTTAGCCTAATTTTTTGCCAATACACCCAGAGGTTTGTTCCATCCCCTCAAGCTGACCTTCAAGATTAACTATAAGATACCTAAAGGCCAACCTTAATAGTTAATACCCATCAAGCAAAGAGTTCTTAAATGGTCACCCTCAGCTTCTGTCCCCTGCAGAGGGCTGTCCCCTCCTTTCCGTCTTCTTCCCCTCACCCCCTTGCCACCATTGCATCATGGGTATTTATTTGCTCACTTAAGTCTGAGCGGTTGAAGCCTCGGTGGTATAGATCAAAACTGGCCAAACACTGGCGATTTCATAGTTTCCACCTGGCGCTTTTCAAAGCTCTTTTGTAGTTTAGAGCACGCAGGGCAGACCAGTGAGATGGCTCAGTAGACGCAGTCTCTTGCTGCCAAGCCTGAGGAGCAAGTTCCATCCCCGGAAAGAACATGGAGGAAGGAGAGGAGGTCAGGTTGACCTCTGACCTCAGCACATACGTAATGACATGCGCAAAACGCGCACTCACGCTATACATAATAGGATTTTTTTTTTAAAACCAATACTGCCGGGTTGGGGATTTAGCTCAGTGGTAGAGCACTTGCCTAGCGAGTGCAAGGCTCTGGGTTTGGTCCCCAGCTCCGGGGTGGGGGGGCGGGGGGAGAGACAATATTGAGAGTCTATCAACCCTCTAGAGGAGGTGACCAACAAGTTCAGTGGTGGCGGATAAAACCAAGGCTTGAATTATGGCAGTTCATAACTCAAGTTCACTTTGGTTAATATTCATTAAACATTTACCATATGCCGGGCTCTGTCTGAAAGACTTTATATATATATGTTAACTCATTTGACCCCCACAATAACCTTCTGGGCTGAGGAACATTCATAGCTTCATTTCTTTTTGTTCGTTTTGGGATAGGGTCTCTTGTAGCCCAGGCTGGCCTCAAACTCAATATGTCCCCAAGGATGATCTGGGACTCCTGATCCTTCTACCTCCGTCTTCCATATTCTGAGATTACAGACACATACCACTATCCTGATGGAGACACTAAGGTTAAAGGAGCCTCAGTAGCATGGCCACGGTGTGTGTGTGTGACAAAAAAGAAATTAACTTTGGCTTTGTCCCCAAGCTGTCTCTTCCCCAACCACTCAGTCTACATTGTAGCTGTGAGGCAGGATGGTAGTCCCATCCCCCAGGTCTCTCCACCCCTTACAAAAATAAAGGTCCATTGTTGGTGACAGCTAGAGTTTGGCAGTTGCTCAGCTCTGGGGCTGCCTGCCTGACATAGCTTGTTCTGGGCCCCAGGCGGAAGGAGAAGCCCCTCTCGTGGGTTTTTCCCAGAGGAAACAGTGAGACTAGGGTCACGTGAGGGGTCAACAGTGGAGCATCAGGGACTCTAGGGTCATCCCATTGGTGGGAGCGGGTCCGTGGCTGCGCTTGACTCAGTGAGGGCTGAGCTAGTCCCCCTCCTACAGCAGAGTCACATGATCATCTGCTGAGTAGTGAATAGTTAGAAGTATTTAGGTTAGGTGCCCCAGAAGTGGACCCTGAGTCAAGGGTTTGTGGGCAAGTGATTTATTAAGGAGAATCCAGAAGGCGGGAGACGGGGGCGGGGTGGGGGGGGACGGGGGGCGGGAGGGAGCAGGACGGAGGAGGCAAAGCCAAGAGAGGTTATAATTTGTGGCAAAATCCTGAGCTCAGGCTGACTGAAGTGTAAATTATGTCTTAGAGTTTACCTCAACTCAAGGCTAGAAGAGCTCGACTTTCATATTTCCACGGGCGTCGATCACGGTTCCTTCCTACCCAAGGCCTGCTGGCTTCCCCAAGCAGCCCGGTCAACCCGGGAGCAAAGCTGGAGACTGGAAGGTGCCCGCCTCTTAGCTAGAGCGCCACGCGGAAAGCAGGAGCAGGCGCTGGGGAGGCCTGAACAAAGCACGGACAACCGACCGTCTTTTTATACTAATTGGTTCAGCATCAAAGAAGTGACATTTTATTCTCCTGTGGTTAAAGCCTTGTCTTTCAAGCCAAGCCCAGAGGCCAAGGGTGGAGAAACAGAGGGCACGACAAGTGCTTCAGTGACTTAGTGTAGCACTCACTGAGCTCATGGGCCTAACACTGGCCTCTTTATGAAACGGAGAAAGACACGCAAAGGACTTGTCGGTGCGCAGCACGCGTCTGCCATCTCGGGACTTGGTTGGTGGAGGCGGGAAGACCCGAGAAGTTCAAGGTCGCCCTTGGCTACACTTCAGGTTTAAGGCTGTCCTCTGTGTCTCAAAACAAAACAAAACAACGGCATAGGAGATAGGGAGGGTGGGTGCCTCATGGAACAATTAAACTGGGCCAGGGATTCACAGTTAGCAAGAGAAATACACACAGTTGAGTCAGATCGGTAAAGCCGCTGTGACAACCTGTGTTTGAGTCCTAGGATCCACATGGTAGGAGGAGAGAAACAACTCCTCACACAGTTACCCTCTGATGTCCATAAGCACTCACTGGACAGGCAGACAGACAGACAGATGAACATACACACCCCAAAATTAAATGTCATAAGCGGGTTTTTTATTTTATTTTAAAATATTTTTAGATTAAAAAGAACAAGTACGGGGGGGGGGCTGGAGAGGTGGCTCAGCGGTTAAGAGCACTTGACTGCTCTCCCAGAGGTCCTAAGTTCAAATCCCAGCAACCACATGGTGGCTCACAACCATCTGTAATGGGATCTGATGCCCTCTTCTGGTGTGTCTGAAGACAGCTGCAGTGTACTTATATATAATAAATAAATAAATCTTAAAAAAAAAAAAAACAAAAAAACAAGTACAGGGGCTGGAGAGATGGCTCAGCGGTTAAGAGCACTGACTGCTCTTCCAGAGGTCCTGAGTTCAATTCCCAGCAACCACATGGTGGCTCACAACCATTTGTAATGGGACCTGGTGTGTCTGAAGATAGCAACAGTGTACTCACATACGTGAAATAAATAAATAAATCTCTAAAAAACAAAAAGAAAAACAAGTATGAGTATTTTGCCCGCATGTATGTAAGTTCACCACCCGCCTGTGTGGCACCCTTGGAGGGGATCGGATTTTCGAACTGAGGAGCTACAAGTGGTTGTGAGCTGCCACGTGGGCACTAGAAATTGACCCCGATGTTCTGCAAGATCAGCCAGGGCTCTTAACCTCAGAGCCATCTCTCCTGGCCCAGAGCACAGCTTAGCAAGAAAAAGGAAAGGCGCTCTCGAGGATGCAAGTGGATCAGTGAGTGGAAAGGGAGGGTCCAAAGGTTTTGTGGGCCAAGCAGTGGCGCAGGCCTTTAATCTCCGCACTCAGAAGGCAGAGGCAGGTGAATTTCTGCAAGTTCAAAGGCAACCAGGACCACACAGTGAGACTCTTACCTCAAACCTTTCCCCGGCTAGGGTGCTGAAGTTATTTACATAGCTCCGCCTCTCCTGTTTGTAGAGAGACTTTTCCTGTCCGGCTCTGGGCTCTGTCAGGTTCGCTATAGCTGAGGTGAGAAAGAGTCTTGGCTTCTTTCTTGTGTAGATCTGCCCCTCTCTTCACTCTCACTGTCTTGCTGCTGGAGAAAATGCCGTCTGGCAATGACCACCTTAAGTTAGGGCAGATTCTACTGTAAATTCAGAGTCTCGGGGTTCCCTTGACTTCCCCTGGTTCCGTGTCAGCCGATGACAGTTCACAGAACTCTGTGGAAACTCACGTTTTCATTTATTGTAAGGGACTCAGAGTAGGATTGACTTCCTGAGTCTGAGTGGGCTCAGGAAACCCCACTCCTAAGGTCAGGAGTTCAAGGTTATCTTTGGGTACATAGTGAGTTTAATTTTACATATATGAGTACACTGTATTGGATCCCATTACAGATGGCTGTGAGCCACCATGTGGTTGCTGAAATGTGGTCGAAATGTGAGCCCCTGGAACACACACTAGGATCTCCTGGAAGAGCAGCAACGGCTTTTAACCTCCGACATAGCCTTTTAGCTCCTAGCCTGGCTTTTTTTTTTTTTTTTTTTTTTTTTTTTGGTTCTTTTTTTCGGAGCTGGGGACCGAACCCAGGGCCTTGCGCTTCCTAGGTAAGCGCTCTACCACTGAGCTAAATCCCCAACCCCCCTAGCCTGGCTTTTAAGGGGATAACTTGAACTCTGAAGGTTAAGTTTCTGTCATGATTATGGGAAACGATTTTGCATTACCACACTATACAAACCGTACATCAGGAAATGGAGCACCCCAGGGAAAGATCAGAGGTAGGGGTGTAGCTGCTGGCCAGAGCTGAGGCCCCATCCCACATCCTCATTAGGATCCAAACCTGTGAGTGTGCGCATGCGTAAAGTTCAGAGGGTTCCCACAATAGCCTTTGGGCGGGCCCCAACCCTTCCCCGCCCAGCCCGGCATAAATGAATGACTGAGAGACAAAAGGACTGCAATAATTTTAAGACCCTGAGGTGAGATCCTTTCGCTCATTGCAGAGGGTAACAGGACAGCCCTGGTTGCTGAAAACCTGCTCCTTGGACCTGTGGATTGGACCCCCGCGTGGATCCTTAACCTAAGGTGTCCTGGGCCCTTGGGAACACAAACCACATACATTCGCATTTCCCGATCGCCACCAGACAAAAAAGAAGCTGACTCAGACTGGCTCAGGGAGGGGGCTCTAATGGGAGGACACCGAGGGCTCCTGGGAACCAGGAATCGGAAGTTGGGGAGAAGTGTAATTACAGCGTCTCCGCAGAGACTCCTTTCCTCTTGCACTGGTTTGGTTTATTTCCTTTTTCAGCCCAGATACGGATTGTCAGGTCTTTTCTTTCCTGTGTCCTGGTCCCCTTTCTTTATCACACTGTCTATTAATTTAGTGACTGCTCCACCTGCTAGTGTCCAAATATTCAAATGTAGGAGCCTAGGGGAGCCATTCTCATTTAAATCCCATACATACAATAGTTTATTTTTTTTTTCCTTTTCTTTTTTTCGGAGCTGGGGACCGAACCCAGGGCCTTGCACTTGCTAGGCAAGCGCTCTACCACTGAGCTAAATGCCCAACCCCCCTATTATTATTATTATTATTATTATTATTATTATTATTATTATTATTATTATTATTATTATTTTAGATTGGGGGCTCGGTGTACCTGTGTAGTAGTCACAGAATGACTTTCGGAGTTGATTTTCTCCTTGTATCCTGGATCCCAAGCATTGGACCAGGATAGCTCATTTAAAAGCTGAAACTTTGACAGGTGGTACCACAGGCGGTGCCACAAGCCTTCAAGTCCCGGCACTCAGGAGGCAGAGGCAGGCCGATCCCAGTGTTCCTGGCCAGCCTGGTCTACAGAATGAGTTCCAGGACATCCAGGGCTATTCTTGCGGGGGCGGGGGTACGGGGGTCGGGCGGGGTGGATGAAACCTCGGTGAATGAGCCTTGGTTCCTTCACAGTAAAATGGAAGCCCAGGCTCTAACCTTGCGGGGCAAGAAGGGGTTAAACAGAACAGTTCTGCACAAAGGGTTAGTTAGTATAGGGCGCGGCATTCTCTAAGTGTTCATGAGCCATCTCTCACCCTCCATCCTGGAACCTCAGGTGCTCTATTAGACTTCATCAGTTAAATGGACGTTCAGGACAGAGCCACAGGACGGTGATGCCGCAGGACGGTGATGCCACCACCAACTCTCGAGTATTAAGAACTCAGGCCAGGGCGGCCAAGATGGCTCAGTGGGTAAAGGCTCTTGCCGCCTGCTTTCAATCCCCAGCACACCCACAATGGGAGAGGGGGAGTGACTGCACATGGCTGTCCTCTGCCTTCTATATGTGCACCACGACACCCGCACAGCCCAGGAAGAAAGGAGGAGGGGAGGAAAGAGAAGGGCAAGGAGGGAGGGGAGGAGCAGAGGGGAGCACGGTGGCAGCAGCAGCAACAGCTCAAACCAGGCATGGTAGCAGGACAGAAATCCCTGCACTCAGGAAGCGGGGGCAGGGGGAGCACAGGAGGATCAGGAGTTCAAGGCTACTTCGTGAGTTCAAGGCCAGACTGGGTGGCGTGGTGTGAAGATGCCTAAAATACTGAAAACAGAAACAAAACACGGCACAAGTCCTGTAGGCAGAAATGGGTCCCCTGGGGACTCTACAGTCCTCGCACAGTTCGGCAGCAACTTGTGGTGGCAGTTCATGAGGAATTAAATACTACACCAGGCCTGAGGCCCAGGAGGACCCCTGGAGCTAGAGTGGTATGTAGCTCCCTTCTGTAGTCCTCAGATAGGCACTTTTGTTCTCCAAATATGGCCCCCCCCCCCCCCGGCTATAAATCAGGATCGTGCGATTCCCAAAGAGCCTCATCGTCAAGTTAGGAAGCTATACCAGCGATGAAAAACTCAGACACACACAGACCTCGGGAAGAATGGGTCTCTTGGGGTCTGGGGAGTGTGGTTCAGTGAGTAGAACACTTGTCTCCTGTGTGTGATACCCAGGGCTCCACCCTCAGCGGCTCTGAAACAGGAGAGGTGGATCTTGGACAAAAGGTACAGAAATCTACACGACTCCTTCAGCGTCCTGGGTTACCCCGAACCAGTCAACTGGCCGACGTGTATTACTTAGATGGAAAATTGCAGAAATAAACAGGTTTTGAGTTCTCATCGCATCCTAGTCTAAGGAGCACAAAGTCTTGCACCATCCCACTCTGTCCTGCTGCTGGGGCTGTGAATCAGCCCTTTGTGCAGGTTACACGACACCCCACAGTAGAGCATTAGTCACTCGGGGGCCAGCTGGCTTATCAGATTGACGGCCACAGCACTGCAGGACCCTGTGGTTCAAGTGACCCTGATTTCCCTTAATCACAGTCCAAAAAGCTAAGACTAGAGATGTCGACACACACACACACACACACACACACACACACACACACACACACATGCACGCACATGCTGAGCATGTTGGGGATACGTTCTGACAAGCCCAGCATTTTGGAGCCAAGGCAGGAGAATTGCTGTAAAAATCAATTAAGGGCAGCCAGGGCTACAGAGCAGTAGTGTGTGTGTGTGTATGGGGGGTGGGAAGGAGAGGGAGGGAGACTTATTATGTAGCCCTGGATGTCTTAGGACTTGCTATGTAGACCAGGCTGTCCTTGAGATCACAAGAGAGCTGCCTGCCTCTGATTCCCAAACCCTGGGATTAAATCTTGAAAATCGGACATTGGGGTGAAGGAAATTTTGCTTTCTGAATGTTTAGGGCGGGGTTGGGGATTTAGCTCAGTGGTAGAGCGCTTGCCTAGCAAGCGCAAGGCCTGGGTTAGGTCCCCAGCTCTGAAAAAAAAAAACAAAAAAAACATACAGGCTGAATGTTTAGGGCTCGACCAGTCTGTTATCTCTGTCTGATTGTCTGTGTCTCTGTCTGCTTGTTTGTTTGTGTGTGTGTGTGTGTGTGTGTGGCTATTTCTCTCTGTATCTCTGTTCTTCTCTCTCTCTGTGTATCTGTCTGTCTGTCTGTCTGTCTGTCTGTCTGTCTGTCTGTGTGCTACCGCTGAGCTACAGTCCCAGTTCCAGTTCTGTGACTCTCCAGTGTCCTGGGAGGGAAGCAGGACAGAGTCTGTCTGTCAGGTCCTCCTACATAGGACGGGCATTTCCAACTAAACTAATACTTCTGGACAGAAAGGGGACAGCTGCCTTGGGGCCTTGGAACGCTGTGGGGACGGTGGAGAAAAGAGAAAGCCAAAGAAGCCTGCGTGTGAGCCATTCACTATTCCTCAGGGACATGGGTGAGGGAGGGGCAGGGAGAAGAGAGAGAGAGAGAGAGAGAGAGAGAGAGAGAGAGAGAGAGAGAGAGAGAGGAGAGGAGAGAAAGGTGGCCTGTTCGTGGATGTTTATCTGTCCCGTGTAGTTTTTTTTTTTTTTCTTTTTTCTTTTTTTTCGGAGCTGGGGACCGAACCCAGGGCCTTGGGCTTGCTAGGCAAGCGCTCTACCACTGAGCTAAATCCTCAACCCCTGTCCCGTGTAGTTTAAATGAGACCAAGATACCCACTTCCCCAGCAGCCCCTTCCCTCTGCAGCTCCCACAGTGGGTCTCCTGAGACAGGCTAAGTCAACAAATGGAAAAGAAACAACTGAGAGAAACATTTTCTCATCTGAGCGTCCAAGGACCAAGATATTAGTGTCACATCATGGTCATCAAAACGGCTCTCACGGTCACCCCACTGACAGCCAGAGTAAATTTTGCTGACCTGGTATCTATGCTTGTGTCCTCTCCCTCCCTCACTGGAAGCTGCATGCCTGGCTGAAGAGGGTGCTCCTTTCCCTAAAGAAGCGGCCCCCGGGCTGGAGAGATGGCTCAGCGGTTAAGAGCACTGACTGCTCTTCTAGAGGTCCTGAGTTCAATTCCCAGCAACCACATGGTGGCTCACAACCATCTGTAATGAGATCTGATGCCCTCTTCTGGTGTGTCTGAAGACAGCTACACTGTACTCACATACATGAAATAAATAAGTATAAAAAAAAAAAAAAAAAAAAAAAAGAAGCGGCCCCGTCTTGAGTCAGGGCTAGATGAGCAGTAGTGTTCCTTTTCCAGAGCCTCCAGGGAAGTTTTCAAAATGCCATATTACCATTGTCATCCAAAAATCCCGTATCTAAGGGCTAAAGACAGAGACCGTGGTACAGCACCCTCTAGCACTATCAAGGTTCAGAAACAATGGCTCCGAACCCAGCATTACAGGAAGGAGGAGGAGAAATGGGAAAGGAGGAGGAAAAAAGGCAAAAGAGGAGGGAGGAGGGGAGGAGGAAGGGGAGGGAGGAGGGAGGAGGGGGAGGAGGGGAGGAGGAAGGGGAGGGAGGAGGGAGAGGAGGGAGGAGGGGGAGGAGGGAGGAGGGGGAGGAGGGAGGAGGGGGAGGAGGGGAGGAGGAAGGGGAGGGAGGAGGGAGGAGGGAGAGGAGGAAGAGGAGGGAGGAGGGGGAGGAGGGGAGGAGGAAGGGGAGGGAGGAGGGAGGAGGGGGAGGAGGGAGGAGGGGGAGGAGGGGAGGAGGAAGGGGAGGGAGGAGGGAGAGGAGGGAGGAGGGGGAAGAGGGGGAGGAGGAAGGGGGGAGGAGGGAGGAGGGGGAGGAGGGAGGAGGGGGAGGAGGGGGAGGAGGGGGAGGAAGGGGAGGGGGAGGAGGGGAAGGAGGAAGGGGAGGGGGAGGAGGGAGAAGAGGAGGAAGAATCATGGTCTTCTGAAAGTCCCTTCACAGTCATACCTGCAGTAAGAACTAGAAAGCATTTTCCATTGGTCTGGGAAACACTGTGGGGCAGGAAGGTGGGGATATTAAATCTTCCCCTGAGGGATCATAAGAGCCACCGGATGAAAGGCTGAGCCCATACCAGGTTTGCCAGTGCGGGTTTTCCACCTGAGTCACTGCTGCCCTAGGAAGAACCGACGGGGCCTTTCCCAAGGCTGTGCACGCTTCTGAGGTAGGATTTCTTCTTTTGCAGTGACTCTGCCCTGGCTCAAAGTGAGCTCCGAAACTGCAGACATCTTATCCTTTTGATTGCTACTTGTGGAAACAATTTGTTTGTTGCTGTTGTTGTTGAGACAAGGAGGGTCTCACTATGTAGCCTGGGCCAGCCAATTGGAGAGGTGGGGCCGAGCCATCTCTCCAGTTCCTAACAGATGTGTGTTGTTCCTTGCAAAGTTTGCGATCACCTCCCGGATTTGATCCGCTCAGGCCTCCTTACTTTGTACATGGGGAAAGAGAAGGAGGAGGAGAAAAAGGAGGAGGGGGAGGAGGGAGAAGAGAAGGAGTGAGAAAAGAGGAGGAGGGGAAAGAGGAGAGGAGGAAGAGGGAGAAGAGGAATGAGAAGAGGAGGGGGAAAGAGGAAGAGGGAGAGGAGGAGGAGGAAGAAAAGGAAGAGGAGAAAAATCCTAACAAAACACCTCACCTTGAAATGCCATGAGATTTGAGCCAAAGACTGGGCAGGGTCTAGATCTCAACACCAGTGCTCTTTTAGCACACAGACCAGCTATCAGGGCTCTGTACAGTGCTACAGTGTGTTTTGCTTTGTAACGTAAGCCCAAACTGACCTTGAACTAGCCAGAGATGACCTTGAACTTCTGACCTTTTCTGTTTCCACCTCCCAGGTGCTGGGATCGCAGGTGTGCACCTCTGTGTCCTGTTGGAGCCCGCTAGCTACTAAGTTGAATGCTCAGCCCGCCCCCCGCTGATGTTTTCCTTTCTCGCTGTGATACATCACCAGTACCAATCTACCAGCGTCCACACAGCCCCCTGGGCCCTGTTAAGCCATTGGGAACACTGGCTCTTTATCTGCCTGTGGTTAAGCTGGTTTTGTTCTGGCTAAAATAACATCAAAACCACATGATGAGAAGTTTGGAAAACCGAGCAAGGCGACAGACATGACCCGTAATCTCGCTCCCTGACACAACCGTAATTTCTGAGGACCATACTTGGCTACTCCCTTCAGTCACAAAAGTAACGATGGGTCATTTTTAATGTTAGAATCACCCATTATCTTCTTCAGAGGCAGTCTCTGAACGGGTTGGGTATTTCCCTCTAATCTTTTATTCTCTTTAGAGACAGAGTCTAAGATATTCCCCGCTGGCTTTGATTTCCTTTGGGAGTGGAGGATGGCCTTAAATTTCTGACGTATTCTCTCTCTCTCTCTCTCTCTCTCTCTCTCTCTCTCTCTCCCCCAGATTTTTTTTTCTCCCTGGGACTGGGTGTCACTGTGTAGCCCTGTGTAGAGAACACTTTGAATACAAAGAATACAAAATAAAGATGGTGGACTGAGACATTCCGCCTTGTCCTAACATCAGAAGTGAGCACTTGGATGTAACCAGCAACACACTGGGGGCTGGCTGCCTATACCAATCAGAAACAGGGACCACAAAGTCTGCAGGGGTGAGATAGGCCTCTTCAGTGTCTGCGATTTCATTGTGAGCATCATCATTGCCTTCTTTTGCTGTCTCGGTATGTGCCTGTCCATCTCCATGCGGTCTTGGGCTCCTGTGTTGTGAAGACACTCTTATGCAGACTGATCTCAGATTCACTACGTAAGCTGAGGCTGGCCTTGAACCAGCCTGTCCTGCCTCCACCTCCTAAGAGCCGGGTAACCTAATAGCTTCTGGAACCTCACCCAGCTTCGCTTTCACCACCCCAGCCAATCCTTCCCCCCCCCCCCCCGGGAGCTGGGGACCGAACCCAAAGCCTTCTGCTTGCTAGGCAAGCGCTCTACCACTGAGCTAAATCTCCAACCCCAGTCACCCCAGCCAATCCTGTGACTCCTCTTCATAGTGAGAGCCTTGGCACTTACGTTCTGAGTGTGAAAAAAAAATAATCACACAATACTTCCTACTAGAACCTTGCCCCGGTCAGCTGAAGTACGTGTGTTTGCTTACCAGTCTGCAGGTTTGTTTAAGCGTGTTTATTTTAGAGACAAGGTCTTGCTCTGTTGCCTAAGCCAACTTGAAATTCTTGGGCTCAAACAATTCTGCTCCTGTCTCTCTAAGGCAGCTAGGACTCCAGGTATGGGCCACCACAGCTGGCTAAAGCTTTATTGAATAAACGAATGAATGAATGAATGAACATTACTACCTCTGAGGGACCCTCCTCATGGCCTTCTCGACTCTGTACATTAATTAGTTGCTTAGAGGTGTCTTCGTGCCTCAGTTCCCCCATCAGTAACAGTAAATGAGTTCACAGGTGTGATGTGCTTGGAGCTAGAACAAAACCATCGTGGTATGTACTCTAAAGGGACACTTGTGCCCATCCCTTTGGCTGTCAGACTTTGAGATTAAAGGTTTCCCTCAGGAATCAGAATTCCCTCCGGTCACGAGTTTCCTGCTTAGAGAATTAAAAAGGTGAAGTCTGCGGCCAGCCAGAGCGGGTTCTTGTCTATCAGGGAAGAATTTCCACACAGGACAGACTGCTGCCCAGACTGCTCTGGGTCAGTGACTGCACCATGACGGGACAGCCTGGCTGTGCACCTCTCTCAAGCCTCAACCTCAATCTGAAGATGGATTTGGGGGTCACTGGGCCTCGTTATTTGTCGCCCTTCTCACTGCGGCCACATCGAGTAAGTTTCTATCCCTGCTTCTTCACTGCGTAGCTCCCACCATTGTCTTACTGGGAGGCTGGTGGCCACTGGGGCCCTGCCTCTGATAACAAGAATGTGCAATTAGGATTTCCAGGAACCGTGGGTGCTCTTGTTGGTCAGTGTCTCCAGCACCTGGAGACCCCAGGGGCTGCTGCCAAGGGCGTTCAATAAACGTTTATTGATTGAGCCAACAATGCCAGAATTGGTCCTGCAGAGGAGAAAACAGACAAACAAAAGCCTGCAGGTGAGGCCAGAGTTAGAGCCAACACTGCCTCTCTCTCTCCCGACCCTAGCAACGCCAGCAGCGGTCTGGGAGAGGGGCACAGTTGCTTCCAGTTGGCAAAACCAGTCTCCCAGCTTCCCTTCAGAACCCAGCACCTGCTGAGCCACCCACGCACGGACCATCTCTCCGGAAGGCAGGCAGTTCACCTCTGGGTTTCAACTCTGCCCTTTTCCCATGGTTCCTTCTCTAGCCCTCAGGGATCCCTGAAAGCTTGCTGTGTTCGGGACTTCTGGGACATCTCAACATCTCTTGTGTGCGCCCCGTCCCCACGCCGCCCCGCCCCTGTGTCTAAGCAGTGCTGTCCCGTAAATGTCTCTCCGATAAAATGGCTGATTCGGTTTCTGTCACCTGTTGGGGCTCTAGCCGATCTGCTCTCAGGCTTCTTAAAGCTGAGGCTCAGAGGCACACAGTGAGGAGCAGGAGCCTGGTCCCAGTCCCTGGCTTTCCGGAGCAAAGGAATCTATCGCTTCGGTGGATCGGTCAGAATCCCTCGGAGATTGATATGATACTCGCGGCGACACCTAATCAGGCTTGGAAAACTGGGCCAACAGTTAAGCCACACAAAGGAACGAACCACAGCTTCACTGGCAACTGCCACCTTGGCAAGAGCCAAAACAAACAGCTGTGATGTCTGGGGTTGCAGCCTTACCGGACGTTGGCAGAGGCTACTCAAGAAGGCAGTACCTGGGTGGGGTGTTGTTCAGTTGGTAGAAAGTTTGCCTACCTTTCATGAAGCCCAGGGGTCTGTCTGCACCTCACACCTGTAATCCTAACACTTGGGAAAGGACGAAAAGGACAGCAGCAGGATCAGATGTTCGAGGCCATCCTCCCCTTTAGAGAGGGCTCTAAGGCAGCCTCTGACAACATCTCCAAACGGAGAAGAGGCCTGAGCTATCTGGTGTTTTCTTCATGGAGTCCAAGTCTCCCCCCTCATTCCTCCCAGGATTCTCTGAACCTGGCCATTCTCTTTCCCTATATTCTAGAACATTCTAGTCAACGCGCAGAGTATAAACTACAAGTCAAAGGCAACGAGCATATGTCAGATGGATGGAGGCGGGCCTAGAAACACTGGTTCTGGGGTGGAAAAACGCAGCACAGGCTGCTCTTGCAGAGGACCTGCGTTCAGTTCACAGCGAGCCCAACTACGGCTCACAAGCATCCGTAACTCCGGTTCCAGGAAATCCAATGCCCTCTTCAGACCTCTGTAGGCACCAGGCAAGCACAGGACGCACAGACAAGCATGCAGGCAAAACCACCGTACACATACCACAGGTAAATATGTGAAATAAAAGAGTTCGAGACTCTCTTCCTACATCAAGAGTTCCAAAGACACTCTTGACTACAAAAGACTCCAAGGCTCAGGGAACAATTTGAAAGAAGATTTTTTTCAGGCCAGTCTTCCCGAAGGAACACAGAGCGTTAGATCTCGGCAAGCCAGGGCTGCAAACAAAGAAAAGGAAGGAACAAGTACAGCTTGGTCTACCACGGACAGAGCTGACATCTGTGCCCCAGGAACATGTGAAGTGGTTGCTACACATGTTCCTGAGAGGGGACCCCAACACACACACACACACACACACATACCCCCTCCGGCTACCCACCAGCCTCCCTGAAGACCCCAGGCATTAAAAATGCCAACTTGGTGCGGAGGAGTGGCTGGCTAGCTCTGCAGACATCTAAAGAAAGAATTGTGGGGACTGCCCATCCCCCAGGCCACCGGTATTTGAAGGGAAAAGAAAAGGATATGGTTGAAGGGACCAAAGTTGAGTGATCAAAGCTTCGCCTCTCCCCTACCCCCACACCCACCCCCGCCCCAGCTCCCCACCAGGTGCCCCCTTCGTCCTTGATCTGTCCTCCTCTTCCCAGCTGCCGCCCACACTCCTCCACCCATCAGTTCCAGGGAGGTGGGCAGGCAGCAGCTGCCACCCACAAAGCCAGAGGAAACAGCTGTTCTGCAGAGTCAGGCGCTCAGCCCAGCCTCAAGCCACCCCAACACACGCTGCTGCCGGCCGGATTGCTTGCCAGTTCCCCTGGGCTCAGCAGTTTCATGATTTTTGCATTTAAAAGGTATTGGGGTGAGGGGCTGTAGCTTAAACCGCACAGGGACACAATGGAAACGGGAATTCAAGGCCATCCTTGAGTTTGAAACTACCCATTGATTACAGGAGACCCTGGAGTTAGTTACACAAACTGCCCCTGCCCAGGACCCACGTTCTGTTCCTAGTAACAACGTTAGGCATTTCACACCTGTAACTCTAGCTCCAGGGAATCCGATCCTTCTGACCTCTTTCAGCAGCTGCAGCCGCGTGTGCAAAACCCTCAGAGACACACAAGCATGTAACTAAAAATAATAATCAAATAGCTGGGTGTGGCAACACAGGCCTGTGATTCCAGCACTCGGGAGGCAGAGGCAGGTGGACGTCTGAGTTTAAAACCAGCCTGGTCTACAGAGTGAGTTCCAGGGAGAGCCAGGGCTCCACAGTGAGCTCCTGACGTCATCGTCATCATCACCGTCATTGATGTCATCGTCATCATCACCGTCATTGACGTCATCCTGGTCATCATCATCATAATGTAAGTCTTTAAAAAAATAATAAAGTACGTGGGAGAATTTAAAGTATCCAAATAATTACAACAAAACAAAATAAAAAAAAAAAACAAAAAACCGGGGCTGGGGATTTAGCTCAGTGGTAGAGCGCTTACCTAGGAAGCGCAAGGCCCTGGGTTCGATCCCCAGCTCCGAAAAAAAGAACCAAAAAAAAAAAAAAAAAAAAAAAAAAAAAACAAAAAACCAACCAGACACAAGGCTTGAGGAAGTGCTCAAGGCCCTGGGTTCGGTTCCCAGCTCCGGGGGGAGGGGGGGGGAGGGGGGGGAGCCTGAAGTGGGAGTGTTCTGACCCACTAGGCTCAGCCCCGGGAAACCTATCCTCAGAAAATGCCACCAAACCATTACCTGGCTTGAGGCTGCTCCAGTGGCAACCTAAGGGATGATCACAGACTTGGGACTTAAAATAGTGTGCCCTGCACAAATTGAGGAAGAGGGACAGACGGCCCACTGCTGCTGGACACAGGGTCCACCCTCTCCAACGTCAGCGAGCATTGCCAGCGTCTTACCTTGGATCCAGACCCTGAGATGAGACTAGAAATCAGGGCAAGGGAGGTGGGAGCCAAGGGAGGTGGGAGCCAAGCAGGGGTCATTTTTCAAGCTCCATCTGGAGCCTAGAGCTGCTTGGATGCCACCTGGCATAGCCCAGCAAAGGGTTGCAGTGGGTTTTTTTGTGTGAGGTTTTTTGTTTTGTTTTGTTTGCCTTTTTTGAGACGAGCCCTGACTGGCCAAGGTTAGCCTGCAACTTGGTTATTGGCCATCCTCCAGTTTTTCCCAAATCCTGGGATTTCAGACATGAGCCACCACGCTAATGTTCTTAAATACATACATATAATTAACTCATATTGCTGTGTGTTTACAAGTGCGTCTATGCCTTGCTTGTGGAGGTCAGAGAACGGCTTCTGGTAGTCAGTGGCTTGCCAAGCCTCAAGCTCAGGTCCTTAAGGTTCACTCTCCTTCCTCCTCCTCCCCTTGGGCTCACCCTTACTCCCTCACCCCTTCACCTCTTCGCCCTCCTGCTTCACCTTCCTCAACCACTTCACCTTCCTTACCCTCTCCGTCCTCCCCTCTCTCACCCTCCTCCCTTCTCACCCTCCTCCTCTTCACCTTCCTCACCCTCTTCATCCTTCTCAGCCCCTCCCCTCCTCCCCTTTTTCACCCTCCTCCCTCTCACCCTCCTCCCTCCTCACCCTCCTCCCTCCTCCCCATCCTCCCCCTCCTCCCTTCTCACCCTCCTCACCCTCCCTAGTTGTGCATCGAGAAATGTCTCCCTAGTAGAGACTTGTGCTTTTAGCCAAGTATCTGTCATATCCTTGCTGCTTGCTGCTCAGGGCACTACAGCACCTCCCCAAGCCTGTGTTTCACATCCCCAGACCATTCCACAGGCCACTTCCAGACCTCTCTCTTTCCTGTGCCCTTCTGCTCCGTAGAGCAGCAGCCAGAATGTCTACCGAGCTGGGGTAATGTGTCCCCTCCCACACAGAAGCACGGGTGTAACTGCTCCAGTGCCAGGCAGCTCGAGGGAAGAGGTTCCAGGACAGTGTGCAGAAATCAGTTCTCCCCTTTCACCTTGTGGGTCCGGGGGATCCAGGCTTGGTCAAAGGTGTCTTTATCCACTGAGCCATCTCAGAGGTTCCAACGTCTTTCAAATTACATTTGTTGATTGATTTTGTGTGTGTGTGTGCGTGTGTGTGTGTGTGTGTGTGTGTGCATGTCCACGGGTGCTATAATTCCTCTGTGGAGGACTGAGAACAACTTTTGGGGTTTGGTTCTCTCCTCTCACCTCATGGGTTCCAGGTGTGGACTTGGCTTGCCAGCAAGCTTCTCTACCTGCTGAGCCATCTTGATGACTCCAACAGTGCCCGGCACCCCGCCCGCCCCAAGTCTGAGCCCACAGCAGCCAGGCCAGTGGGAGCAGGAGTTTCAGAAAGACAGGAGCCCCCTCAGCAGGTCTTGCTTCCTCTGCCTTTGACTCCTGTTTCCTCTTGCGTCCCATCCAATGCTTGGCACTGCTGGCCGAGGTCATAGCTCCGGACACAGCACATGCCAGCCCCCCCCCCCCCCCGCCCTCCAAGCCAGTCCTGGCCACCATACTGAAAGCGAAAGGAGGATTTGGAACTGAACGAGAAAATAATAAAACCACGGAAAGGGAAGAAACAGCTGTCAGAATATTGGAAAAATTCCCAGGCAGGAATCCCCAGCCCTCAAGGGCTAGCCAGGCTGAGGAAGTTCTTCAAAAAAACAACCTGGAAATTCCTTCTTGATACTGTTCCCCAATCATGGAGGCACCGCCATTCCCGCCTTGTGTGTCTGAAGGCAAAGCTAATTTAGAACATCAACTGGAAGTTGGCAGGGGCAGTGGCCCTTGTCCTTTATTCCCAGTACTCAGGAGGCAGAGGCAGGGAGATCTCGGAGTTTAATCCCCTGGGACTGGAATTCGAGCTTCGTGAGTTGCCACTGTGGATGCTGGGAATAGATCCCGCGTCTTCCGGAAGAGCAGCCAGTGGTCACACCTGTTGAGTCATTTCTCCAGCCTGATTAAAAAAAAATTCTAAAAAACAGAAATCTTCCAAGTCTGAGTTTGGCTGAAGGAGGGTGAGGAGAAGAAGGTCAGAGACCAGGCTCAAAAGGGGCTACCATGGCCTCTGGCTGAGCCTGGTGCCCTCAGCTCTGTATTCATTCTGGACTAGAGTTCTGTGAGGAGAATGCTCTGCAGGGAGACATGAGCTGCCAATCTTCTGCCAAGGAAGAAGGATTCCCTCCCAAGCTTGCTAATTCCAGCCCGGGCAGGGCGTGAGGAATGTCCCTCTGCCCTGTCTTCTCTAATGTCAGCTGTCTTTCACGCCTGTCTCCGTCCCATGGGGAGGTCTCTTGTCTCCAAAGCCATCAGTCTCCCAAACAGACTCCAGATGCCACCCCCAGATTAATCTTCCAAAGACACGGGCTCCCGGCTTCCTCTATCAGCCAGACCCACCCTGCTCTCTTGAAGGCTCAGAAACAGAACACTGAGCACAGACCTGAGGGTCTGGGTGCGGATTCTCCTTCCGCCCCTCCAAGCCTTCTCTCCTGCGCCGCCTGTCGGATGGGGATGATAATGACACATTACCTAAAGTTAGTGTGCTGAGGGTGGGTAAGAAACAAAGTAGGGCCTTGGGTTAGGGTGTGGATATCACCCAGCAAGAGAGTCCATTCTGACTTTGAGTACTGGAGGACCCAAACACGGAGAAACAAAAATAGTACCTGGGGCCGTAAACTTTTTTTTTCTTTTTTTTTCGGAGCTGGGGACCGAACCCAGGGTCTTGCACTTGCTAGGCAAGCACTCTACCACTGAGCTAAATCCCCAACCCTGTGAACTTTTTTTCATTCACCTTTTTTTTTCTTTCTTTCTTTTTTTTCATTTCTATTTTTCGGAGCTGGGGACCGAACCCAGGGCCTTGCGCTTAGTAGGCAAGCACTCTACCACTGAGCTAAATCCCCAACCCCTTGTTTTTTTTTTTTTTTTTTTCTTTTCTTTTCGTTCGGAGCTGGGGACCGAACCCAGGGCCTTGCAGTTGCTAGGCAAGTGCTCTACCACTGAGCTAAATCCCCAACCCCTTGTTTTATTTTTAAAAGAATTATTTATTTATTTATTTATTTATTTTATTTTAAAAGAATTTATTTATTCTAATGGAACTGTCTTCAGACACACCAGAAGAGGGCATCAGATCCCATTGCAGATGGTTGTGAGCCACTGTGTGGTTGCTGGGAATTGAACTCAGGACCTTTGGAAGAGCAGTCAGTGCTCTAACCCCTGAGCAATCTCATCCTTTGTTTTGTTTTTAAGTGTGAATGTTTTACCTGCATGTGTGTGTGTGCACCCGGTTTGTGCCTGGTGCCGTAAAGATCGGAAGAGGGCATCAGGTCCCCTAAAACTGGAGTTACAGGCAGCTGTGAACCACCATGTGGGTGCTGGGAGCCAGGCCTGGGTCCTCCATTACATTTGAGTGTGTGTACACATGCATGTGTGTGCCTGCACATGTGTGTCTCTGTGGAGGACAAGTCACGTGTGTGGTCAGAGGACAGTTGCAGGAGTGCATTCTCTCCTTCTACTGTGTGAGTTCTAGGGTTCAAACTCAGGTCGTCAAGCTTGGTGGCAAGCACCTTTACTCACTGGGCCCTTTAAGCAGCCCATCTACCTCTATTCTTACTCCACTGCCGCAGAGAAGAAGGATTCCGTCCCATTCACTGACTACAGTGGCTGGGAATGGACAAGGCATGTAAGAGACGCTCAATAAATGCGTTGAATTCCCCCATTCTGTGATTTGTTCGGAGTAACTGCTTTCCTAACACACCTAGGCTCCAACACACACACACACACACACACTCACATATATACACATATACATTCAAACACACACTTACACCCACATTCACATATATATACACATATACACATATACACACTTACATATACATAATGAACACTCATACACACAATACACTTACACATACATATACACATTCACACACACGTATACACACTCACAAGCTCATTTATGCACACTCACACACACACTCACATATATACACATATACATTCATACATACACTTACACACATTCACATATGTATATACACATATACACATATACACACTCACATACATAGTGACCACACACACACACTCACACATACATACATACACACCATACATATACACACATTCACACACCTATACACACTCACAAGCTCATTTATGCACACTCACACATACACACACACTCACATATATATACATATACATTCATACATACACTTTACAGACATTCACATATGTATACACACATATACACACATACATAGTGACCACATACACACACATACACTCACACATACATGTACACACATTCACACACACATATACACATTCACAAGCTCATTTATGCACACTCACACATACACACACTCACATATATATACATATACATTCATACATACACTTATACAGACATTCACATATGTATACACACATATACACACATACATAGTGACCACATACACACACATACACTCACACATACATGTACACACATTCACACACACATATACACATTCACAATCTCGTTTATGCACACTCACACATTCACACACTCACATACACACACTGAATACACACACATACACACTCACACACACACACACGGTCTCACACCATTGCTCTTGCAGTTCTTGTCTCTTAAAGGGCCAGGTCCCTTCAGTCTTTTCCAGAGCTTTCTTCAGTTCCAATTCCAGCCTCTCTCCCCCCCCCCCCCCCCCCCCCCCCGCCTCAGAACCTGCTCTGAGACATACACTAGCTTGTGGCTGGGAGTTTTAATGCTTTCTCAGCTTCCTCTCTGACTTGGCACTTTGTGCCCACCACCTCTGGGGGCAGCCCGGGTGAAGAGGTACTCCAGCCGCCCAAACGCCTTTTTCTTGTGTGTGGTTTTGACGTTTGGAAAGGGCTTCCCAGGTGAAGCCATCGGAATAACTAGACACAACGAGACGTGTGGTCTCTTGAAGCCACTTTCCGGGCTCTGTGACTGGGAGATGAAAGGCAGGCAAGTGTCTGCCCAGGAAATCCGAGCCAGGCGTCTTCCCGCCCTGGCTGGGGGACAGCTGCCTACAACCCGGCTGTTGACACACTAAAAAAAGAAATTCCATGGTGACCAGTAGACTCTAGCCAGCGCCTGATGGAAGGCGGTAGTTTGAAAATAATCCCTGATGACACCCAAAACTCCCCCGCCCCGATCCCAACAAAAGGAGAAACGGGAGAAACTCAAGATGGAGTTTTTAGAGAGCCGGGATGCTCGGCTGCCAGAAGCCCTGGCAGAAGCTGGGTAGAGTTGGTCTCCAAGGTCACCAGAACGGTGGCGGACGGGGTGGGTTCCTCCTCCCAGTAGCGCTGCGGTTTCTAAGGGGCACAGGAGAAGCCCTCGCACGCTCAACTCCAGCCCGGGCCCGGAGCGCGGACGACTCCCACCAAAGCTACCTTCTTCTTGGCCTGAGGCTTGTCTTTCTTGGGTGGGACACCCCCCCCCTACCTACCCGACTTGGGGGCCGTCTCCATCTCCTCCATCTCGGCGGGCCCTCGGGCTGGCTGGTGCTTTCAGATGCCTGCACCCTGCAATAGCAGGTTTGTGCTAGCCAGAGGGCAGCGGTCTCTGGAAGACTTGAGTGGCCGAGGACCGAACAGTGCCAGCCGTGGCCAGTAGTGCTATGCCGTGCTCTGTGTGGGCTCCTCTCCCAGCCTCTTGTCCACACTGGTCCCGCAGTAGAACCTTCTGGGTGCTTTAAAGCAGAGTCCTCTCGGTCTATACAGGTGACCTGGGATCTATAAAGGTGACCGCAGCCTTTTACCCTAACACAGGGGTAGAAATTGAGGCTGGCATGGGTCAACTCTCCCGCCCACTCCATAGGAAATGATCCGGGTGTTTAGGCGCCAACCGTTGCCACATTCCAGATCTAGGGGCTCAACAGAATTTAGCACTGGCCCTTTCTTTTCCCATTAGGACCCCACCTCCTCTTCCCAAATACCTCTGGCGCCCAGCACTCCTATCTGCATGGACTTTGCCCTCTGCCCTTGTGGACCCAGCAGAAGGACTCCCTGATAAGGGGCCATTGCCCAGGTTTATAGTTTCCTCCCGCCTCTCTGGCGACATCTGAGCCTGCTGATCCCCACCCTCCACCCCAAAGTCATTCAGTGGCAGTCATCCATATTCAATAACAGGGGCACATCCCTTATAGCCAGGCGCCCACACCTTCTCACACACAGTTACATCACTTTCACCCAGACTTAGTCACAAGGACATGCCTTACACACTGCCAGCTACAGGGTCAGTCACACATTACACTATGGTCTTACCCATATGCATACAGTCACACCTTACCTGCGAACGTGTGCGAGCACACATGCTCACACAGATACATACACATATTCGTCTCTATGGTAGTGAGTGGAGGGACCAACAAGTATAGAGAAAGATTCACCCTCTAGGGCAAGAGATGACTTAAGATAAGACCCTTGCCTCTTTTGCCTTGAAAACCTGACTTTTAGGGGTGGGGGTATGGAGGGTGGGCTGCAGAGGTGGCTCAGGTTAAGAGCACTGAATGCTCTTCCAAATATCCTGAGTTCAAGTCCCAGCAACCACATGGTGGCTTACAACCATCTGTAAAGAGATCCGATGCCCTCTTCTGGTGTATCTGAAGACAGCTACAATGTACTTATATATAATAAATAAATAAATCTTTAAAAAAAAAAAGAAAAAGAGAACCTGTGGCTGGACCTCAATCCCCAGAAAACCCACATAAAGTAGAGAGAACCAACCCCACAGACTTCACATTCAAGTTCACACACACACACGCACACTTGCACATGACCTCAGGAGACAGAGGTAGACAGTTCTTTGTGACTTCAAAGCCAGCCTGGCCTATATAGCAAGACCCAGGACAACCAGGGCTACGTAGCGAGAACCTCCAAAACTATATATATATATATGAAAGAAAGAGAAAAACGTTTAAGGTTATTCTTAGTCTATAGATCCTCTTTCAAATAAAATGTTTCTTGCTTGTCTGGAACTGCTAGCTGCTGCCACCTTGTGGGTTGAGGCGGAATTTCAGACTCTGTGCTGGACCAGCTGAAAAGACACGGACAGGCTAAAGGCGGGTTCCCATCCCACCCACCCACCCACCACATGCCACCAAGACCCACGACTGCCATTTTACAGGTACACTCCATTGACATAGGAAACAGCAGGGGAACCTTGGAAAACCAGTGTTTGGCCCGTGCCCAGGCACTGTCATCCGTTACAGGTTGGTGGCAATGTCCTGGCATCCGGATGGGTTCCGTGAAGTCAGTGATGAAGACCCCAAAGGAGTAACTGTGACCTCTGACACTCTCTAAGCCACCCCCAACATCATCTGTCCGGTCTTGGAGGTCGGCCCAGGGCACAAATCCTGGCGCTGACAGGAGTGGGTATGGCTAAAATCCTCATCCTCCTGGTGTCACTGTGAGACACCTGGTGTCACCTTTGAGCTTAGAGCCAACCTGCTTCCCTTCCCTTTTGTCTGGGTGTGTTCTGCCTGCATGTATGACATGCATTGTGTGGCGGCCCTAGAGGATAAAGGAGGCTGTCAAACAATTGTGAGCTGCAGTGTGGGTCCTGGAACTGAACCTGGGTCCTCTGGAAGAGCAGCCATGCTCTTAACCGCTGAGTCATCTCTTGTTTGTGCTTGTACTTTATTATCTTTTAATACTCGGTGGGTGACTTAATCCTGTCAACTGGGCAATGGTTTCTATGTTCATCTCTTCTCTCTGAGGTCGCTTCCAAGTGGTCCCTGTCTCATAGGCAGCCATTAAGGTAGATCCTTTTGTGTGCATGAGCTCATGCCCTGTTTTATAGGCATGAATTGCCACACAGCACTGGGTATTGTTCTCTTCCCCGCCCTTCAGACTGGCCTGTGTAGCTACACGTTCCCTGTGTAGCTAAGAATGACTTTGGGTCTAAGATTTATTTTTATGGGTATATGTGGAGGGGGGTTCCCTCAAAGGCCATAAGAGGGTGTCAGATCCCCTGAAGTTGGAATTACAAGGCAGTTATGAACCTCCTGTCATGGGTGCTGGGGACTGAACTCAGGTCCTTTCAAGAGCAAGAAGCATTCTTAAAGCACCGAGCCATCTCTCTACCACCACTTTCTTCTCCCTCCTCTCCCTCTTTCTTTTCGAGACAGGGTTTCTCTGCGTAGCCCTGGCTGTCCTGGAGCTCACTCTGTAGATCAGAGATCTGTTCACCTCTGCCACTGAGCGCTGGGATTAAAGGTGTGCAGCACACTGCACCGGACTCAGCCGTCTACTTCTCGTTTCGGTTCGCTTTTTTAAAACTTCTGATCCTGCTGCTTCTAACTCCTAGTATTACAAGTGTGTGCCATCATGGCTGGTTACATGTGATGCCAGGGATGAAACCTAAGGCCTCGTGCATGCTAAGTGAGCACCCCGCCAACTAAGGCTCGTTGACGGAGCGCCTTGAATGCTAAGGTGTTAGGAACCCAGTCATCTCATAGCCTAGAGGATGGGAGTTTGCTGCCTATTTTAATATTGGAAGTGACTGGGGCTGGAGAGGTGGCTTAGTGGTTAGAGCACTGACTGCTCTCCCAGAGGTCCTGAGTTCAAACCCCAGCAACCACATGGTGACTCACAACCATCTGTAATGGGATCTGATGCCCTCGTCTGGCACATCTGAAGACAGCTACAGTGTACTCATCAATAATAAATAAATCTTAAAAAAAAAAAAAAAAGGAAGTGACTGTATTTTGTGGCTCAGCTGTATTTCCTAGAACCCACACTCAAGGTTGTGGGTCTCAGGTACTCAGGAGTTGGTGGCTCCTGATGTAGGTCCTCAGTTCAGCTCCACCAGGCTTGAGGGGGTTAGTCTTTCACCTCCTGAGTCCTGCGCTCGTAAGAAAGGGTTAAACAAACTGAATGTGGGCGAGGTGGTACAGGCCTGCTATCTATGGGAAACCCCAGAAGGGGTCTTGAGTTCAAAGCCAACATGGGCTGCAATAATTAGACCCTGTCTTTTTTTTTTTTTTTTTTTGGTTCTTTTTTTCGGAGCTGGGGACCGAACCCAGGGCCTTGCGCTTCCTAGGCAAGCGCTCTACCGCTGAGCTAAATCCCCAACCCCTAGACCCTGTCTTAAAAGAAAGACTAAGGGGTTGGGGATTTAGCTCAGTGGTAGAGCGCTTGCTAGGCCCTGGGTTCGGTCCTCAGCTCCGGAAAAAAAAAAGACTAAAAGAAAACAACCATGCAACCATTAACAGTCACATACATCAAAACAGATGGTTCCTGCCGAAAGGGTCTGTATAGTTGTCAGATTTTCTGTGCGATGGCTCCATACATAAAAATAAATAAATAGGGGGCTGGAGAGATGGCTCAGTGGTTAAGAGCATTGTCTGCTCTTCCAGAGGTCCTGAGTTCAAATCCCAGCAACCACATGGTGGCTCACAAACATCTGTAATGGGATCCGATGCCCTCTTCTGGTGTGTCTGAAGACAGCTACAGTGTACTTACATATAATAAATAAATCTTTAAATAAATAAATAAATAAATAAATAAATAAATAAATAGAAACAACCAGACTTGATAGCCCATACCTAAACTCTCAGCAGGCAGGAGACGGTGGCAGGGGCTCACTGTCAAGTTCAAGCCTACCCAGCCTAGTTCACATAAAGTTCAGACTAGCCTGGGCTACATAAAAAATCCTGTACCAAAAAAAAAAAAAAAAAAAAAAAGTATCCATGAATCCCTGGTGGAAGGGGAAAAAGTCCCCAAAGTTGACCTGACCTCTACGGGTGTTGTAGCATGTGTCCCCACCCAGTCACCTATCCTCTCCAACACAGACAACTAACTAGTACTTGCTTGATCTCCAGCACCCATATGTAACTCCAGTTCTAGGGGATCCAGCATCCTCTTCTGGCTTCTGTGGGCACCAGTCCCCCACACAGTACACATACATACACACAGGCAAAACACCCATACACAGAAAATAAAAATACTTTTTCAAATATGCTCTTTAAAGAGACTGGGTGGTGGTAGCACCTTCGGTCCCTGGTACCAGGGGCAGGCAGATCTAAGAAATTGTCACCAAAAAGAAGCATCTTGCTGTCTGCAAATGGATGTAGATGGTGCTTGTGAAATTCCTGGGGTGGGCAGCCCACCTGTTCCACTGTGCCTCGGAGCTGGCAAGGAGTCCACTGCCAACAAGGGCTAGCCCTGGCAAGGCTGTGCCCAACCCTGTTTGGGCTCCACCCTGATGCTGAAACTTCGTTGGGGAGCGCTGTGTGTGCCCACCCAGGGGGGTGGGCATGTAGGTCTCTGGTGGTCTTTTTTTTTTTTTTTTGGGTTCTTTTTTTCGGAGCTGGGGACCGAACCCAGGGCCTTGCGCTTCCTAGGTAAGCGCTCTACCACTGAGCTAAATCCCCAGCCCCCTCTGGTGGTCTTTTTAAGAGTCACTGCAGGTCCCATGCTTCTCAGGTGTTAACTGTTACCTGAGTTTCAAGCTGGCCACGGGGAGTGTGTGTGTGTATGGGGGGGTGACAGAAGGAGCAGAGGATGAGAAAGCAGACTTGGGGGCTGGCACAAGCACAAACCACAGGCTCAATCAGACCTGTGTTGACTTCTGGAGCAAGCACTGTTTGCCATCCGTCTCAGGCTTTATCTGCTAGGGCGGCTGGCACGTTGCCAGCACCCTCTGGGTGAAGGTTTGATTGGCGAGATGGCCCAGCTGTATTCCGTCAGTCCAGATAGTCATTTTCCCTGGGTCTTAGCTTTCTTTCTAAATCATGAGATGTGGGCAGCATAAGGAATCCTTTCTCTCACGCATGGCTTCGAGGTTATTTAGGACCCATTCTCCCAGAGGCAGTTAAAAATGCTTACTGCTCCTACTGAGGACCTGGGTTTACTTTCTAGTACCGTCAGAGGGGATCTAACACCCACTTCTGACCTCTACGGGTCTGCACACACCTGGTACAGACATACACAAGTGTAAGTATACATAAGTCTAAAATAACCATTCACTATTCACTTAATTTTTTGAGACAGGCTTTTATCTATGTATTGTATGTGTGCTACACAGGGTTTCTGGGTAGCCTTGGCTGTCTAGAACTTGCTCTGTAGACTTGACTAGCCTGAAACTCGAGAGATGCACCTGGGGTTGGGGATTTAGCTCAGTGGTAGAGTGCTTGCCTAGCAAGTGCAAAGCCCTGGGTTCGGTCCCCAGCTCCAGGGGGGTGGGGGGGGGGAGAGAAATGCACCTGCCTCTGCTTCCAAAGCTTTCTCTACTTTCAAAACTGGAAAGTTGCAATCTCTAGCCATCCCTAAGGTCTCCTCCTCACTCACTAGACCCTGGACAAAGCCTCAGAGGTGTGAATCTGTTGGTCCGCACTGAGCACTTCTCCTGTGTGCTTCTGAGCAATGGCTTTAGGTTCTGTAGCTGAAACGCCTCATGGAAGTCTTCCCCACACACTAAGAGTTTTGGCCCTGAGTTTTCAACATATATGACAAGAACCCACCCGAGGCTCAAGTGACCTGGGGTGAGACACACGTCAAACTTGATTCCCAGCAATGCCCACTGGGCTCACTCGTTACGCTCGATGCTGATGCTGACTCAACTCTGCTCCAGAGACCCACGGCCTTAGGATCTGGTCCTAGGATTTCGGTAAGGCAATACTGCCTCCTAGTGGCTGGCTGGACAACTGAACCCTCAACTTGTAAAACTGTCACTGTTTTTTGGGGCTAAGGCTGCCTTTGGGAAAACAGCGCAGATATTAACTGCCTGGAATACTAGGAATTGCTGGTGAGTTTGGGACGGAATCCAGCAAGTGTGAAGTACAAAGCTCACTATAAAATCAGTATCGGGGCACTGGGCAGGTAAGTCACTGAGGCATGGAACCTTCCCGGGTCCCGGCAGTCAATCTGATGCTAGTAGCTCTTGGGAACTGATGTGCTGTGCTGGCATCTTATCAGGGCAGCATCTGCTTGCCCAGCCATGTCCTTCCCCCGAGCTCCAGTCCCCTTCTCTTGCCAGTTAGCATTCATTCTGTGTGCATCTCCACTAGCTCTTGCCCTGTAGGCCAACGGGAATGAGCTGAGCACCTGAGCCCTCACATTTAGTGAGTTAAGAACTCAGACTCAGATTTTTACCCCCCAGTGCTGAGAACCGAAGTAGGCCTGAAACATGGTGGGAGCCGCTGTTGCTGAGCTGCGTACACAGCCACACTCAGTGCAGAAGACACTGGGGGCTGGCGCAGGAGCTCCAAGTGAGCATGTAAGGGCCTTTCACTGGTGTAGTGGACCCCTATCCTCACAAAGCCCCTGGAGTTCAATCCCATCATGAAAGCTCCTCCAAAGTAATTAATAGTTGTGATTTGTTTTGTTATTTAAAAAAGAGGGGTCGACACCTCTGACTCCTGCGCGGGATACGTGTCGGCTCGGAGATCTCCGTAATAGACCTCGCCTTTGCTTATTACATCCAAGAAAAAAAAAAAGAGGGTCCAGGGCTAGAGAGATGGCTCAGAGGTTAGGAGCACTGCCTGCTCTTCCAGAGGTCCTGAGTTCAATTCCCAGCAACCACATGGTGGCTCACAACCATCTATAATCAGGTCTGGCGCCCTCTTCTGGCCTGCAGGCATACATGCAGGTAGAAAGCTGTATGATGTATACATAAAAAGAAAAAAAAAAAAAAAAAAGAGGGTCCAAGGGCTAAGGCTGGAGTCAGTCGAGTACCTGCCCACCCAGCATACACCTCGGGTTCAATTCCCCAGCACTGAGTAAGCTAAATTAGGGGAGGTGGTGAAGGCGGGTTCTTTGGCTATGTAGCTGTTTTGAGGCCAGCCTGAGATGACTTTTAAAAAACTGTAATAAACTGGGTGGGGAGGTATAATAAATCTTAACAGTAGAAACCACTCACTTCCGTTGCTTCCTAAGTACTTGGTGCTAACATACTCATGTCAGAGCCATCCTGTGGAAAAGCATCACATAGGGGGCTCACTAGGAAAACATTTTAGTTTCCTTTCCAGGATCACCACCACCACCAGCAGCAATGGGAACTACTGAATGCTGAAAGCTCTTCTGGTCTGCGCTAGAATCCTTGGGAGCCAGACTCTAGGAAAACAGCCAGGGCAGCCTGTGAGCAAGGTCCAGGAGGATGGGATGGGCATTATGGCTCAATGGCAGTTACAGCATGCCCCTTTGTCTCCAACCTTTTCAAGAACCAACAAGTAGGGGTTGGGGATTTAGCTCAGTGGTAGAACCCTAACCCTAACCCTAGCAAGGGCAAGGCCCTAGGTTCAGTCCCCAGCTCTGGGGAAAAAAAAAAAAACAACCAAGTAACCTGGTCCTGGTAGCTCATTTGAAAGCAGCACACAAGCCCTAACCAAAGATGCTGCCATTGAAGAGGGGGGCAGGAGTGGCAGGGGCAGCATGCTAACACCACTGGCTTACAGGCCAGTCCTTCATCATGTAAAGAACTTAAGTTGTGAGTTGGAGGGGCTGGAGAGATGGCTCAGAGGTTGAAAGCACTGCCTGCTCTTCCAGAGGTCCTGAGTTCAAATCCCAGCAACCACATGGTGGCTCACAACCATCTGTAATGGGATCTGATGCCTTCTTCTGGTGTCTGAGGACAGTGACACTATGCTCACATAAAATTAAACTTTTAAGATTAACTTAACACAGGTAGTTCTTGTTCTTTCTACTCAGTCCTTTTATTCCTTTCATAAGTTGTGCTAATTCCTTTGTCAGTCCTGGTACAGGTGAAGGTGTCAGATCCTCTAGAGATGAACTTAAACCTTAACGAGCAGCAGTTGTACAGAGAACAGGCAGTACTCGCAACTCTACTCTGCCCTCTCTCCTCCTCCCTCACCAGTGCTATTGAGCCCTGTGGCAAGCATAGCTCATTTATAAAGTGCTGTACATGGATGGAGACACAATACACATAATATACTCCAACCCAGCTTAAAGTCAGTGTCTTTAATAAAAATCTTTTTTGTCCCTCCCCCAAAAGAAAACCAGAAGGCAACAGTCTGGCAGTACAAAAAATATACACTGGAAGAGATGACTTGTCTGGTATCAAAGTCCCATCTGGACTAAGAAAGGCAAAGCCCATTTAAGACAAGGCACTAACGCAGTGACTGGGGAGACTATGGCCGTTTCTCACCTATACATGCAGCACCTTAGACTTCTATAAGCAACATCATTCATTTCTAATTAAGCAGCAACATGCCAGAGTGAGGCTGAGAGTCAAAAACAATTACTAAGATCTCCTGTTCAGCTTCATGCCTCGGTCAGTGCCTATGGTCCAATACAGGGTGGAGATGCCACCATGACACTTAAGGAACCTGGATGGTAAAGGGCGGGCACCTACACCGTGCTGTAAAGTATGTACTTCTGAGGTGACCCACAATGAAAAGAGAATCCCAATCTCAGGTGCCTTTCTCAGTCACTAATAATGACCTCCAGGAAACACCTGCAGTCACCCTAACTTAGTATGACACTCAGAAAACGATCAAGAGTAGCTAATGTGGGGCCCTGGGTTGGTCCCCAGCTCCGAAAAAAAAAAAAAAAAAAGAGTAGCTAATGTGACCTACAATTACAAGGAACAGGCTTGACTCCAACCCTACCCTGAAGGATAAAGCGCACTCCTAACAATTAACAGGGAATCTAAAGTATCTTCTTTGAATATGGGTACCTCTTTCAAAGGCTCATGTTGGAACCTTCTGAACACAATTCTCTCCTTTCTTACTGAAATTTATTGTTTAAAGATAACAAATTTTGGGGGATTTATAAGCTTACAGATTGAACCTTGTGCAATGGCATCTTACAAAGACAAAGTCAGTACAGTGGAATCCCAAAAACTATCTCAAAAGAACACATTTAAGGAAACTTAAGCCACGAGACTGTTGCATTATGATTTAATCTAATTGCACACAAAAAACCCCCTGGAACCACAGCTCCTCCAGATTTCTAAGAGAAAAGGTTTGCATGCCTCCATATTCAACTGTGCATCATCACAATTAACCAGTGTGGATTTTACATCATGATGGATCAATCTGGAATCCCATGCAACACCTCAAGTTATAAAATGGAACGAATTATAAAATTTTGTTGAATGTCAATGACTTCATGCTGAAGATCAAAGCCACTTTTTAAGGGCAACTTAAAGGATTTACAGTGTGTCATAGATTGGTGCTTTATAAAATGTTAGTCACTAACTGCCATGATCCTGAACTGACTTCCACACCCAAAACATGGCTCTCATAGGTGACAAGGGGGGAAAATTCCTTCGCTAACGCAGTGCCTCTCAGTTGTTTCTTACAAAGAACGAACTGGGTAACCAACTGCTTTCCAGGGATAAGAGCAATGGGGGTTCACTCAGCTGACTGCTTACTACACAATTATGCTAGTATTTTATTAATTCAAAAGCACTTTACAAGAAAATATAAGTATGGCTTCCAATAGGAATGTTATACCTGGACTTGATACCAAGCTCACAGATTTTGAGTGTGCAAGGAAAAACAGGCTTTCAAGTTAAACAACAATTTGTAACCAAAACTTTAATCCCAAGGATTCTCACAAACATATTACAAATGACAGCATGAAAAAAAATCTTGCACAGTAACTGAGTTCAGCTCTACAATGTACCCTTAAACTGATAGGACACTGGTATCTTAGTTTTACATTTCCAAATAAAGATGTTAGACAGCTCTGCATCCCCATACAGCAACCAGGAAGGAACCACTGTGAAAACCTTCAGAGTGTGGTTCCTACCCTTTATCTGTTGGTTGTGTTCACAGCAGCCTTTAAAGGCTGCTCACCATTTCACCCACAGTGCCACACTGTGTCTCAGCCACTAGGGGAACTACAGCTTTAGTCCATTTCCGCTAGGTGCTTGACGTCATCAGTACATCACTTCAAACTGGGCAGGATCTAGGTTTATTTCAGTCTATGAAAAACTAAAATTCAAAGAAAATTCAATCTCGCTTAAGGGAACATTGTAAAGTAACAATTCTTAATATCACATGCCTCATATGATCCATTTGAAACCATAGAGAATTACATCGTTTTGTGTGTCACTGTTCCAAGAGACAAAACAAATTTGAACAGCTAAAACATCTTAAAAATGCACCAAGCTTATGAAGTCTCAAACAAAACTTTAATTTCCTGTACATACTCCTGTCAAATGAAGTTATTTCCTGTACACCACTTTTGCCAACTGGTCTTCTATTTCCTTTCATTTGACCTAGATCGGCTAAAAAAACAAAAGAAAAAAATTAAACATTATCTTAGTACACAGATTACATATACATATCTTCAATACTTCAATCATTGATCTTACCTACGAGACCTAGAGAAGGATCGAGACGGCTTGTGATTTCTCTCACGAGACAGAGACCTTTCTCTTCTCCTATCTCTAGAAAGAGACCTAAAGCAAACAGAAGATACATTAGTTTATCAGAAATTCACCTCGAAGAAAGTCTAGCTCAGTCTAACTTAGTGCTGACTGTATGGTACCCTTGTCACTGTAATTACTAGCCAGAGAGTTAAGCTTCCATTTCTAAGAACAGGGCACCAAAACATTTACCTGCTCCGGCTTCGCGAAAAGCTTCTCCTTCTTGGGGATCTAAAAGCAGAAATAGTAAAATTAGACTAATTGTCAATTATTGTATGTGGCGTTGAGGCATTTCCCAACTTTTCAATTTCACTGTTGGGCCCAGTGAATGTGCCGGAGAACTGGCACTCATCGTCCAAAAATAAAAAAAGAAAAAAAAAAAAAAGGGCACAGAAGGATTAAGGAACAAAAAGCTCAAGTGAAAAGCAGGTATTCCAACCATGGATTCATTTTAACAAAGAATGCTTCACAGCAGATCTGTCCAATGCAAAACTTCATGTCAAACTAACTCCACTACCCCACAACACCACACCAAAATGTAGTCCCACAAGTAGTTCCAAAAACTGTACCATAAACCAGTATTTGGAACCCATGCAAAACCTTTAAGTCTCTAACAAGACTTAAGTACCAGGTGAATAGTGTAATTTTGTGAAAACGCGGTGGGTGTGGTAAACATCGATGCCATTTAGTGCTACATTAGAACTGCATTTGTGATGTCACATTTAAGAGTGTGTTTAGGCTTATCAAAATTACCGTAGCTTGGCCCACACTTCACCCCCATTTTTTTTAAACTTTGAAAACTGTTAGTAAAACCATTTAAAGGTGATAGGATTCAACAAAATTTTGCTAGGAAGAAAAGCTGAAATCTGTTAGAGATATTAAATTTTAGTTTGGCATCTCACACATGCACATAAGCTCACTTGAAGGTCTAGTCACATTATGAGTTCCCTATCACCCTTAAAAGTTGTTTCAAGCAATATATTGTACGTTACCATTCAATTATGCACAGCCAGCCTTTGATCCAGAAAAAGAATTACTTTAAGCCGCTTACTCCTTATTTTTAACCAGCAGTAAACTGTATAAGCAGGAAAAACTTACTAGTTTTGGGTTTCAACAAGCTAGAAATGGTGAGGTGAGGCTGCCGGACTGACGGCCAGGAAGAATTTGCTGAAAAGGTTTTGCCAGATGTTGCGTTGGATTTAGTTGGTTGGCGAAGGGGGTGTTGTGGATTTTTCCTGCTTTTTTGTTAGCCGAAGGCTGCTGCTGTAGTTGTTGTGAAGACATTTGGTAAATAAACAGCTGAGCTGATTGGCCAGGAATGTGTGGGCGGTCGAGGTGGCTGCTGCCGATTTGGTTAAGGTTGGAGAGAAGGCTGAGAGAAAACAGCATGCTCGGGAACCAAAGGGCGGTGCAACCTGACGACTGGCCAGCCTGGGTCATGTGAAACGACACCAGCCAAGCTGAATGGGGCGCGCTGGTCACATGACGCTGAAAGGGCTAGTTGACTGGCTAATGCAGATTCAGAGGGTGGTGAGAAGAGACATGATGGTGACTCTGTAACGGGGTTCATTTTTATTAATAGATGGACCAAAAAGCACAAAAAAAATGAAAAACAAGCCATCAGTACAACCATCTCTTAGCTAACAAATACTCTTCATTATGATGGGCAACAGTGTGTTGTTTTTCAAAATAGCAAAAGGGGCAAGATTTTGAACTCCTATCTCCTAGGACTTCACTCACCTGTAAGAGGTAAATTCAGTCCTACAGAAACTATTTTAGAGGCTTGATTTGAGGAGATGAGGAGTTTGTATCCAGGCAATACTGCCTGGTCCAAGAATGATGCCATTTCAATCATAAAAAAACTGAATTCTCTCCTATTTGGGTTTCAAGAACGGATGACTGGGATTACTTTTAAGCCCCCTTTATTGGTCAGTGATTTAAGTTTGTTTCAGAAAGATTTCTACTTTACCAGTTGTAACATTAAAACAGCTGCCTGTTTTGACAACTACTACAATTGTGCTAGTAGAAAACACATTTGTGAAGAGCTAGTTGAATGTCATGTTGATCATTATGGAGCCAAGAAATGGAAAAGGCCTAAATTGAAGTAAAAGGGAAGACTCAGAAAGATGCAACTAGAAGATGAACTAGAAGACAGATCCAAGATAGAAGTTACTAACTACCAACATGGATAATACACCTACAGACAAAGCCAGCACTCAGCACAACTCACATACCCCAAACTACACCCAGCAAATGTTTTGCAGAAACCTCCGATGTCCACGGTAAGTTAAAACCCACCAACAACCTTAGGAAGAAATACCTGCTCCTACTAACTACTCCATTACACCAATATCTTTCTCTAAAAGGTGTTCTCTCAAGTACCTGCGCCGAGGTGGAGGACTCCTCCTGCGGTAATCATCTCGAGGACGACGACCCCAAGAGGGAGGTGGGCCACGATTCCGACTTCTCTTTTCACCATTCGACAGTTCCACTCTTACACGGCAGCCACATAGTGTTCTAAAGAGAAGAGACACTAATCACAAAACTGGCGCTGGTAGTAAGCCTATGTATACCGATCAATCTTGACAATCTCAAGACTTGCTGAAGTTTGTTTGCTAAGTTGTTAAATTTGCTAAACTCCTTTAGAGGTTAAAAGACCCAAACTTCTTAGGTGGGATTTTTAAAAGCAATAAACAAGAAAATTTATTACACATGAAACAGTCTGGCTAGATACAGTGACACACAACCCAGGTTTGACCCTCGGTACCTAAACGGCGACTCATAACCACCCATAATTCTAGTTCCAAGAAATCAAACACCCTCTGGCTTGTGACTAGAAGGAATACATACAGTACAGACATACATACAGACAAAACACACATAAACACATTTTTGTTTTCCCAAATGGGTTCTATGTGGCTGTCTTGCAACTCATTCTACAGACCAGGCTAGCTTTGAACTCAAAGATCCACCTGCCTCTGACCCCCAAGTGCTGGAATTAAAGGTGTGTGCCTCCACTCCTGTCTTTAAAAGTTAAACTAAGACACAACACCCTGTCGCCCTCTGCTACCCCCCTCGAAAAAAAACACACACAAAACAGTTTTTAAACAATTTTTATGGAGCCAGAGATGGCTCAGAGGTTAAGAGTGCTGACTGGTCTTCCAGAGGTCCTGAGTTTAATGCCCAGCAACTACATGGTGGCTCACAACCGTCTATTAATGGGAGTTGAGGGCCTCTTCCAGTGTGTCTGAAGACAGTCACAGTGTACTCATACCTAAATCCATGCACCACATCTGTGCTGAGGAAACCTAACTACTGAGGTATCTTTCCAGTCACTGAACCACTCCTGATTATTGAACTCAATGTTAACTTGAATTTTTTTGGGGGGGTTCTTTTTTTCGGAGCTGGGGACCGAACCCAGGGCCTTGTGCTTCCTAGGCAAGCGCTCTACCGCTGAGCTAAATCCCCAACCCCCCTTGAATTTTTTACTTTTCTATATAATTCCCTAGGGATTTTAAGGTATTTTGGCTTCCTTATATTATCCCCCTTCCAATACAAGAAATTCCACCTAATAACAGCTGGGTATAGTGGACTATCCTCTCTCTTCATTTGTCCAGAGCCACAACAATGAGTTAATGGCACGTGTGGGCCACTGCTGACAGATCCTACCACATTTCGTTACTGTGACTTATAGGGACAACTGCCCAGCCTGCAGCTCCAGAGCTACTGTCAGTCTCTTTCCACTTAAGGCAACAGGTCACCATTATTCTTGCCTTTAGCTTGCTATGTAAGCAAGGCACCCCGAACATGTCTGTCTCCATGTCCTGGGACTTCAGGCACAAGCTGTGACATCTGACTAAAAGCCCAAAAGCAATTATCACTGTAGATCTAAAACAGCAAAAAGCCACATGTCCTAGAAAATTTAAACCAGGTAAGCTACCTGCTATTAACATTACCTTCCATCTAGCTCTCGGACAGCATCAGCAGCATCTCGGGGATCCTCAAATTCGACGAAAGCAAAGCCAGGAGGGTTTCGAGCAACCCACACACTTCGGAGTGGTCCATAATAGCCAAAAGCCCGTTCTAATTCAGTCTTGTTCCCATTGTTTCCAAGATTACCTACATAAACCTTACAGTCCAAGGGACAGGAATCACGATGCATTTCTGTAATGGAAAAAAAAGTTTATTTACTCAAGCAACCTACAGTTAAAAATGAATCCCAGGGGTTGGGGATTTAGCTCAGTGGTTAGCAAGTGCAAGGCCCTGGGTTCGGTCCCCAGCTCCCCCCCCCAAAAAAATCCCAGGAAAGTTTGAAAGTTAAAAACACAAAAACTAGGACTACTGTTAAAGCATGTACTCTGCCTCTCACCCTGTTCTTTTCACTCAGTCAACTCCCAGGAAAGTTTTTAAAAGCCAACAACAGGCATATAAGAAGCCGAATTTGAGGTTGGCTTACATATAAGTTGCAGGCCAGGGCCGGTGTGGCAACATGCCTTTAATATCAGCACTCATGCAGTGTGTGACCAACTCTGAGCTTGTGACTCATTTTCTAGGCCAGCAAGAGCTGAGGGCTACAGTGACTTAAACTGCCCTGGAACTAAGAAAAAAGCAGAAGGATCAAGTATCACTTTTTCTTTTAAAGATAGGATCTCTCAAGTATCCCAGGTCCATCAACCCTGTATGTAATATATAGATGAGGCTTGATGTTTAGCTCCAAATTAAAATTAACAACCAAATAGAATGCGGAGTGGTGGCCTACATCTGTAAGTTTAGCACTCACAGTTCACAGGTGGAGGCAGCTTCTGCTAGACCATCAAAACATCTTAAAACATCAATGATTAACTCCCTCCAACCCCACACAGGACTGCTACTCCTCCCCTCTGAGGCGAGGCAACCATTTTGGCCATTTTACATTGTTGCTCCACATTGTCACTCAATAGTTGGCCCCAAGATATTACAGCAGGAAGTATAAAGATGAACATACCTTCCTTCATTCACCCAGTCATTAAGTTTGAATGAACTATCATATTTGGACCAAACAAGCAATATATAAAAATGCCTCCTCCAAGTTCCAAAAACTAGCCTCAGTTAAGATGCAAGACTACACACTTCAAGCTTCCTTAGGAGAGGTGTAGGAGCGTGCATAAAGGCACAGGAAACCATGCTACCTGAGTTGAGCTATAAGACACACTTCGTGGAAAAAACTACAAATTATCTTCTGACCTTCACTGTGTTGCATATACCAGCCCACAGACACAAAATAAACTGTTTTTAAAAGGCTTCCTTCATTGCGCAGGACCCGTAATTCTAGTCTTAAAAATTAAGATCACAGGGGCTGGGGATTTAGCTCAATGGTAGAGCGCTTACCTAGGAAGCGCAAGGCCCTGGGTTCCGTCCCCAGCTCCGAAAAAAAGAACCAAAAAAAAAAAAAAATTAAAATCACAAGTTTGAGGCCAGGCAGGGCTACAGAGTTCAGCCCTGTCACAAATGATTCCAAGATACACTGCCACAAAAGCTTCCTTTAAGAAAGTCAAAAATCTCCAAGCAGCCAAACTGTGTGTTGTGTTGTTTTAGGAAAGTGTCTTACTGTAAGACAGACCAGGACTACAATTGTGCCTCACACACCTGGTTCCATGTGTTTTTCAAACATATGTTCAAAAGTGTCCATGTGGCTCAGTGGTGGGGAGTTTGCTTGCCTAGCTTAATTCCGAGCACGGCGACACAAATGCCAAGCCTACACGTCTCTGCAGCACTACTCCCAACACCGAGGGCGGTGCCAATCTGATGACCACCAGGAGACGGAGATGCAGATTGTGCCACAGTATTCGGGAACACACTGCCCATTGCTACTAAGTATCAAAATCTCCACTATTCTAAAACCACAAAAGGCCATTACAATTATGAAATGCCCAAAATGGAAAACCCAGATAATTCAAAGGCTTCAATGAAGACCTTTAGCTTTTAAAAGACAAGTGTAGTAGTAGGACCACATGCATCCCTATCTTTAATACTGAAGAAAATCTGTTGTGGTAATCCCAAGGAGTGGCAGGTTCCAGACCAGTCTAGTTACCAGGGAGTTCTTAGGCCAGGGCTAAAGAGAAAAAAAAAAAAAAAAACCAACAACCCCCAACCCCAGGAGCTAAAGCATAGCCTGGGACTGCATGAGACCCTGTCTCAAAAATTAAGTACAGGGTGGTGATGGCGGCCAACATCTTTAATCCCAGCCTGGTCCCCCCGCCAAAAAAACCTCAGCCTGGGCCACAGCGAGAACTGTCTCAGAAACAAACAAAAATAAATATCTTTGAACCACACAAAGTTTCTACAACATCCTGTATGTATTAAGAACTACCAAAGCGGGGTTGGGGATTTAGCTCAGCGGTAGAGCACTTGCCTAGCAAGCGCAAGGCCCTGGGTTCGGTCCCCAGCTCCGAAAAAAAGAAAAAAGGAAAAAAAAAAAAAGAACTACCAAAGCTAGGAAGGTACGCATGCCTGTGGCTCTAACTAGGCCGGAAGAATGACAGTTTTGAAGTCAGACTGGTAAAGTGAGCCATCTTTTAATAAAAAATAAGTGCATAAAAGTCTATCTTGAGGGCTACTACGAATTCAATGCTTGGAACCACACACCCTAAAATCGTGCGTAAAACAATTTTTACTAAAAGGACGCTTATGCTAGAGCATACAGACAACCCTTGAGAAGTCTTCAACTTCACACTTCCGAAGTGAAAAACCTACCTAATAAGCCATTTTAACTCTTTCCAACTATACATCGTACTGTTCTAAAACCGATTATCAAACCAAAAAATTTAGTTTACGCATCCTATTTTGCCGTGACCCCACCCTATGCCCAAGAGGACCGTTTCGCATTCCGCGAAAATTAAAAAAAAAGCACAAATGAAACTCAACCCATCCATCCCCGTTTTTCACACCTGTTAAAAGCAAACACGTCGAAGAAAAACTCAACTTGAACCAGAATTTACATTAAGACACAAAGCCCGAGTACAGCAGAGTTTTAAAGGAAAGATCTGTGCATAAAAACAAGATTCTTAAGACACTATCACAAGAAAACCAGGAGCAAGGAAAAAAAGGCGCCATCAAACTAAAGGCCGCGACATGGAAAATTCAGTTTAAGATTCCCCCCCCTCTTCGCACTCGAGGCCGGAGCAAACCCTCGCCGAAGCTTCCTCCAGTGGACAAATGATAAGTGCCGGATTTATAAGCCTGGAAGCATCTTTGGCATTGACCGGTGCCCCAGCCGCCGCCCGGGACCGAACGTCACAAAATGGCGGCGGCGCCCCTTTGTCTCAACCTGGCGCCGCCATTGCGCCCGGCCCCACCTCGACTCTGCGAAACTCCACCTCCGTCCCTCCGTTCGCCGGCCTCTTACCGAGATCCTAGATTCAAAAGGCCCAAGCTCAAATCCTAACGCTCCGACAGGCCCACCCGGTTCCCTCTGGCACTGCTTCCAAAGATGCTCTCTCTCCCGCGGCGTCCACGAAATGGCGGACCACCGCCGTCCCCTCGCCCTATTTATAGCGCCCTGTTCTGTCACGTGACCTGACCAGCTCGCCCAATCAGAGGCGGCGCAGACCGTGACGTAAGGGCTACAAACGCTGCGAGAAACCGCGGTTACTGGGAGCGCGCGCCGGCCGTTCCGTCAGGTGGGTAGGGTACGCGCGGTGGCGCGAGCTCGTCGCCGCGTGCCCGCCGGTCCCGGCGTTGCCGCGCTCGGCTGGGCCATTCCCTAGAGCCACGCAGACCCCCCTCTCCTCCACTTCCGCTTAGGCTGCAGCTGTATAAAGCTGCGCGGGCCTTGCCGCCATTACTCTCTAGCGTTTGCGACTGCGGCCCTAGGCTCGGATCAGAGTGAAACGTGCACTCTTCCTTCTTAGTTGTCCGCCATCCATGGCCAGAGCATCGCAGACCAACGAGCCTAAGAGTCGTTCCCAAGGTCACCGAGCGGTGGGCGACCCGACTGGTACCCCACGGTGCCCGGCTCGGCTCGGATGCAGTGTAGAGCCTGCAAAGTTAGCCCAACTCTTGTTTTCCCGCCTCTCGCCAAAACCGCGCGCGCGGCAAATGCGACTTCGTGAGGCCGTATGAAAAAAAAAAGACAAACGGTCACCGGGACCACTTTCACCGGAGGAGAGGAAGGTTCTGGAGAGGTTGCCTTTAAGCTCTGCGCACGTAGTTCCGCCATGCAGATGCTAGGAGGGGCACCTGCAGCCTTTGCAGAGGCTTTGCTCCGACTGCCAGGCCTCTGGGTCTCTCTGGGCCTCTACACACAGACCCCAGAATAGCTGAGTACCCTCTTTTGACCAGCCGCAAAGTTTGCCCCAGCTCCCAGTTATCCTCGGCCTACCTCTGCTCAGACTAGTCTGAATTATTACGGAGATTTACTTATTCCTGCTTCCAAGAAAAGTCAAAATATTAACCAGTTTTTCAGACTCAGAACTCTGATGCCTTAGTTCTCCTATGGGAAAGGGAAGGGGGGGTGAGGGGTGGGAGGTGTAGGTGTTGTTAAACCTGTTTGTCTTATGGCCTTCAGGAGAGAGACTCTAGCAAAACGTCATTTCCTTCTAGATTTTTTTTTCTTTGTGGGTTAGCCATACCCAGTATAGTAGTTAGACTGATCTGACGCCCTTTTGCCTGTTTTTTTCTCCTCCCTGCCCCATAATCTCAGCTCTTGGCCCTAAGGAATGGGAGGTGAAGATTATTTTCATACATTTCAGTGAGTTCTAGGCCAGAATGAACTTCATGAGATCCTGTCTAAAAGCAACCAAAAAAAAAAAAAAAAAAATCTGATGTATCTAAATGATTCGTCATAGTCTCTGTTCCAACATATTTGTTGTTGTTGTTGTTTATAAACCAAACAAGTAATCCCAGCACTCAAGAGGCAGAAAGCAGGACCTGAGTTTTGTTCCCAGAACCCACATCAGGTGTCTCACAATTATCTGTAACCCTAGGGTCTGGGGATCCAATGCTCTTGAGATCCAGTGTCCTTTCTGGCCTCTGTGGGCACCTGTACATATGTGACAGACACATCATGAATAAATATAGTTTGGCTGTGGATTAGTTTTTGTTTTGAAATTTTTTTCTTTTTTTTTTTTTTTTTTTCGGAGCTGGGGACTGAACCCAGGGCCTTGCACTTGCTAGGCAAGCGCTCTACCACTGAGCTAAATCCCCAACCCCTTTGAAATTTTTTTTAACGTTTTGTTGATTCTTGGTGAATGTCATGTCTTCCACTTGGTTTGTTTTTGTTTTGAGTTGGTCTCACTATGTAGCCCTGGCTGTCCTGGAACTCACTACATAGACCAGGCTGGCCCCGGAACTCAGACCATCTGTCTGGATTAAAAATATACTCAGCCACCCACCCAGCTTAAAAGTACTTCTCAAGTGCTGGGCCCTTAACACTTCAAGACAAAGCAACACAAAGAAGAGTTAGTTTGACTGTTTTGTTTTGGGGTGTGTGAGTGTGTGGTTTTCTTTGAGTCGTGTTCGTGTAGCCTAGGATGGCTTCAAACCTGCTATAAAGCTAAGACTGACCTTTAAGCTTTCATTCCTGATGACAAGAGTGTGCTACCATTCCTGGCTTTGCTTGGTCTAACCTACTACCAGTCTGTCTGCTTCTCTGTGGGCCTGCTTTGCTTGGGGTTTGAGTTGAACCCAAGACTCCACACACAGTAAACACAGCTTCCTACACTGAGCCTTTATTGCCCCCCCCCCCCATTTTGGGGTTTTTCCCAACAGGGTTTCTCTGTGTAGCCCTGGCTGTCCTGGAACTCACTCTATAGACCAGGCTGCCCTCAAACTCAGATCCACCAGCCTGGATCTGCATCCTAAGTGCTGGGATCAAAGGCGTGTGAAAGCTCAGCTGCCATGTTTTGTCTTAAACAATGGGAAATAACATAGGTTCCTACTGCAGAAGTAAAGGCCGGAAATACCTAAAAGATGACTTCACCTTTTCGTTTGAAATTGTTCTGAGGCTTCCAATCATTGTCCGTTAATTATCTGCTTTCTCCTGATCGGGTGTCTCCAGCCTGGGACTTTTCTGAATTCTTTTGATTAATTCTACAGTCCAGGCTCCACCCCACCACCATCTTTCCTCAGACGCACCCCACGCCCCACCCTATCCCCATACAAGTAATTTTATTTATTTATTTATTTCATGTATATGAGTAGGCTGCTGTCCTTGACACACCAGACGAGGGCATCGGATCTCATTACAGATGGTTGTGAGCCACCATGTGGTTGCTGGGAATTGAACTCAGGACCTCTGGAAGAGCAGCCAGTGCTCTAACCACTGAGTCATCTCTCCAGCCCACTACAAGTAATTTTTAACCATCCCCCAACCCCGAGATTTACTTGACCTGTAAAATGTAACTGTCACTCTTGATAGTACTCAAAACTCAAGCATTATTGTTCAGCCTTTCCCCAGCCCCAGATACTGCCCACCCCACCCCACCCCTACCCTGCCAGGCTCCAATTCATATAGGGAACCCAAAGGAGCACAGGATAACTCTACTGCTTTGCCCCCTGAGGCTGCTCAATTCTGGAGTGTCCTAAGAGTTTTTCCTCTGTTGATTTCAGCTTGGTCCTCCCTCCCTGTGGGTGGCCAGGGTCAGCTGTGGGTTACCTTATTTGGTTCTCAGAGGAACCTAGAAAAGGATTCAGGCTAGAAAAACGTGCTGGAGAAATGAGTCAATTCAAGCCAGACTAAAAATATATATACATATATATATATATATATATATATATATATATATATATATTTGTATATCTCTATCTATACATACACACACACACACACACACACACACACACACACACACACACACACAGGTTTTTCGGAAGCTGTCTCAGGCAGACAAGTTCACCAGCCCCTAGGAAGGAAGCCAGAGAAGTTGCCACAGGGAAGGAGATAGAAGGGAGAGGGAAGAAAAGTTGAGTGTGCAGAGAGGGTGGGGGGAAGGGGAAAGGAGAAGAGGGGGCGGTGGAGGAGGAGGAGGAAGAAGAGGAGAGGAAGAGGAAGAGGAGACAAAAATGCCTGGGTTATACAGCAAAGAGCCTCTAAGGCAAGGGCAGCCCAGCCCCTGGGCTGGAAAGTTCAGACTTGGGGGATAGGATATGCCAGGTAGGGACTGAGGGATGCTGGGATGCAGGATCCAGGTCCGCTTTACTATGTAAAATATGCACCTCAGTCCCTTGTCCCGGGTCTAAAGCCCAGCAGTTCTTTGAGCTGGGGAGGTCAGACTTAGTAGAGTGGGGACTCTTTGTTTTATTAGTCCAGTTTCATGCTTGGCCAGTCACAGGCAAAGCAGGTCTGACCTCAGGAACAAGCAGCTGGAGCCAGGCAATGACAAGGCTCTCCGTGTCTAACTCTGTGCTTTGTAAAATGTTTGTCTTGATTCGGTTCCCAAGGTTCTAAAGCTTGCACACCAACCCACCCCCTTGAGGTTTCTCTGGGTAGCCCCGGCTATCTTTCCCCATTGCCTGCTAGTGTAGGAAATTCTCCAGGTTCCACCCTGGGCCTCCTCCTAACTGATCTGTGTTGCTGAATATATATATATGGCCCCCACTTTGAATATGTAGCTGAGGATGACCTTTAACTGTTGAGGCTAAGATTTTGGAAAAGAGCCAGTAGTCAACTTTCTTTCTTCCTTTTTTTTTTTTTTTCTTTTTTTCGGAGCTGGGGACCGAACGAACCCAGGGCCTTGCGCTCGATAGGCAAGCGCTCTACCACTGAGCTAAATCCCCAACCCCCTTTCTTCCTTTTTTTAAGATTTTATTTATTTGATGTATGTGAATACACTATAGCTGTCTTCAGACACACCAGAAGAGGACATCGGATCCCATTACAGATGGTTGTGAGCCACCATGTGATTGCTGGGAATTGAACTCAGGACCTCTGGGAGAGCAGTCGGTGCTCTTAACCACTGAGCCATCGCTCCAGCCCTCTTCCTTTCTTTCTTTCTTTCTTTTTTTTTTTTTTTCGGAGCTGGGGACCGAACCCAGGGCCTTGCGGTTGCTAGGCAAGTGCTCTACCACTGAGCTAAATCCCCAACCCCTCTTCTTTTCTTTCTTAAGATAGGCCTTCCCTATGTAGCTCAGGCTGGTTTTGGTGGCTTGCATAGTCTTGCCCCGGGAGTGGCACTATTTGGTGTGGCCCTGTGGGAGTAGGTGTGTCACTGTGGTCGTGGGCTTTAAGACACTCATCCTGGAAGCCAGTCTTCTGCTAGCAGCCTTCAGATGAAGGTGTAGAACTCTCAGCTCCTCCTTCCTCGTGGCTCCTGGATGCCGCCATGGGACTGAACCTCTGTAAGCCACCCTCAATAAAATGTCATCCTTTATAAGATGTGCCTTGGTCACGGTGTCTGTTCTCAGCAGTAAAACCCTAAGACTAACCGGTCTTGGAGCTGAGAGACCATACTGTCTTGTTGGATAATCTTCATTATTAACATGACTGGATTTAGAATCACCTCAGAGCTGGGCAGTGGTGGGACATGGCTTCAATCCCAGTACTCAGGGGGCAGAGCCAGGCAGATCTTTGTGAGTTCAAGGCCAACCTGGTCTATATATTGGAGTTCCCGGACAGCCAGAACTAAACAGAGAGATTCTGTCTCAAATGAATAAATGAATAGACAGACAGACAGACAGACAGACAGACAGACAGATCACCACAGAGAGCTGGGAAAGGTAATTCAATGATAGAGGGTTTATCTAGTGTGTAAGAAGAGGTCCTGTGTTCAATCCCAAACCACAGAATAAATACATAGATAAATCAAATGAGAAAGCTTAAAAATCGCCCTGGAAATGGGTGAGGCACTCCTCAGAATATGTGTCTATACCGGTAAATCCAGAAGCCCCACTAGATTTGAGTAGCACTGGCCATCCATGGGCTGGGGCCCTGCCCCTATAAAGTAAAGGGAGAGCCCCAGCACTCCCTTCTCTGTGCCTCCTGCCCACTGAGAGAAGCTCCCTGGGGCAAACATTCCCATCACCAGGGTGCTCTGCCTCACAGCAGGCTCAGAAACATGCAGGCAAGTGACCAGGGACTGAACCCTCTGAGACTTGCAGCCAAGTTAAACAAACCCTCGTCCAAGCTGTCCCATCATCAACTATTTCTCAACACTGAAGCAAAGGTAACACCAACCCCCTGATTAGAATGCCATCCAGTGAGCGTCTACGCCCAGGACAGTTATTACAAACATTTAACCAGCTTCCATGGGCACTGATCAACATGTGCTTGGGAGGGTCCCAAGATGCTGGCTGCAAGATCTGCACCGGTTTGGGTGGGTCTCACCCAGCAGCTCTCTACCAAGAACACCCGGCTCCCCTGCTCCAGCCTTGCACCTGGTTGGGGGTGGGGGGAGGGATTGGTCAGTGTGTGTGTGTGTGTGTGTGTGTGTGTGTGTGTGTGTGTCCCAGCATCTGGCAGACAGGACACCGGCAGCCTTGCCTAAGGACAAGGACTCTCTTTGCACTCATTCCAGCCACGCAGCTGGGAAGCTGACCATCTGGCAGGCCAGCAGCTCTCAGGCGGTTAGAAGACAGTGAGCCCTTATCACCACCCATGGCGACTTCTTCTTCGCCCTCTTCATCCCACATTGCAAGAGGAAGGAGGAAGGTGGCTCAAGTGAGTGAGGATTAAAACAGAGTTCTGAAAACTCGTAATTAAAGGGCATTTTAGCCTGAGGTTCAGTGGGCCTGACTCCTGGGGTAACAGCAGCCTCTGTGCATGGGACGCGGTACTGGTACTGTTGGGGAGGGCTAAGTCATCCTGCAGAGATAAAAACAGAAACATAAAACCTGGGGTGGGGGCAGGGTGGAGTTTGTGGGTGGGGCGCCTGTCTGGCATGCACTGGCTTGAAGTCTAGATTGCAGGGACTGCGTGTGCACGAGTGGCCCATCACTTGTCCATCAAGATGTAAAGTGTTCCAAGGCAGGTTGGGCCACAGTGAGACCCCTAGAGACTGCTCAGTCAGTAGAGGTACCCGCTGCCGAGCCTAGGAACCCGAATTAACCCTATGACCCATGTGGTAGAAAGAGAGAAGCAGCCAAATCCCACAATGGGTCCTGGGACACATGCGCCCACATACAGTAAATGTAATTTTCTTTTTCTTTTTTTCGGAGCTGGGGACCGAACCCAGGGCCTTGTGCTTGCTAGGCAAGCGCTCTACCACTGAGCTAAATCCCCAACCCCAAATGTAATTTTCTTAATCAAGAGAAAAAGAATGAGAGGCCCGTGAGGTGGCTCAGCTGTTAAGAGTACTTGTTGCTTTTGCAGAGGAGCAGAGTTCTGTTCCCAGCATCCACATCTGGCTGCTCACAACCGCCTGCAACTGCAGCTCCTGTGGTGGGGGCGGGTTGTCTAATCTCTTTAGTTAGGGAGTGGGTGGGGCTGGAGAGATGGCTCAGCGGTTAGAGCACTGACTACTCTCCCAGAGGTCCTGAGTTTGAAAGGAAAATTATACGAATTTAAGGTTTAAAAATATAAAATTAAAAGAGTAAGCCCCAAAAGCCACAAACTCAGGGCTAAGCCCTGCCGCCAGGAATAGCAGGCCATAAAGATAAAGAAAAGGAATGCAAAAACCAGCTCAGGCTGTCGAGGACTGACCCATAAACCATCCAAAGACATCCCCCCAGCTTACTCAGAGTCATACTTTAACCAGATGTCCTCCAGACCCTGATAAGCCCCTACTTATACTTTCTAGCCATTGTGTCCTACAGAGAGCACTCCAGGAAACCTGCGGGAGGTGTTTCAAATACAAATGCTTCATCAATTTTGACAAACTTTTAAAAATAATGAGGACCTAAAGACCCAACTGTTCTCCTGATTTAGTAGCTCTGTTCCAGGAACCAGGGGGCCATAAAACCTTTTGGCATCCCCTTATCTCCTAGAGCCATAAAACAGTCCTGTAACTTGCAGTGCATTCCCCTTTGACATCCCCCCATCCCCTGGTGCTCACAGCCTCTGCCTTTAAATACTCTTTCTCCCAGCCTCTGTCTCCTGCGTGGGATATGTGTCGGCCCGGAGATCTCTGTAATAGGTCTCTGTAATAAACCTCGCCTTTGCTTATTACATCCAAAATGGTCTCTCTGTGTCTGGGGTCCGAGATTTCCCAAGACTTGAGTTAGGGTCTCTCTGCGTGGGGTCTTTCAAGTTCAAATCCCAGCAACCACGTGGTGGCTCACAACCATCTGTAATGAGATCTGATGCCCTCTTCTGGTGTGTCTGAAGACAGCTACAGTGTACTTATATATAGTAAATAGAGTTTTTTAAAAAAATTAGGGACGGGTAACAGGGCTGGGGAGATGGAGCAGTGGGTAAAGGCTTCCAAAAGCTTCCAAAGCACAAGGACTTGAGGTCATTTCCCCACTTCTCACCTAAAAGCCTAGTGTGGTCATGTGTGCTTGTGTGACCTCCTAGTAGGAGGACAACACATCAGGGAGTTTAGAAACCCCCTGGTCCGCAAACCTGGCAGCAATGGTGAACTCTGGGTTCAGTGAGAGACCTTGGCTCAAGGGAATAATGTGGAGGACTGTAGGGCAGGGCACCCAGTATCCTCTGGCCTCCAGGTGCGTGAGGCCACACACTCAAGCACACGCCTACACTCGAATTGTTAAACCAAAGCTGGGTAATGATTATGCCTGGGTTGGATTTTGTTGTTGTTTGTTGGTGGTGGTGTTGTTGTTATTGGTTTTAGTTTTCGTTTCTGTTTTTGAGACAGGGTCTCTCTATAACCCTGGACCTCTTTGTCCCAGAAGTCTATGTGTAGACCAGGCTGCCTCTACCTCCATTGTGCTGGGATTAAAGGTGAGCGCTGCCGCCACGCCCAGCTCATGATACCTGTGGGGTTTTTTTTTGTTTTGTTTTGTTTTGGTTTGGTTTTTTTTTTTTTTTTTCCTTTTTCTTTTTTTCCGGAGCTGGGGACCGAACCCAGGGTCTTGCGCTTCCTAGGCAAGCGCTCTACCACTGAGCTAAATCCCCAACCCGATTCCTGTGTTTTAATGGTGGGTGGAAGATTAATTGAAAGCTGGCTGTGGTGGCACACGCCTGTAATCCCAACGCAGCGAGGGGTGAAAGCAAGTGGATCTGTCTTCAAGGCCAGCCTGCCCAGCTCCAAAAAAAAAAAAAGGCCAGCCTGGTTTACATAGAGAATTCCAGGCCAACCAGAGCTATAGTGAGGCCTGAATTTTTTTTTTTTTTTTTTTTTTGGTTCTTTTTTTTTCGGAGCTGGGGACCGAACCCAGGGCCTTGCGCTTCCTAGGTAAGCGCTCTACCACTGAGCTAAATCCCCAGCCCCGTGAGGCCTGAATTTTAAAAAGAGAGGCAGAAGGCCCTGGGTTCGGTCCCCAGCTCCGAAAAAAAGAACCAAAATAAATAAATAAATAAATAAAATAAAATAAAAAGAGAGGCAGAAACTTAAAGACATGAGGGCTAGAGGAGGGCGGGGGACTCCTTCAATCCCAGGGCTCAGAGGCAGAGGAGGCAGAGGCAGGGGGATCTCTGTGAGTTCAAGGCCAGCGTGGTCTACATAGTGAGTTCCAGGACAGCCAGAGCTATGTAGAGAGACCCTGTCTCAGAAATAACAAAACAAACACAAAACAAAAGCGGAAAACGAAGAAGGGTTTTGTTCTCAGGTTGTTTATGACTTCACTCGGCAGCTCGGCTCCCCCTAGAGTCTCATTATCTTGGTTTCCCTGAACCTCTCTCTCCGGAGAGCGCACCGTCAAAACGCGGGCCACTGGGAGGCAGCAGCAGCTGCAGCTTCAGCCCCGAGGCACATTAACCTCCTTCCTCTTCCGCACCCTCCCCAGGGTCTTCCGGGAGACGGGGATTCTGAGAAGTGAGGTAGCGTTTTTTTAAACAAAAAACAAAAACAAAAGCAACAAACAACAACAACAAAACAAACAAACAAACAAAAAAGCAGGGTTCTAATTATTGCCTCACACTCACTAGGGAGCTGACGACAACCTTTTGAGTGCTGGGCTTCAGGCCTGGGTCACTACATCCACCCAATAAGGAAGTTCCTCTCTCCTCCCCTCTCTCTCCCTCCCTTTTCCCCCTCTTCCTTCCTCCCTCCCTCCCTCCCTCCGTCCCTCTTCCTTCTTTCCTTCCTTCCTTCCTTTCTTGTTTGTTTAGAGAAGGTGTCCCACTGGGTTATCTCTGGCTGGCCAGGGACTCACAGAGTTTCACCTGCTCCTGCCCCCCTGTTCTGGGATTAAAGTGAGGCAGGAAACACCTTGATTCACTACCGTTCCGGACTGTGGCTTCTCCCCTCCCAGTTATCCGTGGGCTTGTGTTTGGGAAACACCGGAACACCGTACTGTGTTATTTATGTAAGAAATAATAAGTGAGAATCAGAGGGACAAGAAAGGTCAAAAGATGGTAGGGGTAATTAGGCTAATTAGATAGTTAAAGGGGCCCTGTGGGCGGCTATCCACTGGGCTGCGAGCCGAATCCAGGCAGTAGTGTGCATCTTATTTTTCTTAATATTACACATGACTCACATGCTAGCGTCTTCCATGGCTCCAGAATTTCCATGTTTCACTCAGAAATTCCTCCTTGTGAGACTCAAAAGAACACAGGACCCCTTCTGCGTCTGTCTTTTTTTTTTTTTTTTTTTTTTTTTTTTCCTATCACACCTATTTGCCTCCTGTGGGTAACAGGTAGTTTTAGATTTTTCTGTTGTCTTCAAACCCACATTTCCCTAGCTTCCCAGTGTCAGGTTGCTCTGCTATTCTGGAACTTTTGTTCGTTTGAGACAGGGTCTCCTGTAACCCGAGCTGACCTTGAACTCAGAGCCAACGGGGCAAAGACCTGGAGTGGCCCTACTGGAATTTACCTAATGGCTTTGGCTCCAGGACTGTATTCTCTTTATGTCATCCCCCTGTCTCTGTTAAGACACGCAAACACAAATACACACACGGGTATGTGCACACACATCCATAAATGAGTTCCTTTTTAAGGCTTAATTTTATTATTTTAATTCGTGTGTATCTGTGTGTAGGGGTGTGCACGTGAGTACAGGGATCCAGGAGCAGGAGTTACTGGCAATTGGGAGCCACCTGCCGTGGGTGCTGGGATTTGAACATGGGTTCTCTGAAAGAGCAACAGTGCATGCTCTTAAATGGCAAGCCATCTCCCCTACTCCCATCAGTAAATATCTTCAAATCAAGGTCAGGGAAACAAATCAATGGTAGAGTGATTGCCTGTCATGTACAAGTAAGTCCCTAGGTTCAATCTCCAGTAGAGGGGGCTGGACACTCTGGAAACTGCTGCCTATTTTTGGTGGCCCTGGTGTGTGTGTGGCTTCAGACCCAGGGCTTTAGCCATCGATAGCCACATTATTGCTGCTCTCAGCATTTCCAAAGACCAAATTTGGCAATGTCTGGAAAGACAGCTAGAAAAAAAAAAAAAAAACCAAAAAAAAAAAAAAAAAAAAAACCAGCAGAAGGGAAGGGAACATTCTGGGTCTCTCTCTCTCTCCTCTCTCTCCTCTCCTCCTCTCTCCTCTCTCTCCTCTCTCTCCTCTCTCCTCTCTCTCCTCTCTCTCCCTCTCTCTCTCCTCTCTCTCTCTCTTCTCTCTCTCTCTCCTCTCTCTCTTCTCCTCTTCTCTCTCTCCTCTCTCTCCTCTCCTCTTCTCTCTCTCTCCTCTCTCTCTCTCTCTCTCTGGAGATCTCAGTACACTACAGAGCAGAGGAGCAGAAAGCCATCTCCCCTGTCTTGCCACCACAGAGGTCCCAGGGCATTCAGTACAACCCAGGGAGTAGCCTGGGCGTCTAGATTGACCCCAGTGCGTCTGACTGCAATCTGTGATCATTGCTACTCCACCTGAGGCCTGTGCAGACTGATCTGCTGGGTGGAGAAGGGTAAATTAGAGGTAACTAGGTGTTTGTTTGTTTGTTTTTCCAGTGGAAAGAAAATCCAGTCCCTGGGTTAGCAATTACCAGCTGAGCCTTTGAGAACCATGCACACTCACTTAGGGCAAGCAAATGTAAGAGGATTCCATTAGGGTTTTGATTCTGACTTTGTCAGAACAGTTGGAGACTGGGACATTAGGAAAGGGATTAAAAACCAGCTGTGGTGGTGCACACACCTTTGATCCCAGCACTTAGGAGGCAGAGGCAGGTAGATCTGTGATTTATGGCCAGCCTGATGTACATACTGAGTTCTGGGCCAGCCAGAGATCTTGTCTCAAGAAACTAAGAAGAAAAAAAGAGGCTTAAAGATGGTGAACGGGGATGGGATGGGGGGGGGGTGTTGGGGTTGGGGTTGGGGATTTAGCTCAGCGGTAGAGCGCTTGCCTAGGAAGCACAAGGCCCTGGGTTCGGTCCCCAGCTCCGAAAAAAAGAACCAAAAAAAAAAAAAAAAAAAAAAAAAAAAAAGACTGGAGCCCCTGAAGGCTTATAAATATTGACCAAAAGAAGAGGAAGTGAGGTCGGGAAATCCAGGGACCGCGGAGACTCGGAAGAGCCAGGAGACAAGAAACCAAAACCCGGGGTGGCCTCGGTGGGAGGAGCAAAGAGTTAGGTGGATGCGGGCATCTGCAAGCTGATGGCAGCCGGTGAGCGGAGGCTCTCTGGCTCCGATTTCCTCTGGATCGCTGTTTGTGTAGGGTGCAGGGGAGCTGGGGTGGTTGAGAAAGGCCCGCCAGAACCAAAAAAGGTATAAAGTGTAAAAATCAGAGCCGGGTACCAGGAGGACCCGTGTGGATCAGGTGGAGAGGGGGGAGGGGCAGGGAGGGAGGGAGGGAGGGAGGGACAGAGAGAGCCTGGACTCTCTGTAAGAACCTTTCTTTGTTTTGCTTTTGTCGTTGTTATGTGAGTACACTGTCGCTCTCTCACCAGAAGAGGGCATCAGATCCCATGACAGATGGTTGTGAGCCACCATGTGGTTGCTGGGAATTGAACTCAGGACCTCTGGAAGAGCAGTCAGTGCTCTTAACCCCTGAGCCATCTTTCTGAAACAAATAAAAATAAATTGTGTGTGTGTGTGTGTGTGTGTGTGTGTGTGTGTGTGTGTGTGTGTGACTGGTGCCGTCTTCTGATCTCTGAGTGCACCGCATGCAGTGCGTGTGGTACGGAGACACACACTCAGGCAAAATGTTCGTATACATAAAGTAAAAACTAAAGGTTAAAAATACCCACCGTAGGGGCTGGGGATTTAGCTCAGTGGTAGAGCGCTTGCCTAGGAAGCGCAAGGCCCTGGGTTCGGTCCCCAGCTCCGAAAAAAAGAAAAGAAAAAAAAAATACCCACAGTGGTCCCCAGCCACTGAGCCTCCCTTCCTCTGGTGCGTGAGTGTCTTCTATTCCCCGTCTCTTGGGCATCTGTCCATGTTCTTTGCATATGCAAACGCGCTCTACTATAATCTCCTTTTGAAAACACCACCTTAAAAGTTAACCAGAAAAAGCCAGGCATGGTCACTCTCAGACCCCACTGGGGAGGCTGAAGCAAAATTTCCAAGAGTGAGGTCAGCCTTGGCTACCTACGTAATGAGGTCCAGACCAGGCTGAAATACAGCCTCATCCCCAAAACAAAGGGGGAGGGGGAGGGGAGAGTGTACTGTCTGGAAGAGCAGCCTGTACTCCACCAACTCTCCCATACATAAAAACAACTTACACTAATAACATTACTATATTAATAATATATAATTTTAATATATAAAATATGCATTTTTATTTATTTTTTATTTATTTAATTTTTTTTTATTATTTTATTTCCCTCCCAATCCACCCTCTGTTCCACATCCCATACCTCCTCCTCCTGCCCCCCCCATCTCCAGGAGGGATGCCCCAGCCCCCCAAAACGTATTTTTTAAAGTTTTTTTTTTTTTTAAATTTATTTATTTTATGTATATAGGTACACTGTAGCTGTCCTCAGACACACCAGAAGAGGGTCCTAGGGATTGAATTCAGGTCTTCAGGCTTAGCTGTGGGTACCTTTAGAGGCTGAGCCACCTTGCCAACTTTTTTGGGGGGGCGGGGTGGGGGGCATAGCCTCCCATGGAGCCCAGTATGGCCTTGAACTATCCGAGGATGACTTTGAACTATCCAAGGATGACCTTGAACACCCAATCATCTTCTGAGCTGGAGTTGCAGTTAGTCACCCAGCCTGTTTGCCAAGGTGGAGGGCCTGCTTTGCTTACTGTTTGAGTTTGTACCACAATTAAGTACTACTTAATTAATGAATAAAGCCCCTCAGAGGCAAAGCATCTCCCATCAGTTCCAAGCCAACGAGGGCTGCAGAGTGATTTAAAAAACAAACCGAAAAGACCTGTGTGTGTGCGCGCTCGTGTGTGAATGCGTGGTTAGAAGCCTTTAAATGAATCATCCTGAGAGGTTGGTTTGTAATGCGAGCAGCCACTCCCTGATTTGCTTTGGAAACGTTGACATTTGTGTACTGGATTTTCTTAAATCTCGAAAGAGCCACATCTGTGAACCACACCCTGAACGCTTAGGTCTGTCCCTGACAAAACCAGCCAAGCAAGTGTGGGGTTACAAAACAAAACCACAAAGGTAGTCTAGAGAGGCAGAGCTGCTTAGGGGTGGGGGGAGGGGGAACCACACACACACACACACACACACACACACAAACACACACCTCAGACTCGGAGAAAGGACCTTGGAGGATGAGGCACCACCATCTCCTTCATAAACCAGGAAACAAAACTGGACCCTGCCTAAGGAAAGAGAGAATGCTATTTTTTTTTTTTTTTTAAGGGATAACAGGGGCTGGAGAGATGGCTTAGGGGTTAAGAGTGCCTAGTGTTCTTGATGAGGGCTCTAGGTGAATTCCCAGCCCCGACATGAGATGGTTAACAACTGCCCTCATTGGAACTCTAGTTCCAGGGGACCCAACACTTTCTGGCCTCCACAGGCACCTGCATGAACATGTGAACATGATACACATAAACTCAGGTAGGCGCGCATGGATACAGATGAAAATAAGAGGATATAAGTCTCTGCATCCAGTTTTGCTCCCATTTGCATAAGGATGCACAAAAGGTATTAATCCAATTGCTCACACACACACACACACACACACGCACACATGCACACACATATGCACACACACACACACACACACGCGTGGAAGGGGAGGAAAGTGAGGGATGAACCTGCGTGCAGCGGCGCATGCTTAGAATCCCAGCACCTGGGAAATGGAGGCAGGGATGATCAGGGGTTCAAAGCCAACCTCAAGGCCAGCCTGAGCTACATGAGACGTTGTCTCAAAACAAATAAACAAAACAAAACAGAAGATGTAGGAATGTGGACTTTACTCTGAACATTTTATAATCATCAATTAGTTTCTTAAAACAAAAGCTTTAGAAGGAGAGATGGGGGCTAGCCTGGGGTTCATGAGTAGAGCCCTTGCCTGGGATGGACCATGCAGCTACAACCTGTGTCCAAGGCCAGCACTGCAGAGAGACAGAAACAGGTGAGCAGAGAAAGAGAGAGAGCACACAGACCGTCTCTATGACTCACAAACGTTTCAAGGAAGAGAGCATTGGGCCACGAGTTTAGAGACAATAGAAACCCAGGGCTGGGTAGGAGAGAGGCTTAGTGGTTAGAAGCACATAGCTGGGGTTGGGGATTTAGCTCAGTAGTAGAGCGCTTGCCTAGCAAGTACAAGGCCCTGGGTTCGGTCCCCAGCTCCAAAAAAAAGAACAAAAAAAAAAAAAAAAAAAAAGAAAGAAAACACGGGGGTGAGGATAGAGTTTAGTTGGTGGAGTGTTCCTCTAGCACACACAGAGTCCTGTGTTCAATCCCCAGCACAGCTGAAAATGGATGGGGTGACTCACCCTAATGCAGCCCTTGGGAGGCAGCGGCAGCAGGCACACTCTGTGAATTCTGGGCCAGCTAGTGCTACATACATAGTGAGTCCCCATTGAAATGAAGATATACACAAACAGAAGGTGGGTATTTTTTTTCCAAATCCTGGTGATGGACAGTCAGGCTTTTTCTCCTTTTATCTTGTAAGAAACAGACCTTCAGGGACTGGAGAGATGGCTCAGCGGTTAAGAACACTGACTGCTCTTCTTCAGGCCCTGAGTTCAAATCCCAGTACCCACGTGGTGCCTCACAACCATCTATAATGGGATCAGATGCCCTCTTCTGGTGTGTCTGAGGACAGCCATAGTGGACTGATATAAATGAAATAAATAAATCAAAAAAAGAAAAAAAAACCAGACCCTTCAGTCTGCAGGAACAAATTCGAGTTACTAATATCCAACCCCCCCCCCCAAAAAAAAAAAAGGCAAAGAGAATCGGTAGGACACTCTGGTTCAAGCCAGTAGTTTTTGCTCTATTTTTTTTCTTTTCTTTTCTTTTTTTCGGAGCTGGGGACCGAACCCAGGCCTTGAGCTTGCTAGGCAAGCGTTCTACCACTGAGCTAAATCCCCAACCCCGTTTTTGCTCTATTTAATTAATTTATTTTTTGTTTTTAATGTGTCTGAAGGGTGTTTGAATGTATGTACCATGTGTGCAGTTCCTGAAGAGGCCAGAAGATGGCGCTGGATCCCTTGAAACCAAAGCTGCAGATGGTTGTGAGCTGCCTGGTGGGTGCTGGAAATGGAACAGAGCCGTGGGAGCTCGGATCTGATGGTCATCCCTCCTACCCCAAGAAGGAGGTTTTTAAAGTCCCTGATGGTAAAGAGGTTTTTCTTTCCCATAGGCTGATGGCCCAGAGGGCTACAAACTTTCCTTTTTTTTTTTTTTTTTTAGCATAGGCTTTCAATTCCTTATTCTATCTGTTCAGGACAGAGTTTCATTTAATGAATATCCCAGGGTTCCCTTCTCTCCTGATCATGTCGTCAGTCCCATAGCCAACTGGATGAACTTTCCAACTACGAGAACTCTTAGAAAGGCAGGTGCTGGCTGCCAACTTCCGGGGAGGGAGGCCTAGAACTTTCTACTTACCCATGATGCTTTGTTCCATTTTCAGTATGAGGTCCACTTGCGGCTCATCAAAGTCAAGCAGGTAATCTTTTTGACCCTGGTTTGTCTCCCAAACCCACATCCTGACTGTGACCGTGGCCATGGTTGCTAGAGCACACATTTAGGGAAATTGGTTTTTGTCTGTTTTTTCAAGACAGAATTTCTCTGTGCAGCCTTAGTTGTCCTGGAACTCACTATGTAGACCAGGCTGGCTTTGAACTCAGAGATTCTCCCCTGCCTCTGCCTCTCAAGTGTTGGGATTAAAAGTGTGCCACCACTGCATGGTGGGAAATGTTTGTTTAAAAGATGTTATATAGGGGTTGGGGATTTAGCTCAGCGATAGAGCGCTTGCCTAGCGAAGCTCAAGGCCCTGGGTTCGGTCCCCAGCTCCGAAAAAAAGAAAAAAAAAAAAAGATGTTTTATATATATATCGTAACTGTCTTCAGACACACCAGAAGAGGGCATCAGATCCCATTACAGATGGGTGTGAGCCACCATGTGGTTGCTGGGATTTGAACTCAGGTCCTCTGGAAGAGCAGTGACTGTTGAGCCACCTCTCCAGCTCCCACTTTTACAGAAGTGTCATCTCAAATGAGTTTTGGAAAATCCTATTCAGTATGGGACCCTGATGGACCGTCCTGGGGCCATTAAAGGTTCTGAGAAGCCCTGTGCCGGCAAAGCTCATGTGATTTTACTCTGCCCACCGCTTTGTTTCACCGAGAGACCTGGAATACACGGAGTCAGACATTTCCATTTGTAGGGAATGTATGGATCCTTTATCCATTGGCAGTTAACACAGTCTCCAGGCTCTGAAAATCTGGGAGGATTTAAAAGGCCCCCTAAGGAAATGGAGAGCCTCCTGAGTCACACAGCCCTCCACCCTTCCAGGTGAAAGTCTCCGCCCCTCCATGTGGAAGTCTCAGTGGCTCCCTTGTCTTCCTGAGAGGGTCTCAAAGTGAAGTGTTTGCGTGCGTGCGTGCGTGCGTGCGTGCGTGCGTGCGTGCGTGCGTGCGTGCGTGCGTGCGTGCGTGTGCGTGTCTGTACACCACAAGTGTGGATTGTCCTTTAAAGTCAGAAGCCAGGGTTGGGGATTTAGCTCAGTGGTAGAGCACTTGCCTAGCAAGCACAAGGCCCCTGGGTTCGGTCCCCAGCTCCAGAAAAAAAAAAAAAAAAAAAAAAAAAAAAGTAAAAGTAAAGTCAGAAGCCAGAATCTCCTGGAATTAAAGGTACAGATGGTTGTGAGTCTCCATGTGGGTGCTGGGAACTGAACCCAGTACTGAGCCATCTCTCCAGTTCTCTCTTCATTTTGAGATATGGCTCTGGCTGACCTGGAACTCACTAGGTAGGCTTTGACAGACAAGCATAGGGAATGGTTTAGTATCTTGTCACTCTTTGTGGTTTGGGCTATGCATACCACTCTTCGAACAACACACTGAGCTTCACCTGTGTATCTGACACACACACACACACACACACACACACACACACACACACACCCTTCTCCCAACTCTCCCCACGTGCATTAGGCAATAGTACACCCATCTCTGAACAGTGGGATAAGGTTTCCCTCCCTTTAATGACCATGAAATTCAGTTTCTATTCAAATGTATTCCCAATACATCCTGGTACAGAGTGTGTGTGTGTGTGTGTGTGTGTAATCCAGTCCAGACTGGTTTTGGATTCATGCCTAGTAAGACAAAGTCATCCCATCAAGTGAACTTATAGGGAGAGGCCCCTACTTATCATCCAGTGCCTATACACAACTAAGGGAGCATAGGATCTGAGACTGATGCATTATGGGAAGGGGCTTGTGCTACAGAGAAAAATGATTACGAGCTAATCTGTCAGTCAGAACAGAGAACCACCCTCATTGCACCTATAGTCAACACTCCTTCCTCATAGAAAAAGAGTCCCAGACAGTAACTGTGGCTCTGATCCCTGGAGTGCTGTAGGACCTGTTCTGTCCTTTGCTTTAAGGGTTCCTTTCCTGCTACTCTAGTAAATCAGAGTAATGGACCAAGATTTTGGAAGCCCCCAACTCTGACCTCAACTACCAGTGACATGGCCAGGCTGGCCTCAAAGTAACTCAGAGATCTGTTTGCCTCTCAGTTCTGGGGTCATAGCCATAAGCCACCATGTCTAGTTACATTCTCTTAATCTCCTCCCCCCAGACCCCTGCGCTTAATCTTTTAGGGACCTCAGTTTAGGGAAGTCCTGGATTCATGGCTTTGATGTTGAAGAGAATTTCAGGACAAGCCTATGGAAAGCAGAGTTGAGGCTTTACAACAGACTGAACAGGCTGCTGGGAACATGGTGGTGCACACCTTTGATTGAAGTGTTCTCGAGGCAAAGGCAGGTAGATCTCAGAGTTCCAGGACGGCATGGTCTACAGAGTGGGTTCAGGATAGCCAGCGCTACACAGAGAAACACACATAAAAAAGAGATTGAGAAAGAAAGAAAAAAAAGGAAAAAGAAAATGAGAGGAAGAAAAGGGGAAAAAGAGAGATAGAAAGAAAGAGAAAGAAAAAGAGAAAGAAGGTGAGAGAAAGAAAAAGAAAGAGAAAGAAAGAGAAAGAAAAGGAAAAAGAAAATGAGAGAAAGAAAAGGGGAAAAAGAGAAAGAAAGAGAAAGAAAAAGAGAAAGAAGGTGAGAGAAAGAAAAAGAGAAAAAGAAAGAGAGAAAGAAACAAAGAAAAGAGAGAAAGAAACAAAGAAAAGAGAGAAAGCAGGCAGGCAGGCAGGCAAGGGAAGGTGATTCCTGCCTTTAGCTGGAGAGATGGCTTAGTGGTTAAGAACACTGGATGCTCTTCCTAGAGGTCCTGAGTTCAATTCCTAGCAACCACGTGGTGGCTCATAATGAGATCGGATGCCCTCATGCCCTCTTCTGGTGTATCTGAAGACAGCCATAGTGTACTCATATAAATAAAATCTATAAAAAAACAAAAACAAAAGAACCGGGGTTGGGGATTTAGCTCAGTGGTAGAGCGCTTGCCTAGGAAGCGCAAGGCCCTGGGTTCGGTCCCCAGCTCCGAATAAAAAAAAAGAACCAAAAAAAAAAAAAAAAACCAAAAGAACCTCAGATCTCTGGAGGCAAGCCTGTGTTAGCCTGATGTGCATAGTGAGTCCTGCCAGAGTCCAGAGGACTGGAGTACTCGCATCTGGTTGCTCACAGATGCCTACACTGCTGCCCAGCAGATGTAATGTTCTCTGCTAGGCTCTAAACATGTGGCACATACCAAACACACGTGCACACACATGTGCACACACATGTGCCCATGCACATACATCATACTCACATATGCCTCTCCCTAACTGTGGTCTTGGCATAGAATTAAGGCTGTTGGCCCTTCGTGCTGCTGGGTGATACTTCTCTCAGCAGGACCTGGGTTCTACCTTACCTGTGACCTAGAATCTATGTTCCCTGTTGGTGTTGGTAATAAAACCCATGTTTGTCCAGAATTCATACCCAATTCCCAGAATCTACCTCCGTTTTCAGAAAATAAAAATATGGGGTTGAGGATTTGGCTCAGTGGTAGAGCACTTGCCTAGCAAGCACAAGGCCCTGGGTTCGGTCCCCAGCTCCGGAAAAAAAAAAAAAAAGAAAAAAAGAAAATAAAAATACCTTTAATTTGTGCATGCACCGTGCGTGCGTGCGTGGGTGGATTAGGGTATGTGCATGTGAGTGTAGGTGCCTGTGGAGGCTCCAGGCAGTTATGAGATCTCCAGTATGGATGCTGGGAACCTGCACAAAGCCACATGCAGCTGTTAAACACTGAGCCCCCTACCCAGCCCTGTTTGTCACACACCCCCCACCCGCAATCCCTGCTTATTTATTTATTTTTTTGGTTCTTTTTTTCGGAGCTGGAGACCGAACCCAGGGCCTTGCGCTTCCTAGGCAAGCACTCTACCACTGAGCTAAATCCCCAACCCCGCTTATTTTTAATTTATGTGTGCGGGTGTTTTGCTTGTGCACTGCATGTGTGAGGTCAGAGGGGGCCCGAGGACAGAGGACAACATCGGATTGGAGTAAGTGTCTTGGTGTCTTCGAAAACCTAATGATGTTATGTGAATGTCTTTGTTTTAATCCCAGATGTGGGATATGGGGCTGCTTCGGTCTGTCCGCAGCAGACCGTGGTTGTCTCGTGCTCTAGGAGGGGCGTGATTTTTATCAGCTGCGGATCCTTTACATTTGGAATCCTGGGGGCTCTCGTGTAAATGAGAGATCCCTGAGAGAGCCCTGGAGTGGCTGCTGATCCCCTGCGGGTGGTCCCTCCTCCCAACCCTCCTCTTTCTGCTCCCCTTCCTCCCTTCCCCTCCTCCTATCGCTTTTCTGACAACTAAGACTTCACTGGCCCCAAGGAACTCAATGCACTCTAATCAGCAGGGAGCAGTCTAAGGAGATCTATGTCCCCCTTCCCCTCTAACTTTTTTTCTCTCTTAACTAGTTTTGGGGGTGGGGTTAGAAGAGCGGTAGATACATAAGAACCCGGTAAAGTAGCCGGAAAGAAACCTCTACATCAGGTCTTCTGTGGACCAGAGTCTTCTGTAAGAGCACTCACTGTGTGTCCCTAACCTTCAAGCCTTCTCTCCAGTCCCTTTCTTTCTTCCTTTCTCTTTCTTTCTTTCTTTAGTATGTATACATCATACAGCTTTCTGCCTGCATGTACGCCTGCAGGCCAGAAGAGGGCATCGGATCTCAATACGGATGGTTGTGAGCCACCACGTGGTTGCTGGTTGCTGGGAATTGAACTCAGGACCTCTGGAAGAGCAGGCAGTGCTCTTAACCGCTGAGCCATCTTTCCAGCCCCTCTCCAGCTCCTTTGAAACAGTGATAGAGAACTATTTGTATGCACGCCAGAGTCTGAGAGGTACCAGGCCATCGCACACCAGGCTCCATTCCAGATCTGTTATGGAACGAGTATTAGAATCAGCTGATGAGAGTTGGCACTGTGGGTAGGGCACCAGTGCCAGGGGCTATGGTACCTGTCCTTGTGAGCTTCAGTCGGCTAAGCAATCCCAGGTCAGCCTGATGAGGAAGCAGGTGATTGCTGTAGGACAAAGAATGACTTAGGACAGCATTTAAGGATGAAGAGGAAGAAGGCTATGAAGTTAGGAACTAGGGGGAAGATGGAGAAGAAAAAGGTTAGCCAAGACAACGAAGTCCCATGGGTCTGGGGAGTGAGTGCCTATGCTGGGGTGTGAAGAGTGGTGGGAAGGACAGCACAGGCCACCACTCCCTGCTTGGGAATTCACTTTGCAAATGATAGACACCATGGTACCCACACCAGTAATCTCAGGACTTCGGAGGCTAAGGCAGGAGGGTTTCGAGAGTTCAAGGTTTATCTTCAGCACTACATGTTGTGTCAGCCTGAGCTACCTAAGATTGTCTCAAAATAAAAAACAATTAAGAGGCAAAAGAAAAAAAAGCATTAGCAAGATAATTAATTCGGGGCTGGAGAGATGACTCAGCGGTTAAGAGCACTGACTGCTCTTCCCGAGGTCCTGAGTTCAAATCCCAGCAACCACATGGTGGCTCGCAACCATCTGTAATGGGATCCGATGCCCTCTTCTGCTGTGTCTGACAGCAATTGTGTACTCATATAAATAAAAAATAGGATAATTAATTCAATAATTACAACGCAATTTAAAAAAAAATCAAAGTGGGGGGTTAGAGAGATTGCTCAGCTGTACAGAGGATCCTGGTCTACTCCCTAGTCCTCTACAAGGCAACTAATAACTCTGTAACTCCTGTTTAAGAGGGTCTTGGCCTCTGCTGGCACTGAATGTTTGTGTACACACAGACTTCTACCCAGACAACACACATAGTGAAAACAATTAGAACTGCAGCAGTGGCTCACAACCATCCTTAACTCCAGTTCCAGCAAGACTGGGACTCGGACTTGGGTCCTCTGGAAGAGCTGCCCAGCCACTTCTTCAGCCGCATTTTTTTTTATTCATTTATTATATATAAGTACACTGTAGCTGTCTTCAGACACACCAGAGGAGGGCATCATATCTCTTTACAGATGGTTGTGAGCCACTATGTGGTTGCTGGGAATTGAACTCAGGACCTCTGGAAGAGCAGCCGGGTGCTCTTAACCGCTGAGCCATCTCTCCAGCCCCCAGCTGCATTTTTGTTTCTGATTTTTGGACTAAAGAAAACCTGGCTTTGAAGGTGACACAGTCAAGTCTCTTTCAGATCCTGAAGGAAATAAATTCTGGGTTCTCAGGCTTGAAGAAAACCGAATCCTACGGTACGGGTCTTTCCATTTCAAAAAGGAAGAATCAGAGCACTTAGCACAGACCGCTCAAGGCATGACTAACAGAAGGAGCTCTCTTCCCTTGTTCCGGGAGGACTTCCTTGTAGGGAGTCATTCATCGCTTTTCAAGAGGTTAAAACTTTCCAATCAAGGGCACTGGGCTCAGTTCTCTGGGAGTCAAAGAGAGGCTTTAAGTTCCCTGCACAATGGAGAGGTCTAAGGTGTGAGAGATCACCTGACCCCAAACAAAAGCACGTTAATCCTTTGCAATAATGAAAAATAGGAAGGGCCACGGGTTCCAACAGACTTCTGGCCACAATGATCTCAAGTCAAGGAGGATGGGGGGGGGGGAGGCTCTGATTAAATTTCATAGAACTAAAGACTTCGTCCCGCGAGTGCACGCCAAATGTTAAGTCCCCGTCACGGCAGTTGATTGCATTGGTTTAGTTGATTGAGAGCCAAAGTCAATTTCCGGGTGTTGAGACCGGGTGTCTTATGTAAGACGCGGAGGGAAGCTGGGTGGGTGTTGGCTTTTACGGAACTTCTCTGTTTTCGTTTTGTAACTTGTGTGAGCCTATAATTATTTCAAAAGAAAAAGTAACATAACAAAGGCCAACAACTAGTCCGGCCCCGCACAAAGCACCTCGGGGCCCGCCCCACACCGCGCTCGACCGGCCTCCTGGGCTAGGCGCAGCCGGGTGAGGGGAGAAGATGTGGGCGGGGCGCCGCCGCGCACGCGCAGTCCCACTGCCCGGCAAGCGCCGCCGGCGGGTGGCGCATGCGCAGTGTCGGCCGCAACGGCCCCTCTCTCCACAGTCTGAGGGGGTAACCGGGGAGCCTTGGCCCCTCCGCGCTGCCGTCTTTTCCGGCAGTTGGGGTTCTTCCTGTTGTCCTCTCCCGTCACGGCTCGGCAGCCGCGCTCCCTCGGCGTCCCCGGCGCGGCGCGGTCGCTCTCGAGCCGCCCGCTCGTCGCGTCTGTGCCGTCTCTGTCGCCGCCGGCCCCGTGCTTCCCTCCCCCCTGGGTCTGGTGAGTGTCTCGCGGCCGTCGCCGCCTCGGGCACGCTGTCTCGTCCGTCCGCATCTGTGCACTCCGGGGCTCCTGTCAGCGTTCTCTCTGTAGTCCCCAGAGCCCCCTTGTTCGTCCCTCTCTTCCACTCCTCTGTCTGCAGCCAGGACGGGCAGCCGCTCCCTCCTTCCCTTGTCGCCAGCTTTGTGTGCCTGCTGCCACCGGCCCGTCCCCTCTGGGACCTCGGTCAGCGCTGCTCTGCACCTTGGGATTCGAGAACCCGACGGTGTCTGCAGAGCTCCCCCCCCCCCAAACCCCGGGATAGGTGTAGGACCATGGAGGCTGTCCCCCTACTCTGCGGTTAGGGGCTACCGGGCTTCCCGTCACCTTAAGTGTACCAGAAAGCGCATAACGGCTGCCAGCGGCACCCTGCAAAGGACCCAGAGACACAGGAGAATCTTGTCCTTTTTCAAGATGAATAGGAAGGTCAGCGGCGTGAAGTAGCCTCGCTGCTTCCCCTTCCTTCAGCTCACCTTGGCTGTGAAGTAGCCAGTACAGGCGGTTTCCATAAACAGAAAAACCTCGGTCGCTGCAAGAACAGCTCCCTGCCCCACCCCACCCCAAACATCAGATAGCAGCTTCCTCCTCCTAACAGGACGACTCTGCGCAGCGCACCATCCATCATACACACCCACTTCTCCGCCACGCGTGTTCTCAAAGGGAGCGTTTTGTCTTGAGATAAGGTCTGGATGTACACCTATGGCCGGCCTGGAATTTGCTGGCCTAGAACTCACAGAGATCCTCCTGTCTCTGTCTGGGGTTAAAAGAACCTGCCGCCACAGCCCGGCCCACTTGTGACTCTTTTTTTTTTTAAAGATTTATTTATTATATATGAGTACACTGTTGTTGTCTTCAGACACAGCAGAAGAGGACATCGGATCCCATTACAGATGGTTGTGAGCCACCATGTGGTTGCTGGGATTTGAACTCAGGACCTCTGGAAGAGCAGTCAATGCTCTCAACCTCTGAGCCATCTCTCCAGCCCCTCTTTTTTTTTTTTAAATGTATTTTTGTGACAGGGTTTCTTTGTGTAGTGTTGGCTGTCTGGAACTTGCTGTGTAGACCAGGCTGGCCTCGAACTAGGAGATCCACGAGCCCCTGCCTTCCTCTTGTGACTCTTCAGGAATAGTCTTGGCCTCAGCTTGAATTGTCCAATAAAAGGGAACGGGCAGTTCTCTCGATGACAAGGAAATACAATGCTGGTGAAGTGGTTTTTGTAGAGATGGAGTTGCCATTGTAAGGCCAGGTGTAAACTGTAGTGAATAAAACTGCTGGTTCTCATTTGAGCTCGTTCTGAGCTCACAGTCCTCAGTGCAGAGTTTTATAAAGAGTGTATGCTTTCTTTTTTTTTTTTTTTTTTTTTTTTCCAGAGCTGGGGACCGAACCCAGGGCCTTGTGCTTGCTAGGCAAGCGCTCTACCACTGAGCTAAATCCCCAACCCTGAGTGTATGCTTTCTTAAACAGACTAAACTAAGGCTTTCTTGTCCATCGGCCTCTAACTTTGAGGAGCCTAAAGTGAATAGGTGCCAGTGGCTTATAGGTCAGGGCAGGAAGCTTGAGTTATGGAAAGTGGGAGGGAAAGACTTGCCTCATAAGAAGCACTTGGTTGACCCAGTAAACCCGTAAACTGTTACTGAGCAATATTAATTGGATCTTTTGATTAAAGGTTATTAGAATTAAGCTAAACCTTTTATGAGTGGAGGTAGAGAGAAGGGCTTGAACAAGGGTCAAAAGGGCTGGGCGTGGTGGTCCACTCCACCACTGCAGAGGCAGAGGCAGGCGGCTCAGAGCTGGAAGCCACTTTGTCTACATGGTGAGCTCAGGGGAAGGAGAGTGCAGTGCTTGGCATTGTGGTAGACGCTGGCTGTAGAATAAAACGATTTTGCTGGCCGACGATATTGGATGCCCTCGAACGCACCTAATATGACATTGACCGCCTTACCTTTTCAGTTTTTTCAGGATCGTTCTCACTCTGCAGCCCTGGCTGCCCTGGCTGCCCTGGAACTCCACCCCCTGGTCTTGTGGAGCTTTGTAAGTGTAGGAAGTAATGCTGGTGGCTTGAATAAGATGTAGCTCCCAGACTCTCTGTTGTTGTCGTGGAATAGAAGCCAGGGCCTTGTGCATTCTGGAGAAGCACCACACAAATGAACTGCTTCACCAGCCCAAACCAGAGCTGCGTTGCCCAGTTCTTTATGTATACCTGTCGTCTTTCTTCCTATAGCTGTGTTGACAGCTAAGAATCATTCGCTTGCTCAACCTGCACCAGCTAATCACTCGCTGTATGGAAGGCATTATCTGCCTGCATGGCTGTCTTCTTTCTCTAACACGGAGCTGTATTCTCAACCCTTAAAGAATTAGTTGTTAAAATGTTACTGTCTATAGAGCCCAGTGTGGTGGCTCATGGTTGGAATCCCAACTCTTGAGAAACTGAGGCAGAAGAATTGCCATGAGTTCAGTCCCTGCCTGGTTTACCAAAGTGAAACAGTTCCCACTCCCATGTGTACATACACACGTGTACACATACAGTAACTACATATGTAGGCTGTCCAGACATTTCAGACAACTCTCACTTGCCTTGTTTTAAAGTTTTAATTATTTTGTGGTGCATGATGGGGTGATGGCTAGAGGTCCTTGGTGGCTTCTCATGAAAGTTTGTGCAGGTCAAAGGGCAACTTTGTGGGAGTTGGTTTTCTTCAACAACTTGTGGGTCTCAAGCATTGAAGTCATGTCCAGGTTTGGTGGCAAGCACTTTTACCTGATGCCATGTTACTGCCCTGGATTTTTTGTTTATATCTGGTTTAAGTATGCTCTTGAAACACACTTAGAGTGCATGTGGTTTTCATTGTGGGTGGAGGGTTACAGGCTGACAAGTAAGAAACCACACCCAAGCTTCAGAAACCAGAGGGTTTTGTTTGTAGAATTTTTTTTAACTCCTCTATGGTTGTAAATGCAGTATATTTTGGTATTGGTAGGAATTTCCCTGACTAAAAACCATGTGATATTTTATGGAATTCGTTTTAATCAATTCAGTGTTTTAGATTTGTGAATAAGTTTGCTGTCATAGATCAAAATGTCTGGCACTAAAATAGATCCTCTATTTTGAATCTCTGTTCTGAATGTATTATTGTTTATATAGTTTTTGTCTGAATATCTTTTAAAAACAAAAACAAAAACAAAAACTACCACCCATGATCCCAATCCCAGGAAGTTAGGCAGGTAAATCATTTTGAGGCCAACCAGGCATTCTTAGTGTGTTCCAGGCCAGCCAGGACTTTACAGCAAAACTGTCTCAAACAAAACCAAACAAAAACACCAAACCAACCAACCATACAACAACAACAAAAACCCCCCAAAAAACAATTGAAAAAATCCAAGCAAACAAACATAAGCAGCTATGGGCTTTTTTTTTTTTTTTTTTCTATTCTTTTTTTTGGAGCTGGGAACCGAACCCAGGGCCTTGCGCTTGCTAGGCAAGCGCTCTACCACTGAGCCAAATCCCCAACCCCACAGCTATGGGCTTTTAAGTCCCCCTTTCCTCTCTTAGTAACGAGTGTCTTTACCTTCTTTACAAAACCATTTAGAACACTCGAGTGTCAGGGATGACCTTTGAGTGTTTTTATAAACTGAGCCTGCTTTGAAAATGGCTTTCTGCCCCTCCTGAATTTTGCTCTGCTTTCTGTCGGCATAAAGGACAGAATCCTTTAGGCGTGCACAGCTGTCCTCTCAGCATTTGGATGGTGAAGGATGGGGAGTTGTAGGCCAGTGCAGGCTAAGTAGTCATAGCCTGTCGAAAAAATCCAGGGGAGAGAGGGAGGTGGAGGAAGGAAGTAAATTAATTATACACAAAAGAAAGCAAGCTAAGATAAACCGTTGAATGTGGTTACCATGCTGGTGTAGTTTAGTTTGTATAACAGTAAGCCCAGTATAATAAATATAGGTTAATTTGGTAGAAAATGAGATTTTAAATTTAAGGGGGGAAACATTTTATAAACCTTTAGACCTGTGGAATTTTGTTTTGTTTTGTTTTTGTTTTTTTTTGTTTTTTGTTTTCTTTTGGTTCTTTTTTTCGGAGCTGGGGACCGAACCCAGGGCCTTGCGCTTCCTAGGCAAGCGCTCTACCACTGAGCTAAATCCCCAACCCCTTGTTTTGTTTTTTAAAGATTTATTTATTTGTTATATATAAGTATCCTGTAGCTGTCTTAGACACCAGAAGAAGGCATCAGATCCCATTACAGATGGTTGTGAGCCACCATGTGGTTGCTGGGAATTGAACTCAGGACCTCTGGAAGAGCAGTCAGTGCTCTTAACCACTGAGCCATCTCTTGTTTTGTTTTTTAAGTGCAAAATGAGGAAGTTGGATATTTGAGCACTAGAATTGTGATTCAGTTTTCTTTTTTGTAATAATGTTTTTTTTTTAATTAAAACTTATAAAATCAAGCAGTAAACATTTACCAAATACTTTAAGGTGGGTCAGCATGTTAGTCGTAGAGAATCTTTTAATTGTAGAAATGGAAAATCTGTTATTGATATATCACAAAAAAATAAAATCTAGAATAAAAATGTATTCTCATCTCTTTTTTTTTTTTTTTTTTTCCGGAGCTGGGGACCGAACCCAGGGCCTCGCGCTTCCTAGGTAAGCGCTCTACCACTGAGCTAAATCCCCAGCTCCGTATTCTCATCTCTTGAAGCTAACTACTGATAACACTCTTTCTGCCTTTTCAGTAGCCCAGGCCCGCCTCTAAGTCTGTATGTAAGCCATGATGACTGAACTCCTGAGCTTCCAACACTCACCTTTCAGGAAGGCAGGCCTGTGCATACCTGACTTACCTTACTGTAAATAATGGAATATATTTTGCTGGGATTTTTCAAATAAACCCTTTACTCCGCAAGTGGCTCCTGACCATGGTCTTCATCTCAGCTGTGGAAAGCTGACTAAGACAGGGTGTCACATGCCAGTGTCTCCCGACCATTGGGATTACAGCTTATGACACCACATCTGGTGACAACATAGAGGTTTGTTTCCTGTTACTGTGATAAACACCCTGACGAAAACAACTCGAGGGAGAAAGGGTTTGCTTGGCTCATAGTTGCAGGTTGCCGTCCCTCATTGTGGAAGTTACAGAAGCTAGGACTTGAGGCAAGACCAGAGAGCAGTTAACTAATGCTGTCTGCTAGTGCTCACCTTCCTTTTTCAACCTTTAAAAAGAGAAAAGAAGGTGTGTGTGGTGTGGACACGTGTATGTGCAGCAGGGCTGGTCCCGAGGAGGGTGTCATCCCCTGAGCTGGGCTCCCAGGAGGTTCTGAGTTGTCTGACATGAGTGCTGGGAGCTGAACTCTGGTCCTCTGCGAGAACATGTTCTCTTCACTACCAAGCCATCTCTCCAGCTCTGTCAGGAATCACTCATAGTGGCACACTCAAGAAAATCCCCACAGACAGTTTCACAAGCCAACCCTGTCTAGACAGTCTCTCTTTGAGATTCCCATTCCAGGTGACTCCATATTGTGTCAGGTTGACAGTTAAAATTGGCCGGCACACCTGGCTTGCCTGCCTGACCCTTGTTTCGTGTTCTGTTTGTCCTCTAGGAAGACCGTAACAATTTGTATTAACCCAGGGGGCAGGGCAGTGATCAATTGTTGGATTCCAACTGGAAGATTCACACCAATGCTCTTTTGCCTTCTAGTTGCCATGGCAATGACAGGATCTACACCTTGCTCATCCATGAGTAATCATACGAAGGAGAGGGTGACAATGACCAAAGTGACACTGGAGAATTTTTATAGCAACCTTATCGCTCAACATGAAGAACGAGAAATGAGGTAAAGAATCCTGGTGGAAACATTGTATTTTGGGGCTGGGGATGTTGCTCAGTGGTAGAGTGTGGGCCTACCGGTCAGATAGAGGGCAAAAAAGAAAACAAACAAAAATGAAAAACGTGCTGTGGTTATATGTAGCATCCTATCTGGTACATGAACGGAGACCGGGGCTGCAGCTGCCATGTCCTACGCAGCCTGTCAACTGCAGTGAGATTTCTGCAGACAGATTTCTAAATTGTATTAAGACTACATCTGCTGGTCCTAACCTAACCCTCCATTGCACTAGAAGAGGAAATGGTTGGGCTATACTGATGTGTTCATTACTAAAGCAGCGTGATGTCACGCTGCAGGTCCTGGGCCTGGGCCCTGCCTGTCTTAGGAGTAGCAGCTGTGAGGCGGGCTCGTCCCTCAAGGACTTCTCTGTGTCAGCTCCCTCAGAGGGAAGTGGGCATGAAGGATTTCCAGAGTTAGCCAGAACATGGGAGTCCATGCCACTGGAATGACTTACTTAGTGGTAACAGTGATAACTCTTCCCTTTTGTTTTTTTTTGTTTTTTTGTTTTTTTTAAAAACTTGTTCTTTTTCTTTTTTTTTTTTTTTTTTTTAAGATTTTATTTTATTGTATATGAGTACACTGTAGCTGCCTTCAGACACACCAGAAGAGGGCATCAGATCTCATTACAGATGGCTGTGAGCCACCATGTGGTTGCTGGGATTTGAACTCAGGACCTCTGGAAGAGCAGTCGGTGCTCTTAACCGCTGAGCCATCTCTCCAGCCCTTCCCTTTTGTTTTATAAGACTAAACAAGCCTGCCAGGTCTCACCCACTGTGTAGCTCTGGCTGTCCTGAAATGCACTCCAGGCTGCAGACCAGGCTGTCCTTGAACTCACAGAGGCCTGCCTGTGCCTCCAGAGCGCTGGAATTAAAGGTGTGGTGTGTGTCTCCCCCCAGCAGTGACTTTTTTTTTTTTTTTCTTTTCTTTTTTTTAGGAGCTGGGGACCGAACCCAGGGCCTTGCGCTTGCTAGGCAAGTGCTCTACCGCTGAGCTAAATCCCCAACCCCCCAGCAGTGACTTTTTGTTATTGCGTTTTGGGTCTTTGTGAGCTCCGGACACCCGGTTTTTGTCCTATGTTCCGTGAACTCTTTCCCACTATGTCTTTAGATGGACAGACTTTAAGTTTTTGATGAAGTCAATCTGGCTGTTTTTTATTAAGATTTTATCTTTCATGGTTTTGTTCCTGAGTGAATAGCATGTGTTTTCAGGAACCCAAGGAAGACGGGAAGTACAGGTGGTTGTGAGCTTCCTGATACGGCGCTGGGAATTGAACTGGCCCTGTGCCGTGGCAGAGGTACTTCTAACTTTCAGGCCATCTCTCCAGCCCCATTGTTTTCTCAACGATTTTCATATCGCAGTTATTTTTGAGAGTGCGCATGCATGTCACAGCATGTGTATGGAAGTCAGATGTCCTGGGTCAGTTCAAATCTTCTACGACGCATGAAGGTTCTGGGGATTGGACTCAGGCTTGGTGGCCGGTGCCTCTCCCCACTGAACCATCCTGATGAGCCAGCATTGTTTCCTTATTTGGTCTTGGTCGTCTGTGTCATGGAGACATTCTCTGTCCTGGGAGTTTTGTAGGCTTGGCCTCACAGATTTAGTTCTATGATCCAGAACAAATCAATGTGTGGGTGGGGATGTGCACATACTGTGGCACATGTGTGGCAGTCAAAGGACAGCTTTCAGGACTCTGTACATGGGCTCTGGGCTCAAACTGTTATCCACCCTGTACAGCAAATGCCTCTATCCACTGAGCTATCTTGTCTCCTCTAACTGTGCATCTTATTAGGTAAGACTTGAAGTATAATTTTTTTTTGTGGGTATATAGTAATTTCCCTGTAAGACTATTTTTTTAGACCTTGTAAGTTCTTCATTTTTTTTTTAAATCTTTTTTTTTTCTTTTTTTTTTTTTTTTTTCGGAGCTGGGGACCGAACCCAGGGCCTTGCGGTTGCTAGAAGTTCTTCATTTTTTAAAAACAACTTTAGTCAGCCTATTAGCATATACAAAAAAACCAGAGATTGTGATTGGAATATATTGAATCTGTTGATCAGTTTGGGATGATTGAGGTAACAGTGCTGAAGTTTCTTCCTTACTGCCGCATTAATTAATTTCCAGCATTAATTAACGTGAGAGGAGATAGCTGTGACCGTGGGCCTGGAAGATGTAGCAGGCACATGGCTGGATGGGGCTGGGTGGTCAGGGTAGCTCAGATGAACTGTTAGAGAGTCGGCCCAGCTAAGGCCTGAGCTCTGAAATACCGAAGGCCTCTGTGTTGTTATTTGGGGAAAGGCTGGTTAAGGAACAACTGCTGCTGAATTAATTTCCATCATTAATTAATATATACATAACAATCATTTAGTTTACACTCCCTAGGGGCCAGTGAGATGGCTGAGGGGTTAAAAGCACTTGTTGCTCTTACAGAGGGCTTTTGTGCAGTTCTCAGCACTCGCATGGTGGCTCTTCTGACTGTCATGGGCACTGCATGCACATGGTGACTGGCATTCATGCAGGCAAGATACCCATAACCATCACATAAAAACAAACCTTTTTTTTTTAAAGATAATCTCTCTCTCTCTCTCTCCCCCCCTCCTCTTCCTCTTTCCCTCCTTCTTTCTCTTCTTCCTCCTCTTCCCCCCTTCCTCTTCCTTCTCTCTCTCCCTTTCCATAGTCCTGGCTGTCTTGGAACTTGACAGATAAACCCTGACTGGCCTGGAACTCACAGAGATCCTCCTGTCTCTGCCTCAATCTCCCAAATGCTAGGACTAAAGGCATGTACCACTGTCCCGCGCGCGACTTTTCGCCGGCAAGGAGCACGCGGACATTAGAAATCCTTACTGTGACCACTTTATTAATCTTAGAAGAGGAAAAGCCACGCCGCGCCAATATGGGGCGCTTATAAAACCCTTGTGCAGCGCACCCACACCTGATTGGTTGTTACCCATGATCTCATAAGGCACGCCCCGGAGTGGGCAAAGACCTGGCACGAAGGCACTCTTGCACATGCGCACAGTTAACTACCTGAAAGGGGGGGCCGGCTGGTGCGGCAAAGGTTGGCGCCATCTTGCAATGGCGGAGTCTATCCTGACCTACCACGTGGGGCGCAGTGGAAGACAGCGCCAACTAGTGGTTGCGAATGTTATTGCGGCCCTCTACATACCACTACTCTCAGACTAAAAATGAATCTAAAAAGAGATATTTAAAGTGTCCCCCACCCTTTTTGGCAGTGTCCAGTGTGTAGTTCCCATATAATGGTTGCATTTCTACATCTAGTATTTTTTTTTTTTCCGGAGCTGAGGACCGAACCCAGGGTCTTGCGCTTGCTAGGCAAGCACTCTACCACTGAGCTAAATCCCCAACCTCTACATCTAGTATTTTATGCATTAATATTTAGAATGTTAGCCAGGCAGTGATGGTGCAGACTGTTAATCCCAGTACTTGGGAGCAGAGGCAGGGAGATCTCTGAGTTTGAGGCCAGCCTGATCTATAAAGTGAGTTCCAGGACAATCAGGGCTACACAGGTAAACCTGTCTCAAAACAACAAAAAACAAACCCAAAATAAAATAAATTACAATCGTGTCCAGTCATTCGCTGCTGCTCTTAGTTTTATGTGCCAACAGCATGTCCTAAATAAAGATTCATTCATGTGCTTGAACTTGCAGAGGCCTCAGCCCCTTTGGTCAGCTGTGGGGAGCAGCTCTCATGGAGATGGCTTAGGCAGGATCAGCCCCAGCAGCATGTTCCCATAACCTACTGTCTCCCAAGAATTTATTCAGATTTTGATTCTTAATGGAGTAAACCATTCATTAGGGTAGAACCTCATGATGTGTGGCAAAGTCTCTGGGAACAGCATATATAATGTGCCTTCCAAATGACTAAGATTTATTTATTACATATAAGTACACTGTAGCTATCCTCAGACACACCAGAAGAGGGCACTAGATCCCACTGCAAATGGTTGTGAGCCACCATGTGGTTGCTGGGATTTGAACTCAGGACCTCTGGAAGACCAGTCAGTTTTCTTAACTGGTGAGCCATCTCTCCAGCCCCTAGAAATGAATTTTTAAGCTTTTAGACATTAGAGGAGAATAGCCTTGGTAATAGTTTTCCTGATAATAGTTGGTAATGGGCCATCTGTACTCTGAGGGTATATCTAATACATGATGCAGCCTGAAAGAGCGAGTTTTGTAATACACCTTTACATTCATACTCTGTCCTAGTACAGACATTTAATTAAACATTCAAGTCCTACCAGCCAGATGTAAATTTTGTACTGCTGTACTTTACTAGAACACTAAGGGCTGGAGAGAGAGCTCAGGGGTTAAGAGAAGAGAAGAGAAGAGGAGCAGAGGAGTAGAGTAGAGGCCATGAGCTCGGGGAGAGAAGGGGACAAAAGGGAAAGAGGGTAAGAGCGAGAGAGCACAAAGAGCAGGAGGGAGATGAACAGCTCTTGCCTCAGGTTTTCTCAATGATACGGTGGTGTTCTGTGTGATCTGAGGCTCAGTGAGCTGTCAGTGGTGACCTGTGGTCCAGGGTCAGTTTTATCTAAGCTAAGGTTCAGGGCTGAAGGTATTTCTTAGTGTTGGTCATGGAGATACAATTACAGGATATTCTTCATACTCTTTTCCTTGTTTTTATCTGTCTCATCAGCAAATATTAGAATTTTTGTATGCATGCTTCATATGCATGTATGTATGGGTGCCCGCAAAGGACATCACATTCCTTGGTACTGGAGTTGCAGACAGCTGGGAAGTGTCTTAGGTGCTGGGGACTGAGGCTGGTCTTCCACTCTGCTCTACACCAGTCTCCGACTTCGTTCTGTCCTTGATGTCTCTCACCTGCTTGTGTGGATCACTGATGGAGGTGACGAGACATTCCCGCCTGGGCGCTTCATACATGCTGCTGAATACACGGAGGTTCTGTACAGTTGGCTATAAGGAAGTTACTTGGTCATTTCAGTTTTATTAAATCGTCATGAGGCTGTAGTTAAAACAAAATCCTGAGGACTGGAGAGATGGCTCAGTGGTTAAGAGCACTGACTGCTCTTCCAGAGGTCCTGAGTTCAAATCCCAGCAACCACATGGTGGCTCACAACCATCTGTAATGGGATCTGATGTCCTCTTCTGGTCTGTCTAAAGACAATTATAGTGTACTCATACATAAAATAAATAAATCTAAAAAAAAAAACAAAACAAAAAAATAAAATCCTGGGCTGGAGAGATGGCTCAGTGGTTAAGAGCACTGACTGCTCTTCCAGAGGTCCTGAGTTTAATTCCCAGCAACCACATGGTGGCTCACAACCATCTGTAATGGGATCTGATGCCCTCTTCTGGTGTCTGAAGACAGCGACAGTGTACTTATATATAATAAGTGAATAGATCTTGAAAAAAAAAAGTAGACCTAATAAAGAATGAAGGTTTTACTTGTTTTAGAAATAGGGTTTTTAAGCAGCCTAAAAATTACATATGTTGGGGTTGGGGATTTAGCTCAGTGGTAGAGCAAAGGCCCTGGGTTCGGTCCTCAGCTCCGGAAAAAAAAAAAATTACATATGTTAGGATCACTGTCCTGCAGTGGGGGCCATGGCACAAGCGGAGGTCAGGACAGCTTTCAGGAACCAGTCCTTCCCCCTCTTGCTGCTACTTGGGATCCAAATCAAGTTGTCAGGCTTGGTGGCAAGCGCCTGAACCCATAGTCGTCCTGCTCACCCTTACTTCATTTATACACACTAAACGCTGTTGTTTGTCCTGTGCCTCCTGTTTGTGTCTTGGTCCTGCAGGCCTGTCAGAGTGCACATGCCACCTCACCTGTCTGTTTGCTTACCGTAGGCAGAAGAAATTAGAGAAGGTGATGGAAGAAGAAGGCCTGAAAGACGAGGAGGTGAATTGTGTGGGGCCCGGCCCGCCCAGCGGGAGGGTGGGAAGGTTATGTCGTCTTCATCATTAGCTTTGGCGCCAGGGAAGCGTTTGGCCCAGTGACAGGGATTTGAGGGTTAGCCTGCTTGGGGATTCAGTTACTCATCCAGAGGAAGAAGTTAATTAAATACTCAGGACAGGGAGATCCCTCTCATCACAGCTATGGTAATTAATTAGCTTTAGAATTCTAACAAAGAAGAGATAGAATTAGCAAAACTAAATTAAAACTTAAAAGAATAAGGTGAGCGTTTTTACTAAGTTGTGGTGCGCCATCCTGTAGTCTCACCACTTGGAAGCTGAGGCAGGAGGATTGCTGCAGGACTGAGGCCAACCTGCACCAGAGGGTGAGATCTCATCTGTAAAGAGTGAATGAAGGGGGGCTGGGGATTTAGCTCAGTGGCAGAGCGCTTGCCTAGGAAGTGCAAGGCCCTGGGTTCGGTCCCCAGCTCCGAAAAAAAAAGAAAAAAAAAAAAAAAAAAGAGTGAATGAAGTAACTGGAAGGCTCCGCAGGAGTAAGGTACACATGTGAAGTGGGTATCAGAACAGGGGCTGCCTTGTGCCAGCCTTTATGCACACCGCTTACAGGTGTGAGGCGAAGACAACCAGTGAAGGAGGATGCAGGAACCAAACAGCACTGGTGACGCCTTCAGAAACGTGGGTGACACAGCCCAGGGCAGTGATAGCAAGTCCCCAGCATGTGCCAGGAAACGGCATCGAGGCTGGGTGACAAATGGATACTTGTATGCACTGGTCATGGAGGATTTAGAAAAACGCCCTTACCTAGGAAAGGGCCCAAGGAAAGTGTTGATTTGTCTCTCACCATTAGAGATCCTAGAACAGTGGATTGTCGAAGTAGTTTAGGCAGAGTTCTCAGGAGCCCCCACACTCCCCAGTGTGCTGCTGGGTACACTGATGGCCTGGGAGGGGAGAAGGAGCCGCTAAAGGATGCTTGTGTGGCGCTGTCACATGAGAAGATGGTGCGTAGACCAGCGTGCACAGACAGGGAGGACGGTTTGAGAATGTCAGCTCTCCTTCCTTTCTTTGTTTAAACGTTAGAAACGACTCAGAAGATCTGCACATGCTCGGAAGGAAACGGAGTTTCTTCGATTAAAGAGAACAAGGCTTGGACTGGAAGATTTTGAGTCTTTAAAAGTCATAGGCCGAGGAGCATTTGGTGAGGTAAAAAAATCCCAGAATATCAAAGCTTTTAACCTGTCATGGGTTCTCAATGGTGTGTAACACCAGGCTAGCTAGTGAGATCCTGTCTTGAAATGTATAGAGTTCACTAGACAGACACATTCATTTTTCTTTCTAATTTTCTCCCCAGTTCTTTGTCCCAGATCACTTCTGTCTTGTCAGAGAGGATGTTAGCACTTTGTTCTTTTGGACAGAGTCACACTGTGCAGCCCAAGTTGGCATCAGCTGTCTGATCCTGCTGCCTTAGCAGCCAGTGTTGGGGTTCCAGACATGTACCTCTGTGCTAGATCCTGACATTAGGATACCCAGTCTGTATACTACGTCCATAGATTCCGGAATCATGACAGTAACCCATTCTATAGATGGAGACATTGAGATGCACAGAGGCCAGAGGCTGGGCAGAGTCCTCTGCTTTGAAGCTGATGCTTTCCCCAGTACCACAGCACTCAAGGAGGAGACCGATCTTGTCTCCACTCTGTTCTTACCAGATGCTTACAGCTCCCAAGAGACTGGTTAGTCCTGTGCCTGTATGTAACGCTAGCACTCTAGAGGTTGAGGCAGGAGGACCAGAAGTAAAAAGTCAGCCCAGGTTAGCTAGGGAGAGCCTGTCTTTAAAAAACAAACAAGTAAAAAAGACAGACCTTGCGTTAGTGTAGAGCATTAAAGGCTTCTTGCTTGGCCCTGCTGCTGTCTGCCTGTGGCTGTGGGGATCAAATGTAGGCAGGTGCTCCACCTTCTGCTGCATCCTAGGCCTGTGGCCCGGGTCTCCTTATCCATGAGTCCTGCTCTACTACAAGAGCAGGCTTGGAGAAGCTGGTGAGCTCAAGCAAGGTCGCTCTCATTGATGGAAAACATGGAGAGAGAGAGAGAGACAGCTTATGACACAGTAGTTACACTCTCCGTCTAGGAGAAGCGTGTTATAAACCGCAGTACTCAGGGAGAATCGCCTGCTATCGCAGAGTCCCTCAAAAGTAAAGTGACTTCCATCGAGAACTCCAGGCAGCCCTTGAGATTAGGAAAATGCTCCCTGTTGTCCCGAGACACATAAACATGGCACTTGACTAGAAAACAAAGTGCAGAGACGTGGGGAACCCACTTCTCAGGCTTTTGCCTGAGATCAAGTGCAGTATCTGCTCCTATCAGTTTAGTCTATCCTCTATCGAAGGACAGTGAGTGGAGTTTAGGACCTGCGAGAAGGAGTTGCTCTTTCACTTGGTATTGCAGCAAGGGAAAACCAAAACCACAAAACTTGTGGATCTTGGAGGGAGGGGGGGATGTTCAGGGAGTGCCAGGAGGTTTTCTTCTGTTAATAAACCATTAGTTTTCTTTTCACAGTATACTTTCCTCTTTAAAGCACTGGGAAATGGGGCTAGAGAGATGGCTTACTGGTTAAAAGCCTTGCTGCATTTTCAGAAGACAGTGCCCACTTACAGACACATGCATCTATCTATACATGATTAAAAACAGTTGACCTGTTTTTAAAAATTGGAAAACAAGCAGGGCTTAGTGGCCCAGCCCTTTAATCCCAGCACTGAGGGGTCAGAGGCAGGGTGATCTCTGTGAGTTTGGGACATTGTCTACATAGTGAGTTTCAGGACTATATAGACCCATCTCAAAAAAAAGACATGGGGCTGGAGAGATGGCTCAGTGGTTAAGAGCACTGACTGCTCCTCCAGAGACCCTGAGTTCAATTCCCAGCAACCACATGGGGGCTCACAACCATCTGTAATGGGATCCAATGCCCTCTTCTGGTGTGACTGAAGACAGCTACAGTATACTCATATAAATAAAATAAATAAATCTTTAAAAAAAAAAAAGGAAAGAAAAAAGAAGGGGGAAATAAAAAAAAATAGAGAAAGAAAACTTTTTTCCTAATAAAACATTTTAGAAAGAATTTAACAGCCAGAGACTTGGCTTTTTTTTTGGTTCTTTTTTTCGGAGCTGGGGACCGAACCCAGGGCCTTGCGCTTCCTAGGTAAGCGCTCTACCACTGAGCTAAATCCCCAGCCCCGAGACTTGGCTTTTAAACTTGACTTTTAACTCCAGTCCTAGGGGAATCCACTCCCTTTTGGCTTTCTCAAGCACTGCTTACAGGGGGTGTGCTGACACACTTGTAGACAAAACACCCATATACATAAAAGTTAATTAAGGGGTTGGGGATTTGGCTCAGTGATAGAGCGCTTGCCTAGCAAGGACAAGGCCCTGGGTTCGGTCCTCAGCTCCGAAAAAAAAAAAAGTTAAAATAAAAAATTAATTAAAAAAATTTAAAAGTGCTGTTTTTTTTTTTTTTTTCTATTTTACTATATTTTTCTCCAAGAATAAGGTTTTATTTTGGACTGTTGTTTTGTTTTGTTTTGTTTGGTCTCACAACATAGCCAGACTAACTTCAAGACGGTGACAGTCCTGCTTCAGCCCCTTAAATGCTGGAATTACAAGAGGGTCTGGTACATTATTTTCATTTTAAATGTTGTGATTATTACTTAGGCTTTCAGAGTTGACTGTCATGGGTTGACTGGGCCTTCAGTGTGAAACTAAAGGCTTTTAAATGTGTTGAGCTTGGAGCTGGAGCTGCTGAGATACGGAGATGGTTGGGGGTCGTCTCACAGTCGTCCCGGCTGCACAGCACGTGTCTGTAACTGTAAAGTGTCTGTTGTTGCTACTTACTGCTCACATTCACATCCTAATGCATCTCTAGCTCGAGCAGTGCTTGTGAAGCCTTGGGTATGACCCCGTGCTGGAAAGACAGGTCCTCAGCTGGGCAGTGACCCTGACTTGTGATGTCTTCGCTAACCTTCCAGGTGCGGCTTGTCCAGAAGAAAGACACAGGGCACGTGTATGCGATGAAAATCCTGCGCAAAGCAGACATGCTGGAGAAGGAGCAGGTAGCTGTGTGGGAGCTGCCATCAATCAGCTTTGGGGGCTTGTCACCTGGTCACTCTGTTGGCCTAGCTGTGTTTATTTTACTGCAGTTTCTCTAGTTAGTTCCCTTGTGCATATTGTACATATGATGCTATGTCTTCTCCTCAAGAGACGCACTCGTATGCTTAACACGCAAGTGCTGCTTTACCGTTAGGGCTGTTGAGGGAAGCACTGGGTCTCCTTGACGACCACAGCTACACTTGCCAGAGGGCCTGCCTGGTATGGCAGTTCCTGTACTCTAGGATGGGGAGGTAGAACTGATGTGTCTGAATACATGATACTCTTTATACCTAACCATAGGTGGGGCCTGTGTGTAGCTCACTGGTATCCAAGGGAAGCGTAAACAGCAGAGCGATGGGAAGTCTCCCCATCCCTAGGAACTTTCTTGGCCTGCAGTGGAGCCTCTCAGGAGAGTGCTCCTGTCTGTCGTGCCAGGCCCTGGGCCTCACTGGTTAACAGTGACACCAGATCTGACATGCATACTTAATGCAGATTCCAGGGATAGTGTTTATTTTAGAAGTAAGAGTGCAGACCTCCTGTGGGTCTGGTTTAGTTCGCCTGGTTGCCCAGAAGAGGTAGCGGGTGATGAGGCTGCAATGTATCCCAGTACAAGGCCAGAGACTGGGCCAGGCAGAGGTCCTCGTCAGAGACTGTCCCCACATTTAGTGCTCTCTGCCACCTCAGAGGACTTCTTCATGATGTCTTTCCTGTCTACAGTCAAGTGCTTCTTCAAAATTGTGTGGTTTGGGGGCTGGAGAGACAGCTGAATGGTTAATGAACTAACCAACCGACTGCTGTCCCATAGGACCTGGATGGAATCCCTAGCACCGTATGGTAGGGTAGCTAGCACCCTATGGTAGGGTAGCTCAGAATGGTCTAGGACTCCAGTTCAGGGAATGGGGCACCCTCTGCTGGCCTCTGTGGGCAGTGCGTGCACATGGTACCCAGACTATGCATGGACGCAAACCAACATGACAAGTATTAAGTCTTTTTTTCTTCTATTTTAATGGGACGCCTTGAATTCTTTTTTTCTTTTCTTCTTTTGTTTTTTTGAGATGGTTTCTTAGTGTAACCAACCCTGACTGTCTTGGACTTGCTTTGTAGACTAGGCTGGCCTCGAACTTAGATCTATCTGCCTCTGTCTCCCGAGTCTTGGGATTAAAGGCATGTACCACCATGCCCAGCTAAGCCTTGGACTATTATTTTTTTTAAAGATTTGTTTATTTATTATGTATACAATGTTCTGTCTGCATGTATGCCTGCACTCCAGAAGTGGGCACCACATCTCATTACAGATGGTTGTAAGCCAGCCACATGGTTGCTGGGAATTGAACTCAGGGCCTCTGGAAGAGCAGCCAGTGCCCTTTAACGGCTGAGCTGTCTCCAGCCCAAGCCTTTGATTCTTAATTGCAGTTGAAAGCAGGTTTTAGCAAGTCCACAGCTGTTGTAGCTTATGCAAACACCAACTGACTCAGAGTGCACTACGGCCTGTGTGCTGCCTAGAGGGCAGGGTATGGTGTGGGTAGATGCTCAGGCACTGATGGAGAGCAGTTACCTCATGGAGGAAGATAATGTCCGTGTTGTTAGTAGGGTATTCGCGGGTTATGAGTGAGTTTACTATATGTACTTTCTATAATTTTAGACAACACGTACAACTCCTGTAAATTCGTTATCTGTCACGAGAGTTAGGAAGTGGGGCTGCTGAGGGCTCAGACTGTGAAGGTGCTTGACATGAGGTTTTCTCATGCAGAGTGGAAGGAAAGAATGACTTAGTCCTGGGAGCTGTCTTCTGACCTCCACTTACATGTACACGCATGTACATACATGTACACACATGTATACAAAACAAAATAGTTAGAAAAGAGTGTGGTGGCACACCTTTTTTTTTTCTTCAAAGATTTATTTATTTATTTATTTTATGTATGTGAGTACACCATTGCTGTCTTCAGACACACCAGAAGAGGGCATCAGATCCCCTTATAGTTGGCTGTGAGCCATCATGTGGTTGCTGGGAATTGAACTCATGACCTCTGGAAGAACAGTCGGTGCTCTTAACCTCTGAGCCATCTCTCCAGCCCCCAGCACACCCTTTAGTTCCAGCACTGGTGAGGAGGACGGGAAGGGGAATAGGAGGACTGGGAGGGGGTCACATTTAGGATGTAAAGAAATAAAGTAATTAATAAAAAATTTTAAAGAGAAGGAAAAGATAAGGCGTGAGCATGAGCTAGTGCCGGACATTCTCTGGTGAGGGCGATGACGCACCACTGCAGAGCGACAGGACTGACTGTGGCAGCTTTCTCGGTGCCATAGATGTTACCAACAGGGAAGAGACCCTCTGCTGTGAGCCGCACCTCTGGCTCTGTATTTGGCTGATTCTGCTTCTATACCTTAAGGCTTCGGGCTGCCATGTCGGCCTCAGGATCGAAGGAGAGGTAGAGACTCACAGTGGTTAGCTTTCCTCTTGATAAACAGGAAATGTATAGTCTCCATTCTGCCCTCCAAGTTGAGTGACAAGTGGTCACACTAGTGTCTTCTCTTCTCCTTGGATCCCTGTAGTCGGTAGGGCCCCAGGAGAGCAGAGGCCACAGTCCTCTGGCCTCAGTGACACACTCGTGGACGCAGCCGCAGACGAGCAGGAGGAGGCAGTCAGTCCCACAGGCTTCTCTTCTGTGGAGCAGGTGGAGGCAGGCATTTGACCGGCCCTGTGGTTTCACAGCACTGGTCCCTCCTGGGCCGTCACAAGTATCAGCCAACCCTGACACCATCAGAGTTCCCTGTGAATGGAGACCAACTCAGATGTATAAGCGGATCATACCTTCAAGCCCCACAGAGCTTGGGAGAATAGGCAGGTTAGACATAGGTCAGGAGACAGTAGTTTGTGTCCCCAGGGGAAGAATGGCAGCGTCTGTGGCCCTGCTGAAGACGTCCCAATAGAGCAGGCAGTGTAGGAGAACCAGACGGCCAGCTCATGTCCTCAGAGGTCTTTGACTTTGGAGCTTGCTACAGGCCTGGACTGGGGTCTCTCTTTTTTATTTAAAGTGTATTTAATATACATGAATGCTCTATTTTCATGTACACCTGCAGGCCAGAAGAGGGCATCAAATCACATTCACAGATGGTTGTGAGCCACCATGTGGTTGCTGGGAATTGAACTCAGGTTCCCTGGAAGAATAACTACTGCTCTTAACCTCTGAGCCATCTCTCCAGGACTGAGGTTTTTTTTTTTTTTTTTTTTTTTTTTAAGATTTATTCATTTATTTTATGCATGAGTACACTGTAGTTGTCTTCAACACACCAGAAGAGAGCATCCAATCCCATTACAGATGGTTGTGAGCCACCATGTGGGTGCTGGGATTTGAACTCAGGACCTCTGGAAGAGCAGTCGGTGTTCTTAGCCGCTGAGCCACCTCTCCAGCCCCAGGACTGAGTCTTAATGAGCTTAGATTTGATTCACTCCATCTTTGGATCTTGTGACACTTGAAAGGAACAAGAGTGTAATTTGTACATCTGCAATGATGTTTTAGTTACTATTCCATATTTTAAATAATGTTGGTTTGATGAAATGGTCACCATTTTTGAGACGGTGTCATAGAGCTATGGCAGGCTGCAGACGTGCTCTGCAGAGGAGGATAACCCTGCTCTCCTGATCCTCCTACCTGCACCTCTCCAGTGCTAGACCTGCAGGCACGCACTGCCCCCTCGCCCTCCCAGTTTACACGGTGCTGGTGATCCAACCCAGGGCTTCATGCGTGCCATGTAAGCTCTTTTCCAGCTGAGCCGCACCCTCCCATAAAGCGGTCTGTTTTAACAAAGCGACTCCACCAGTTCTCTCAGGCTGCCTATAGCAGCCCTCTAGGTGTTGCAGCAAATGCAGAAAGGGAGAAACGCCATGATTTTGAATCTTTTTTTTTTTTTTTTGGTTCTTTTTTTCGGAGCTGGGGACCGAACCCAGGGCCTTGCGCTTCCTAGGTAAGCGCTCTACCACTGAGCTAAATCCCCAGTCCCATGATTTTGAATCTTTAACCGAGTAAAACCTTTTGTTTTCATACTGTAGTGTAGTGCACAGCAGTGAGCTGCAGCTAGAGTGCTGTGGCAGTGTGGTGGCCTAGACGTGTTGTTCAGGGCTCTATTTTGATTGAGTTACATAACATGAGCACTTGTGCAGACTCCTAACGTAGGGAACAAGGTCCTGGGTTCCACCTCAGACATTGCAAAATGAAACCAGCAAAACAGAAACCTCAGACAGAGACCAGTTCACTAACTAGCGCTGCCTGCGGTGGGATTGCTAGGGTCTCACTTGGGGCCTGCTTACCCACCTGATGACTGGACAGAGAGAGGGCTGGGGACACTGCTGGAGTGCCTGCCTAACTGCGGGGCAGTGCTCCACCGCATTAGCCTGGGTGGTCCGTGCCTGCAGTCTCTCATCTGGAGGTGGAAGCAGAGGGTCTGAAGGAAGAGTTCAAAGCCAGCGTGGAGTACACGGGTCTCTGCCTTGAAAATGAGGAAACTTAAAAATAATAATATGTTTATATAAAAAGATGGTAATTTTAACTAATCAGAGGTTAACTTCGTAGTGCTGCCACAGTTGTGTTGGGTTGAAACCATTCGTTTCAGCAGCTTTAAAAGCCTTTGTTACCAGGTTTCTGTCACTGAATCCTTCAGGTTGAATGTCTGTCAGGCTGGTCAGTGTGTGCTAGCAGAACCTTTGCTTATCAAGTAAACCCTCGGAACAGTGTTTAAATGTGTAGATGTGCGGCTTACCGCAGAGCAAGTCTTGTCATTAATCGAATGCATGTACCTCCAGGTTGGCCACATCCGTGCGGAGCGTGACATTCTAGTGGAGGCAGACAGTTTGTGGGTTGTGAGAATGTTCTATAGTTTTCAGGATAAGCTAAACCTCTACCTAATCATGGAGTTCCTGCCTGGAGGTAATTACTTCACACCAAAGGTCCATTTCCCTTTGTTCTGTGGTCTCTCTCTCACATCAACAACGAACCCTCCTTTCTACTCTAACTGTGCTCCCAGAATCGCTTTCCGTGTCTGTTCTAGGCCCATGAAGGAGGGCAGTGGCCAGCCTTGTGCTGCCTGCCCGCCTCTCTGCTGAAGCCGTAGCATTTTTGCTTCAGCGTTTTTGGTTTCTTTCTCTGTGGGTTGTCAGAGTGACTCCCTCTTCACCCACATTAATATCTAGAGTCCACCTCTCCTCTGGGAGCTGTCCAGCCTAGACAGGTGAGCCCGAGCAGGGCTCCCGTCAGTTTTGGGGACAGTGTCTTTCCTGAGGAATCACTGAACTCCGAGCAGACAGGAGGTAGCTCCTGTCTTGGTTTTTAACAAAGCAAATGTAATTAATCAGAGCATACTATATTGTCTTGTGACGCCCCTTAAGTTAGACCCAGGGTCACCCGTGAAGACTGCAGCGTGGAGTCGGCTGGTTTCTCTCTAGCGCTTAGGTAGAGAGTAGGGAGCAGCTTGGCTACCAGCTCCTTCCATGTGTCTCGCCAGCCATTACTGCAGCTCTTCCTGAGCTCCTCATGTCCCTGGGACCATGCCCTTTGTGTTTGCCGATGCTGGCCTGCAGAGCCCTAAGACCAAGGGCCCTGAGCTGTCCCATCCCCTGGGCAGACACACAAGGGAGGCTGATGGCTGCCCTCCTTGGCCGGGAAGGCTGCAGTGACCTTAGGGTTGGCCTCCCCGCTGCCCCCGGCCTCAAGGTCTCCCAGGAGTGCTGAGCACTCGCAGCCTTCAAGTCTTATGCTTTTCTTTAGTTAATACTTTTAACTTTTGTCCAAGGGAAACATTTTTGCCAAGAATCCCCCCCCCCCCAAAAAAAAATGAGTGAGCGGCTGTCAGAGGGCAGCAGGGGGCGCTAGCGGCCTCTCTTCCTCGCTTTCTGCTCTAAATAAGTAGCTTCCTTCACATGAGGTGGAAACTGAACCATCTGTTTGTCTTAGCTTTTTAGCTACTTTACATATTTTCTTTGCTTTTGTTCGACTGCTGAATTTTAGAATATAAATCTTCCTCTCTTGCTTTATGACCCTGGTATTGAGCTTTAAATGTTCACCTTGCAGGAAACCAAGGAGTTTGTCAGTAGATGAAAAGTTCTCTGAGGACAGTGGTGTCCCCTTAAACTTCGGGAAGAAGGTGTCAGGAGAAGGCCCTGGAGGTCTTGGGAGCTGGCAGGGTCCTCACCTGTCAGGCAGCTAAATTCCAGTGGAGAAGCGGGCTGAGCACTTGTGACCTCCTCATGTTAGTGGGGAGCATTGTTTAAATCTCCCTAAATATTTACATTTTATTCGGCATTTCATTCTAAGACAGCAGTTCAGCCTGTGTGGAATTGCCATTTGCCTCTAGACATAGGCAACTTCACAGAGACTTGAGCAAACGTAAAAGTCACGCAGATTTCCCCCGATCCCCAATACTGTCCTAAGCAAATATGCTTTATAACTGTGGAGAAGTCCTCACTTCTCTAAAGAGGAAGAGCAAAATGAAAGCCTGGTGTCATCACCTACCTCAGGTGCGAGAGTGTGCGCTTTTACCCTTCCCACGTTAGAGACTTGTTGCTGTTTCCTCCCATGGTAACGCTGTAGATCACTCTGGGGGACAGCACAGCTGGGCATAGTGGGCTTAAATTGCAGATAATGAAGATGTATCTGATAACTGGTTCTTAATCATATTCCGTGTGTGTGTGTGTGCGCGTGTGTGTGTGTGTGCGCATGCGTGTGTGCATGCATGTGTGTGGGCGTGTATTGTGTGTGTGGTGGTGGCTCTGTATCTTTCTGCTTCCAGGGGACATGATGACTTTATTGATGAAGAAAGATACTCTGACAGAAGAGGAGACTCAGTTCTACATAGCAGAGACAGTGTTAGCCATAGACTCCATTCACCAGCTGGGGTTCATCCACAGAGATATCAAGCCAGACAACCTTCTCTTGGACAGCAAGGTACGTGGGCACGCATCATGGGAACCCCTGGCTGTAACGCCTGCTCTGACTCCCCCTGACTCCGAACTGTGATTCTGTAATTTAATCAAATGCTCTTAAAAGAACAGGCACGATTTGAGTTTCAGCATTGAGGAGGCAGAGTCAGGCATCTACACAGGGAGATCTATGGCAGACAAGGTTACACAGTGAGACTCTGTCTGGAGAAAGTTAAGCCAGGCATAGTATGGCGACAGGTGCCCGTGCTCCTACCACTTGGGAGGCAGAGGTAGAGGGCTAGGAATTCCAAATCCAACTTGAGTTACAGGAGACTTGTGTGCACACAACACAAATGCAACCAGGTCAGTCCTGTAATACTGCAGGGGTGGCCATCTTCCCTGTGTATCTGAAGCTGCATGGCTGGGGCAGCAGCCAGCGGCCATCCTCTACCGAAGCACCCGGGAGAAGGCGGCAGCAAAGTCCACCACAAGGCAGGGTGCCGTGTGCACCCTGCTCCTCGAGGAGCCCCAGCCTCTCTGCAGCCTTCATTGCCTCCCCTCAGTGATACAAGCAGTGCCGTTCCTGAGCCCAGGGAAGAGGCCGTGCTGCTGGCCACACTGTGTTAACTGGGCATGTGCGTTCACTGTTCGCTAGTGAAAGGATGGGTGTAGTAGTGATATCGTAAATAATTCCCACTGTGGGATCCCTACCCACCTCTGGTTTTCACTGAGTGAAAGCCATACCCACAGCCTTTATATTTTAATTTGCCTTCTGCTGCACAGTAGCTGTGCCCTCCATGCTGTTAGACTCTACCTCCCACCGATGACTCCGAGTTACTGCTTTCCAGTTCCAGCTGGGCTGCTCTCGACCCATTGGGCAGCCCTGAGCCTCACTCTCCTGGTCCCCTTACTTAATGACGGCTCTGCTTCTCTCCTGCACACAGCTCCCTTTCCTCCTCCCCGTGCCTCCCCCTGACTGACACACACACACACACACACACACACACACACACACACATACACATACACACACACACACACACACACACCAGCTTTTGGCTTCTTTATTTACCAGTCAGGTTCCCAGAAGCTTCGTGCAGAGCCCTCTTGCAGCCTGCTGTGGGGATCCATCAGCATCCGATCACAAGCAGCTGCATGGGTGCGGTTGCTTCATGTCCTTCAGCTCCACAGTTGTAAAGTGTTTCACTTGTAACCACAAGTTCTTGTTTGTAATGAAAGTGTCCTGTTCCAGTGCCATAGTGCTGCCCGCCTGCCTGCCTTCCTCCTTTCCCTCCCGCCCCTCCCTCCCCTCCCCCCTCCCTCCCCTCTTAGAGACAGGGTTTCTCTGTGTAGCCTGGGTATTCTAGAACTTGCTCTGAACACCACCTTCCAAAAGAAAAATCTGCCAGCCTCTGCCGTCTGAATGCTGGGATCAGAGGCGCGCACCGCTGTTGGTTTTGGTGACTTTCTGGGCGTCTTTGAAAGGCCCAAGGCTCTCGTCTTTACGTGGAAACCTCACTGCTATGTCATGAGGGCAGGAGCTCGTCAGACGGTACCTCCTGTCAGCTGTTCTGCTGTGCAAGGTGCCGGGTGCACGCCTGTGATCTCAGCACTGAGGAGTGGGCATGGGGGTCTCTGGGGCTGGTGCCCAGCCAGCCAGCCTAAACAGGCAAGTCCCAAGCCAGTGAAGGAAGAGGGGAGACGGCCGAACGTGACGCTGCATATGGTTCCATCTTGTACACATATGAACATGTCGGTCTGAGGCCTGTTTTTATTTTTATTTTTTTTGCATAATTAATGCATAATATATGCTAGTAAAAAAAAGGTTTATTAGAGTTTTGGTTGAAGGGTTTTTTTGTTTTTGTTTTGGGGTTGGTTGGTTTGTTTTTGGTTTTGTTTTGAGACAGGTCTCACTATGTAGACCAGGCTGGCTGGCCTAAATCAACCTGCCTCTGTCTCCAGTGCTGGGATTAAAGGTAGGGGCTACCATGTCTGGCTTCAGTGTTGCTTCCTCTGTGGAGCCCTGGCTGTCATGGAAACTCTCTGTAGACCAGGATGGCCTCGAATTCAGATCTCCTCGCCTCTGCCTCCTAAGTGCTGGGATTAAAGAGACGGGCCACACACTGAGCTGGAACCCCGTTTTACGTTTGTGGCCATGTGTTCTTCCTGGTAGTAACCTAGGTGGTAGCAGTCTGTTGGCAGGAGGTTCACAGAAGCTGGAGGATACAGTGTCTGCCTGTCCAAGAGTGTCTGTCCACACATCACCTCATTTCTCCTTTCCTCACAGGGCCATGTGAAACTTTCCGACTTTGGCCTTTGCACAGGCTTGAAAAAAGCCCACAGGACTGAGTTTTATAGGAACCTGAACCACAGCCTGCCCAGTGATTTCAGTAAGTCCAACAGTGCGCCACGCTGCCTGCCCTGCTCTTTTTTTTTTTTTTTTTTTTTTTTTTTTTTTTTTTTTTTTTGGTTCTTTTTTCGGAGCTGGGGACAGAACCCAGGGCCTTGTGCTTCCTAGGCAAGCGCTCTACCACTGAGCTAAATCCCCAGCCCTGGCTGCCCTGTTCTTAACCTGGGGACCAACCACACAGGAAACCTGAGAGCCCCCAGCAGTTACAGAAGAGACCCATACTTCCCTGTGTCCCGTGCTGTCTGCCCAGGCGAGATGAGTGCTTCTACTTCTGCCAGCGCAGGTAGAGGACAGAACTGTGCTCGCAAGGTGCTGGGCTGGCTAAGACGACAGGTCTTAGGACTGCTCCAGACGAGGTTTACTCCAGTGTTGTCTTTCTGCTTGAGCAGTGACAGAACACAGGAAAGCATGAAGACCGGAGTTTGATTCTAGGATGCATATAAAAGCCTGGCATGTAGGGAGGTGCATGGCTGTGATCTCAGCACTGAGGAGGTGAGCACAGGGGATCCCTGGGGTTAGTGCCCAGCCAGCCCAGCCTAAACAGGCAAGTCCCAAGCCAGTGAAAGAAGAGAGAAAAAGAAAGGTGGATGGCGTCTAAGAAATGCTGCAGGAGCTCTGGCCCCACCTGCACAGACATGAGCACAGGAAGCTCAGTTCATCCTAGAAAACCCACAGTGCACCCCAATCCTGGGAGTCTGCTTACTGCTCTTGGATCTTTGATGACTTTTAGAAATTGTGTGTTGTAGGTCTGTATGCTTGGATGGAGCCCATCCACACAGATTCAGGTTGGTTGGTCTAGATTTCTGGAATGCCACAAACCAGGTCCAAATAAGTGTGAAAAGTGAACCTAGAGACGTAGGAGGGGGATGAGGGAGAACAGAAAGGACGCGGTGTAGCTTGGTAGTACACTGCTGGCCTAGCATGCAGAAGGCCCTGCCCACCTTCACCAGTACCATTACCAAAACCAAAACAAACAGCAAAGCCCGTAAATAAACGTACAGTTGGCAAACATTTGTGCTTCTTCCCCTGCAGTGTTGCTAAGGCCTGGCTGTCCTCTCTCCCTGTAGGAGCCACATAAGCTGTTCACAGTCCACTGTGACTCTAAGCTGCTGGGCTTAAAGCGTATGTGAGTGAGCTGATTGGCTGTGCGTGTGTTTTATGTCGTTGCATTGAGATAGGCTCTCTGTGTATCCCAGGCTGGCCTGAAACTCACAGAGATCTGCCTTCCCCTGCCTCCCACTGCCATGCCTCGCCTTACCCAGAGTGTTTAATGGGTGTATGGTATGACTGGTACCAGGGCCCCACAGAATAAACATTCCTTTATGCGTTGTGATTAGGACTTGATCTCTACTTTCAGCTTTTCAGAATATGAATTCTAAAAGGAAAGCAGAGACCTGGAAAAGAAACAGACGCCAGCTCGTAAGTAATACGGAGGCTTCAGAAATACTGCAAACCGGTCTGAGGGGGTTTTAAAAAGAATGCTAATGGCGTAGGGCTGTAGCTCAGTAATAGTTGCTTGCCTGGCATGCCGTGATATAACGTCTCCTATAGCACAGGCTGGCCTGAGACTCATGATCGAGCTGAGGCTGGCTTTGCAAACGCCCTCCCCAGTGCTCTGGTCTACCGGTGAACTAGGATTGTGGATCTGCCGCCATGCTCACCTTCAGGCTCCGGCTCTCAGCCTTAAAATACTGATCCTCCCTGGCAAGTCAGGACTCCTGTTCATCTGCCTTCTTGCCTTCTCTTACTGTGCGGTAGAAAAGTACTTGGTAGTCAGAACCGGAGAGGGGAATTAAAATTTTTTGTACATGTTTGACTCTGCACACATCCAAAATTATACCCCATAGGCTTGAAAGTAAATAAGTAGTTCATTCCCTTTACCGTGACAGTATGTGGAAGCTATTCAGTAGGGTACAGTCAGCCCTGAATTGTTATGTCTAAGAAAACTTGAGTCTTACTTCTTTTGTGTGTGCGCATGCATCTGTGTGTGTTGTCAGAAGGCAACGTGTAGGACTCCTTCTAACTTAGGGTTCGAGGAGCTCAAACCTGGTCATCAGTCTTGGTGGCAAGTGCTTTTACCAGTTGAGCCATCTTGCTGGACCAAAACTCCTATGCATGTGTGTGAGCATAGGGTCTCCAGGAAGGAGTTGCAGATGTTTGTGAGCCTCTGTGTGGGTTCTGGAAATTAAATCCAGGTCCTCTGCAAGCGCAGCCAGTATTCTTACCCACTGAGCTGTCTCTCTGGCCAGAGCAACATTTATTATTTTTCTTAGATTCATTTATATATTTTATGCATATGAGCACACTGTAGCTGTCTTCTGACACACCAGAAGAGGGCATCAGATCCCATTACAGATAGTTGTGAGCCACCATGTGGTTGCTGGGAATTGAACTCAGGACCTCTGGGAGGGCAGTCAATGCTCTTAACCACTGAGCCATCTCTCCAGCCCCCAAACATTCATTCTTAGTAGATGATGTGTTGGTTTGTTCATATATGAAGACTAAACATGAGCTGTACCTTGTAAGGGTGGCACAGGTGTATTGTGTAGAAAGGACAGCACTTTGCTCGTCGCATACACAGTAACAGCATGGCAGATCGGAGTGCCGTGGGCACATTGCCTGGTAACGTGCTGACTTAGACTTTGAGGGTGTTTATTAACTTGTCTCAGCAGTAAGGAGACAGTTTGAAGCAGGGCCTGTCGTCTCCAGACTGGGCTGCTCCCTTCTTAGTTTCCAGGGCTTGAATGACGGGTGGACGTCACCTGTCACCTGCAGCATTGGCTCAATGTCCCTTCAGACATCTGAGCAGAATGGGGGAGGCTCATTCAGGTGAGAGCCTGGTTCCTAGTAGGGGCTTAGTCATGTACAGTGTGTGAGAAGGGGTCTTGTGCCTCATTAACAAGGCTTTAATGTTCATTCTGGAAAGTGCTGTCACAGAGAAGTTTGTATTGGGCTTGGGCTGTCCTGCTATATAGTTTGGGGCGCCCCGATGGAGCTGAATTTAGGCGCTCACTCCTGGCCCGGCCTCCCTAATGTGTGCACCTATTTCAGGCCTTCTCTACAGTGGGCACCCCTGACTACATTGCTCCGGAGGTGTTCATGCAGACAGGGTACAACAAGCTCTGCGATTGGTGGTCCCTCGGGGTGATCATGTATGAGATGCTCATCGGTAAGCTCCACTTCCCGTGCACCCGTTACCCTGCTGCTGCACTAAAGTACATGGAGGCGAGCTGGGTGCTTGGCTCACTTCCATTGGGGTGAAGTTCCTTCATGGACAGCTCCCTCAAATGGTTCCCAGTGCACTCACAGGCTCCCTGACAACTTGTGTCGCCTGTGCTAGTCATTCATTAAGACTAAACTCGTCTGTTCCCTCATTCTCTCCACCTGGCTCCTAACCATTCTCACTTATTAAGCACCTTTTGTGTACAAAGAACTTAACCACTGCAGTGTGTGTGTCTCTTAGCTTATGAGCTGCGGCTTGCTTCCTCTCTTGAGGCGCTGAGAGCATGGAGACTTTCATCCCCCTTGTATTTGGATGGTGTCTCTGTTAGGGACACATCTGCGGCACAGCTCTGTGTCACTGAGCACTAGTAAAGGGTCTGTGATGATGGTGGGTTTGGAGTCACTTGTCAGATGATCCGGGAGACACTGGACATGGGTGTTCTCATGTGACGGACAGGCTGGTGACACATAGGAAAGCAAGTGAAGCAAGTGTTTATCCTCTTGCCTGGACTTCCCGGAAGAGCTGTGATGGTCTCTTTTTTTTTTTTTTTTTTTCCGGAGCTGGGGACCGAACCCAGGGCCTTGTGCTTGCTAGGCAAGCGCTCTACCACTGAGCTAAATCCCAACCCCAATGGTCTCTTTGAGATGCTTGCTTTTAGCTCACTCAGCTTGCTGGGCACGTTATCCCTAAGAGGAAGTCTCTACAGTAGGGACCCTTTTAACCATGTTGTCCCTTTGTCTCTTCTGTCGTGTTGACTCCCACACCACAACACCGCTTCCGTCCCTGCTCTCCCCAGTCTCCGCTGTCAGCTGACTTTCCAGTTGTCTCTCTAGTGTATCAGAGGTACAGCTCTCCACTTTTGAAAAAAGTGAAAAACGGGTTTAGCTGTTTTCTGGGCTGAGTGGAACTCCCCCTGCACGGGGAAGGAGTGGACATTTGGAGGTCAGGCTGCTGTTAGAGATGGACCATACCGAGAACTCCTCCGTCAGACCCACACTTCCCTTACAGGCTACCCACCATTCTGCTCCGAGACCCCTCAAGAGACGTACAAGAAGGTGATGAACTGGAAGGAAACTTTGACCTTTCCCCCGGAAGTTCCTGTCTCCGAGAAAGCCAAGGGCCTGATTCTGAGGTAGCAGAGTCCTCCGTGCGCGGCCCTGCGTGGGGTGAACCCTCGGGCTCTTGCTTCCCTCTCTAGGTTTGGGGGTCGTGGGAAGAGCATGCGGGAGCTTAGCTGTTCCTTTTTCTAAAGGAACTGGAGTGTGCTGAAAAGCCTGTTTTTTCCAGGTTCTGCTGTGAATGGGAACATAGAATCGGAGCCCCTGGAGTCGAGGAAATAAAAAGTAACCCCTTCTTTGAAGGTGTTGACTGGGAGCATATCAGGTACCCACACTGCGGTCCCGTGTTGAGTGTGTGCGTGCCGTGGGCGAGCGAGGGCCGGAGCACACCTTGGTGCACGTCGTCCTTTCCTTCTAACTGTCACGGGGTTCTGGGGATCAAATCAGGTGCCAGGCTTTGTGGCAAGGACCTGTACCCACTGAGCCATTTGCTGGCCGCAGACTGGGTCTCATGTAGCCCAGGCTGGCCTCCTGTGAGGTACATAGCAGACGGTGATCTTGAACCCCTGGTTCTCCTGCCTCTTCCTCCCAAGTGCTTGGATACAAGAATGTACCACCATCTGTGGGTTACAATTCCCATAAGAGACCATCAGCAAGCTAAGTAAAGGGAGAGAGCCCTTTTGACTCTTAGAGTCTTTCGCTGTGGTGAAAATGAGGATCAGATGAGTCGGACCTGCCTGCCTGCCAGGCCACAGGACGCAGCTGGCCCAGCAGTTCATGACAGCAGAGTGAAAGCCTGGCACGGTGAAGGGCGTCCAGGGGGAACAGGCCTTTGCTCTTCCCGACCTCTGTGCCTGAGGGCCTTCGTCAGCTCCCGTTACTGAGGTGGGAGGGGTAGAGTTCAGAGGGCAGGGAGGAGGCATGGCCTGGGCAGAAAGTGTTCTGCCGTTTTCTACTGTAATTGTGTTCTGACTTAGATCTTTGTCTCTCTGAGGTAGTGTCTAGTCTAAGCTACCCTGGGACTCACAGTCTGCTTTCTGTGGTCCCTACTGTGGCCAGCATCCTGGTAATTTTTACCTTTCTGCTGGAATCCGGGTAGAGACAAAACTGGGCTGCTTGAAGCGGTTTCCTTCTGGGATGGGTGCTTCGATGCAGGGCTGCAGCACCCTGGTTCTTCCCAAGTGCCGGGGTTAAAGGCCCACCCTCATGCCGGCCGTCGGAGTGACCAGCTCCAGTGGTGACTTTGCTTGGATGCAGTCGTTTGGCTTATTTAGCATTAGAGAAACAAAATATCGCCAACAGTGAATCGTCCTCCCACGTCAGACAGGGAGGAGTCTTCTGAGAGACTCGGTCAGTATCCTGTGAGCATTCCATCTATGGTCACTTGGGCATGTCTGTCCTTGACAGGGAGAGACCAGCTGCCATATCTATTGAAATCAAGAGCATCGATGATACCTCAAACTTCGATGAGTTCCCGGAGTCTGATATCCTGAAGCCCACAGGTAACCCCCTGGCTGCCGCTGCCGTCTCAAGCGTTGCAGCAGCCTGCGATCGTAGGCTGATATTTCCCTATCAGAATGTGGAGGGGAACTTCTGGGCCTGTGTAAGTATGTATCAGTCCCTACATGGGGGGGACTGCTGAACGGATGGCCGTGTGGGTCTGGTGAGCTGTTTGAGCTCGCTGAGAAAACCATAACTGCTCTTCTGTTACTCAGATTACAGGCTATGTGAGCTGACATGACAGGAGCAAGAAAATAGAACGTAGAGATCATAAGCGAGCAAAGTAGAAAACTGGCACAGTGAAGAATAATCCTGTGTAAACGGGAGCTGTGCTGTTCTTCAGGGCCTGGCTGTCATTGAGGTAGGGCAGTGACTCAGTCTCACGTCTGTTTCTTTGCCAGTGACCACAAGTAACCACCCTGAGACGGACTACAAGAGTAAAGACTGGGTCTTCATCAATTACACATACAAGCGCTTCGAGGGCCTGACAGCCAGGGGCGCCATACCTTCCTACATGAAGGCGGCCAAGTAGAGCTGTGCAGGAGCCCTGGAGGGCAGAGTTCTCTGAGCAACGTTGGTTTTCCTCGTGCGCTCTTGAAAGAACTTCCAAGAATTTGGTAGAACCATTACTGCGTCCTAGTCAAGTCTCTGAGATGTGATTGTGAGTGGCCATTCCTCCGTAATGCACCGAGAAGCAGCTGAGAGGACAGATAAGCGTTTCTCCGTCAGCCATAGCAGCCGCTTGCTTCTTCTGAAGCCCCACGAGCCAGTTTGGTAGGTGGTGTACGGAGAACTTGATTTTCCCAAGTTCATCAGAATGGAGGGAAGACCAGCCGTCCACCGTGCCGAGCTCACACACACCGAGTACAGCCAATGCCTGTGCTGTGTGCCACCTGCCAAGCCCACCAAGTATTTTTCTCTTTATAGCTGAAAATTCTGTAGTTAAAGAAATAAGGCAATAATGAAAGTCCTCGTGAACAGCCCAGTGTGGCAGAGGAGCGAGCTCCATCTCCCCCGCCTCGGCCGGTGCAAGTGGCTTGCACAGCCTTCATTCGTGGTGCACTTTACCTATGGTACCAGGGCAGAGACCCTGACCCACTGACCTGTCTTCCCTCCGAAAGACTACGCTGCGCTTCTGTTGATGGGAGAGGTACCAGTGCGATCCTTGATCTTACAAAGCCCACAACACCACTGGGCACTGCCAAGGAGTTTGGACCCTGTGGACAACCCTCACTCTGTCTCCACGGCTGTCTGACGTGACCTTGAGGCACATGGGCCTCCCAGCAAGCAATACCCGCGGATGCTGTCAGAGCAGCCTGACCTGAGGAGCAGGGAGAACCCGCTGGAGCTCAGGCGCTGCCGTGCGGGATCCCACAGCCTCCTTGGAGTCAAGGCAGGTCCAGCCCGCTGAGTCCTTGAGCTCATTCCTCAATCCATGGTGCAAACATGTTTGTCTTAGCATTTCTCTAGCCCAACTTTAGCCATTTTGCCTTGGAATCATGATTACAAAATTTTCCTTTGCAGATGCCTTCCCGGGGCATTCTTGTCCCTCCACCCACAAGGGTGGCCTGCAGCTTGGGCCGAACTGGCCTCTGCTGTGGTGTTCTCTCCTGAGAAACACTGAATTTAGCACAAAGTGCCTTCTCTGTCACGGCTGCTGCCACCTTTAGGAGACTTTTGCTGTGTCAGAAAAATGTGGAGGTTCCATATTAATGCATTACTAGAGTTTGGTTTTAAGTGTCGGTAACTGTTAAAGCATTATTTGCACCTGTGTGGTAACTTGCAGTGTCATTGGCCAAGCTACAACTGGGATCGGCTCTCTGCTAGTCCTGAGATTGTGAAGGTCAGTTTGGTCCCAGCTCAGCCATTCAGAGAACAGAATATAAGACTTAAAATTGTAAGCAAAACTGCTTTGAGTTTTCATGTCTTAGATGAAGAAAAAGGAATGTTAGGGAAGTCTTAACTCTGGGTTAAGGGTGATTGATGTTCGCTCCTTAATCCTCCATTCAGAACCTGCTAATGCGAAGGAGATAGAGGTGCCTGTGCGTGGCTCTGTGCTCTCTGTGTTCATGAGCAGTTGAGGTCCTGATCCCTGTGTTTGCAGAGTGTGTGGTGAGCATGGGAGAAGTAGTTGAATAGTGGTAGTCCGCGTGGTGGGGGATGGTTCGTTTTGGGGGGAAATGTTCACATTTTAACTATTCAACTTTTGAATAAACTGTGAAAATAATAATGGAACTGTGGTGGTTTTATGTGTTGTAAAGTTGATTGCAGCTTGAAATACAAAGCAGAACACTGGTGGCCATCCCCACTCCCTCAGTCCAGAAACACTACACCATCGTCTCCATGCAAAATGCTGTTGTCTTGGAGCTGTGCTGTACCCACTTTGTGCAGGAACTGGTATGCAGCCCCCCTCCCTATACTCTACCTCAGCGAGGGCAAAACACTTGCTGGACAGAGATGCCATCCAAGACCCCCCATGCTTACAATGGGGCACTCCCCAGACCTACACACAATGTATGTATACATGTAAGGGTCCACGGGACTAAATGGAGGTCATCAAGCTTGCATAGCAAGTGCTGTTACTTGTCAGAACTTTAAAAAAGTGATTCTTAGCGCTTGCCTAGGAAGCGCAAGGCCCTGGGTTCGGTCCCCAGCTCCGAAAAAAAGAACAAAAAAAAAAAGTGATTCTTATATGTCGGTGTTCTGTTTGCATGACGTCTGTACTAAGTTTTTGCAGTGGTCAAGGAGTCTAGGACCTCGATCTCCTGAAGTTGGAATTGCGGTTCACGACCTGCTCTGTAGGTGCTGCAAACCACACCCAGCTCCTGGGGGAACAGCTGCTGCTCCTCCCTGCTGAGTCATTTCTGCAGCCCACATTACTAGTTTTAGACACATCTGTGTGATGCAATAGGTGACCTCTGCCACTGGTCACTAAAGGTGGTTCTTCCTGTTTGAACTTGGCTTGCTGCCAAACTCTACGTTCGCTTCATTGTCTTGTGTAGGACCCACTAGGTTCTCAGTAATGCAGTCCAGACCCTGGGGATCTAACTCACACCATCACCCTTCGGAGGAGTGGCTTTTACTTTGCCATAGATCAGAGCTGGCCAGTCCTCACTGCACCAAGTCCTTTTTGATCTGGTTCATAGGACTTCTAAAACCTGGGACCTTTTCTCAGTAAACAGTCCAGTTCTGGCTGGTACCAAGTGATCTAGACCATTTCAGTATATGCCCTACACTAAAAGCTTTTGGAGGTACCCGTTCTCATGAGCATCAGCTGAGGGCAGGCAATATCTGTAACACCCACCACACTGTCTGAACCCCTGGATGCCTATGGGGTGGGCTGATGGCAGAGGCTTTAACAACCTTGTTACTAAATGAGCCAAGGACTTAGTGTAAACTTGACTACACTAGGGCCAGGACAGCGATAGGAGCCAGAAGTCCTGTAGACCCTGTCATTGTCACTCATCTGAAACAAGACGAGACCACAGAGGGCTAAGCTCTCGATGTTCCACTGGATTGAAGTGTGAGCTCTCCAATGGTAACTGAACTGGAGGTCAGCCTAGGACAGCAGGGAGGAGCAGCACGGGCAAGCCTTAGCTCAGTCTGTGTCCTAAGGGAGAAACCCACTTCCCTGGCCAGCAGGCAGTACCCTTTAAATTCACTGGAGGTTTGCTTTGTGATTTTCTTTTCTATTAAATGACAAGATACACAAATAAAAATACTTTATTATAGAAAAAGCATCCCATACACAGGATTCCGTAAACACTGGTAGGTGAACAAGTGCAACTTCCAAAGTAAATAAAATGTAAGAGGCAAAATCCACACATTGCCCTTAGGGGAGAATGTAATTCTCCAGATTAGAAGTCCATCAGCAGACACTGGAGTGGCTCTGCCTCCTAAAAGGGCAGCAGTATCCTCCTGAGCTCGTTGCACTGACCTCAGAAGTCGCTGATGGCCAACACTAAAACTCTCCACTTGAGTTGAAGCCTGTGCTCGGAACATTTATTTCCCTAAGGCACGTTCTCTGACTCCGAGAAGATGCCCCTTCCTGGATTTCCTGAAGAGCACTCGGGCCTGTACACATCAGACATTACACAGCATCTCCTGAGGCGCTGGTTAAATGACTGGGTTACCCACTTCCCTCCTATCTTCCTCAAATTTTGCCATCACCCCCATCCGTTACATTCTAACACTGTGCCCCGTTCACCAACTCCTGGTGCAGGCGTTCCCTATCAGCTCCACAGACTGCAACAGCAAGCAGGTCCGACCTCAGGCTCAGCCTTATCTTTTATCTTGTAAGATTCTCAGACTCTGAGGTTTAATGTCACCGTTCTCATAAGACTTTCTGTGCACAGCCAGCTTACATATCTAGGCACTTACAAAAGACACTGAGCCCAAAATCTTTTTATGAGAAAAATCCTCTCTGTCACAGTTAGTAATCAACTCCAAAGACAACTGTAACCCAGCCCTTGGTCCTGCAAGGTCCCACCATTAAACAATGTCCCAATTTGGGGCCAGGCAATGGTGGCTCACACCTTTAATCCTAGCACTCTGGAGACAGAGGCAGGTGGATCTCGAGTTTGAGGTCTGGCCAGCCTGGTCTACAGAGTAAGTTCAGGACAGTCAGGGCTACACAGAGAAACCTTGTTTTGACCCACCCTTCCCTCCCCTCCCCCCAAAAAAAAGGAAAAAAGAAAAAATGTCCCAACACTGAGAACAGTAGGCAAGACACCAAACGACACTGAAAGGTAAGGGTGGGGCTGAGAGCACACAAAGCTTCCCTCTACACAAGAGCCCATGTCCCAAGCCTTTCCTTCAGTCCCCCCCATCCAGTGTCACTGGAGCGGTCTTTAGACTGCCTCCTAGTCAAACCCCATGACCGGAGTGTTTCGGGGTTAAGACCTAGGTCATAAAAGGCCAAAGCCTGGGGCTGGGGATTTAGCTCAGTGGTAGAGCGCTTGCCTAGGAAGCGCAAGGCCCTGGGTTCGGTCCCCAGCTCCGAAAAAAAGAACCAAAAAAAAAAAAAAAAAAAAGCCAAAGCCAGTGAACCAACTACAAAGGACACACAAAGGATTGTGCTCACATCTGACATTACACACAGCACACACACAGTGGCCATTGAGAAACAGGAGGCACCACTGACCCTGGGCTGGACAGCTGCAACCGTGTAGCACCAACAAAGTCACCAGACCTGGCCTCGACCCGAGCCAAGCAGCTTCACAGGTGACCTCTGGATGCGCATAACCTGAGCTCATTCTGGATGCCGCCTCGCCAAGACGCCAATGTCACTGCACAAACTGGAGCCGCTTAGTTACCCTTCAGTTCTTTTCTGAGCAAGGAAGATCTCACACCATCTCCCACCGTGATGCCACAAGCACAGGACACTGAAGCACACGTGTTCTTCAACACTGGAGAGCGCTTCCAAACCTGATTCTATTGCCGTCAAGCAGTGCGCTATACAGGGCCTTCTGGAAGCCAAAGGTGATCTCTAGGGAGCTTGAAGGAGACAGCTTATGACCACCTATGCTGGGAAATGCCCAGGGTGGAGGACAGGTTCAAAGGTCACCTTCTACCAGGAAGAAAGATAACCGCAGACACTGCTGTCTGGCTTGACTCTGCAAACAACCATGGAAATGTCAGAGGAAGGGCTGGGGAATGACCTGGACGGCCATCTTCCACACAGGGAAACATGGACAGATAAACTAAACAAGGCCTGACCTGATTTGGGGGATGACCACAGAGTATCACCTTCTTACTGTGTTCCGGTTGCTAATGGCCTGTGGTTTTTTGTTCTGTTTTTTTTAAAAAGTGAGCATACTGGTGTGAGAGCCCTGGGGCAGCACCTGCCCAGCTCACCAGATGCCCTCCCCCCTGGAGCTCAAAGGATGGCAAGCAAATCCTCAAGGTATCAGTCTCCTACCACACCCACAGTCACGTGCTGTCTCTGGGGACAGGTACTTGGCTTCCTGCCAGAAGAGGGTCCGGCTGGCCCAATCTGGAGCCATTCTGTCACCTCATTTGCAAGTTTCACTTCCAAATGAAGCATCAGGCTGCACAGGCACAGCCCTGGGTCACTGCTCTTCCAGCCGTAGACCCTGTCTTGTGGGTCAGTTTGCTCCTGTGTTAGTGAAAAGCAGCACTGAGCTGATGCTCTTGGGAATTCCTTTCACACATTCTATCCAGATGGCATCTGGGTGCAGTGCCCAGGCACCGCCTTTCACCCACCCTGGTACACAGCCCACACAGGTGGGCACACCACCCCGGCTGTCTCCTCTGACGTTTGGTCCTTTGCTATTGAGAGCTCTATCTGATGCGAAGCCACCCACAGATGGAGAGTAGGCTGCTGTGCAGATGTGAGGCCCCGCCCACGTCCTCTCCCTCAGTTGTGCAGAGATTCAACGGAGCACCAGACCCAAACGGTTTCTTTGCCAGGGCTGGTAAAGCTGACTGCCTGATTTCCAGAGAGCTTCTTCACCCAGTCAGAGGCGGGCCCAGAAAAGGGCACAGTCATGACTCGGGGGGAAGGAGACAGGAGGAAGCATCTCCTAAGGGTGAGAAACCAGAGGGCAGGGAGGCCTGGCTGGGGGTACCCACAGAGAGAGCTCCAGCAATGCGCAGATGCAGTCTGTTCCTAATCTTGAAAGTCATTCGGAGCCATCTGAGCAAGCGGCGCGTTTAGCCGGTCGAGCTCGTCCACCTGAGGCGGGTGATGCATCATTATCTCCTGGTCTTCCAAGACGTCCTCTCCAGCGGCTACCAGATTAGTGAGGGATTTGCTGCGGACACACTGGAAATCCACATGGCGACTCTTTCCTTCCTCCTTTTCCCAGGACATCTGGATAAAAGGGCGCTGCACATAATTGTAGATAACTTCAGACCGCCCACCAGGCCTCCTCTTGATCTTTTCTTTACAGGTCGGGTAACCTGCAATGGGAGAGCGCACTGTACTCACTCTGGCAACTGTACCCACCCTACCATCCACCTCCAATCCAAGGACAGCAAGAGAAGCTCTGTGGCAGGTGACTGGTGCCCTCCCAAGGTCCCTCTGTCCCTAGAAGGCCTGTGGGAGTAACAGGGGCTCTCGCCCTGTTAATGGAGAGGGGAGAGAATTTACTAACTTGGAGAGCCTTTCATTGTTGGACACCACCACAGGACAAAACTTCACAGGGCACAGGTGCTCTGCAGCCTTTCTAATGTCGTGTAGGAGCCAGGGTTAAGGGAAAGGAAGGAAATGTAGAATGTTTACGAGAAAAACACAAACTGCCAAGTACCCACAAGGGGCTCCCAGAGACCAAGACGGAGGGTCTAGTCCAAGCAGCAGGCTAGGCAGGGAGTGGGCAGCCAGTGCTGTGCGCCAGGATTAGTTCCCAGCACAACAGCGCGGCAGGTGCCCAGGCAGGCCTGCTCCATCCCCAGGCCTCACAAAGAAGGCAAAGTGGAAAGGAAAGGCAAACTAACTGCAATCCCTGAGGCAGACACATGGAGGATGACATCTGTGGACAGTGGGGCCACAGTGAGACTAGCAGGGCACAGGAGCCCAGGCTGCATCAATGCCTGCCCCCAGCAAGGCAACTACCCATACGTCCTCTGAGGGAAAACAGACTCAATTTTCTCTTAGGAAAAGACAGATTGGAGAGATGGCTCAGTGGTTAAGAGCACTGACTGCTCTTCCAGAGGTCCTGAGTTCAAATCCCAGCAACCACACGGTGGCTCACAACCATCTGTAATGGGATCTGGTGCCCTCTTCTGGTGTGTCTGAAGACAGCAACAGTGTACTCACATAATAACATAAAATAAATCTAAAGAAAAAAGACAAGAAAGACTGTCACTCTAGTTTCAGCCTGCCTGCAGACTGCTATGCAGACCAGGCTGGCCCAGAGTCCCGTGAGGGACACTCGGGCCACACCTCACTGCTTCAACTGAAGAAAAGGCAAATGCAGACCTCAGGACCAACAGCAAAAAAGCAGGCGGGCCCTCCAGTAGTGGGGTCTAGGTGCGCCTGTTCCCAAGGCTTCTGCAAGCCAAGTTCAGAGGAATAAGCTGAGGCCAGAAACTTGCCCTATCCTTTAGTTGTATAACCCGAACACTGGCCGGGACTTTTTATTTTATTTTTGTTTTTTCAAGACAGGGTTCCTCTATGTAGCCCTGGCTGTCCTGGAACTCACTCTGTAGATCAGGCTAGGCTCAAACTCAGAGATCACCTGCTCTGCTTCCAGAGCGCTGGGATTAAAGGTGGGCCCCACCACTGCCCAGCATGGCTGGGGCTTCCATACCTTCAATTCCAATTCGAATGTTCTTCAGGCCTCGCTCTTTCAGCACAGTTTTAGCAACATCTCGATTCTCGATGTATTTGAAGAATCTGTAGAGCTTGGAGCTGTAAAGAACTGAAACAAAACAATATCCAGGGTTAGTCACAGAGGGAGGAGGGAGGTGACAATCAGTACGGAGCTGTGTAACCCATGAGGACGTCTGGCCTGTAATACTCCTCCCCATCTCCAGCATCCCTAATGCTGGGGCTCCTGGCATGTAGCATCTATCAAAATTAGGAGAGCACCACAATTTTTGGCATTCTATGTCTAGGAATATCCTATAGTGATGTGCAAAATACTGTTTAAAAGTCATCACCCATCTAATATTCACATACATAAATACCTACACGCACACGCATACACACACGCACCACACACACGCGCGCGCACACCTCCAATGTCCTAGCACATTGGTGGGTGTGTGCCTCTGTGCCAGCCTTGCTTTGTTTGCTGCTGTGCCCTCCGGGGCTGGCCGGCCCATGGGGTTCCAGGGATCCTGTGTGCCTCCCATGACACTAAGGACCTCTGGATCAGACATGTGCTACCTCGCTCACCCAGCTTTCTGTCGGGTCTTCAGATTCCACTCAGGCCCTCACCACTGCGCACCAAGTGCTTTTCTTATGAGTCAACTTCCCAGTCCACTTTTCAAGTCTTGAATTATTACCAAGTCAACAACATTTAAGTGAAGTGGAAGAGAATTTAACTGCCAACATCAGTCTCTGACCATGGCACCCACTAGGGGAGGGGAGGTCCCAGCAGAGGTTAGGCCTGCACTGCTGGCTGTCCCCTCCAGGTGCTTGTGCCCGTCACTGTCAGTGCTACTTGCACTGGCTCTAGGTACTATTTTCTGTGGGGGGTCCTACTTTGGGAATACTCTTCCCCCATGGGTGGGGGGTGGTCTTCATCCCAGTCCACGGAGTCCTCGTCTGTCAGCACAACGATGTGACACTCTCGCTCGCCTTTCTTGGCACAGCCCACCATGATGGGCAGAATCAGTTCCTCGAGGTAGTGGTCAAACTGCTTGTGGGCACCATCGTTGGACAGCTCGTGCAGTAGAGCACCTGGGGAGAGCAGGGGAATGAACTGTTTCCTGTCCATACAGATGCTGCTAGGTAGATATTTAGCCCACAGCCATCAGAGAAGACACACAGGAAGTGGCACACTAAGTCAGAGTTTCTGCACCATGGTGATAACTAGCGTTACCGCAATCCTTTCGTCACCGACAGACACTCAGTACCCCTGCCTGCCTGTCAGAGTTGACACCATAGTCCTTCCCAAGAGCAAAGCAGTAACCAGAGCCTGGTTGGCCACGTTAGACTTCACGCCCTTTATTTCCAGCCTCCACTTCCTGAGCACTGAGATTACAGGCGCACATGCCTTGTTCACTGTCCGCTGACAATGCGACCCTGGGTCTCCCTCCCATCTATCAAGTGAGCTACCCCTCAGCCTCTTGGAGACAGCGTTGCTCTGTGGCCTGTGTCGTGGGCACTAACTCCTGATGATCCTCCTGTCCTCTGAGTGCTGGAACGATGCTGTGAGCCACCCCCCACAAGCCCTGACGCAGGAGCAGCAACGAGTCACTCAGCGGGACATCCACCCGTGGCAGTTCTCAACCTACACGGCACACCCTTCACTCCTGACGGGGCAGGGAAGTGCACTGGCCCAATGTGGCAGGCAGCTGCTCCATACTCACTCAGATCCTGACACCGGATAGTGTTGAAGTCAAAGTTAATGCAGAGATAGTCGCAGGTGTCCCTGAGATCTGGGATGGAGATGCCATCTGGACAGTTGATGATGCCAGTTTTGTAATAATCCTGGGAACAGATGAGAAGGAGCAGTGTAAGTAAAGAAACACATGGAAACGACTCCTGTAACAGACCCCGTGCACTCCGACTGCACACTCCACTGAGGTGGCGGGATTCTGAGGTGGCTGGCGAATTAGATGACAAAGCGGCTCTTGCCTACCCAAGTTAAACAGAGCTTGACAACCCACTGAGCTCAAGTAAGGGCTTACAAGTTAGATGCGGGAAAAATAAAGCAGGGAAGGCAACGACTGGGCAGCAGAGACGCATCAGAGCCAGTCCCACAGCTGGGCAGTACTTAAGGCTGCAACATGCCAGCATGCACGCCGTGGTGGAGGACAGAGAAGGCATCGCAACCACATACCAGAACTGTGCGGAACACAGTGGCGCTGATCCCTTCTGCGATCTCGTACTCTCCCTTTTCATTGGGCCGTGTGAAGTTGTATTCTCTTCCTGGCCCAAACATCCTGAAAGACACCAGCAGCAACATCACCTCCTCCAGCAGGGTCCTGCAGAGGCAGCTTTTCTCCTCCTCTCCCATACAACATGGCCCTACTCTCTTGCAGTGTAATTTAAACGCACAGCCCTGGGACCTGATGTTCCTCAGAGGAATGCACACCTCAGCAAACTCCTTCAGATGAAAGGAAGAGAAGGAAGCATTGGTCTGCAGAGCAGACACGATACATAGGCAACTGCAGAGGAAGCTGTGGAACCTTCCCCTCTGTCCCAAGAACTTGTCAGTGGAAATCAACTCTCCTGGCTGCCTGTGCCTTTCCCCTTGTCCTGCCCAACACATCACTCGCAGCACCCTGAGCTCTGCCTTCACCATTAATTTGTAAAGGGAATCTGTGTGTGTGGGTGGGGGTGGGGAGGTAGGGGGTGGGGACTCTGTGCATTCGCTCCCAGTCTCTCCCTTTAGGAATCAGTCCACAGGAATCACCCACTCCAACAGGCTAGTGTAGCCATGGCTTTCGGACAGCTCTGAGGCTCCTCTGCACCCTGACACATCTCTATGAGGAGGTCTGTACCACTGTCCACTCAGGATCTGCGTTACATTCCCAGCACCCACACAGCAGCTCACAACCATCTGTAACTCCAGCCCCAGACATCTGATCCCTTCTCCTGGCCTCTGCAGGCACTGCACATAAGTACCACACAGACATACCTGCAGGCAAGACGCCAACACGTGTCAAGAAAGAGTAAACCAGCAAGAGACCAGGGCTTTAGCTCAGTAAAATGCTTGTTTCCCATGCACGACAGCCTGGGTTCCCAGGTTCAATCTCCAGGACTACTAACCATACCCTGCCTTCTCCACCCCACCCTGCCCCACCCCCGCAAGAAAATGGGTGGGAAACAAAAGTTTTTTCTAGAACAGCATCATTGCTCTTGTGCCGTGTGGATTTCTTCTAATACTGTTTTTCACAGAAGGAAAACAGAATACGACTTAGGTCTCAACTTAGCATCTCTGACCTTTGCAGCCCAGAGCAAGACCGTGTGTTTACAGAGGGCAGCTGAGGTTCAACAGCTCCTGCGGCTCCTTCCCCACCGCTGCCACAGAGCACAAAGGGAGGACAGTGAGCAGTGCACTGAAGTGAAGGTTCGCATGGGCTGCAAGGTCAGAGAACAGAGCACACTCACGAAGAAACTGTCATTACCTTCCCAACATGGTATCCGGATGAGCAGTGAAAATTTGAGGATTTACCACAAAACGGGTGCCGTCCACAAGAAGTGTCACTTTCTCTGGGGCCTGAGAGCTACCTCCAAAGCCTAAGCCACCACTTCCAGACCTCTCTGGAACAAGGAAGGGCTCTCGGCTCCGCCTGCTCCCACTCTGGAAGCAGGAGCCCTTGTTGTCTTCAGGAAGTGGCATTATGTGAGGATGCTGAAGGCTTGCGGCTGGCTGAGGGGCTGAGTCAAGTGCAAAGTCTGAAAGATCAGACAAGAAACCAAGTAACCAAAGGGCCAAAGTCTGAAGAGAACCGTCTGCTCTACAACAGCAGCCAATGAACAAAACCTGAAGCCACAGATGTTCACAGCTAAAACCACTAGCCTAGGGCAACTAAATCAAACCAGACACTTGAAGGCCAGGCAGGTCACTGTGTTTGAGGCCAGCCTGGTCTACAGAGTGAGTTCTAGGACAGCCAGGGCTCCACAGAGAAACCTTGTCTTGAAAAACCAAACCCAAACAAACAATTCCGCTCACAAAACTAGAGTCTCAGGACAGATCCTGGCAGCTTCGTCCTGAGTGTGTGGTACAGGGTTGGGGGAGCTGAAGGCAGAAACACCCACTTTAAAGCAGCTTTAATTTTAAAGTAAACAGAGCATAGAGGGAAAGATGGACGGGAAGAGCAGGGCTGTGTGGTCGCCTAGCAGCCTCCCGCCAGCCCAGTCGCCAGTCCTCTCCATCTGTGAACGATATCTACCCTGCTGTGTGCGTTTATTCACCTGACAGTTTTCTTTAAGTGTCTGTGGGTGCCTGAATGTCCGCAAGTGCCCAACTAGGCCGGAAGAGGGGGTCAGACCCCAGAACTGGGAAGCAAACAAGCCCTCTGGAAGAGCAGGAAGTGTCTTTGCTGAGCAATCTTTCTAGCCCCATATTTATGATTTTTGAGGCAAGGTCTCACATAGTCTAAGCTGGCCCTAATTCACTGTGGAGCCAAGACAGCGTCTGACCTGAGCTAGTTAGAGTGACCCAGCACCCTGGGCACACAGTCCTGGGGACGGGAGCCAGAGCTCTGTCTCTCAGGGTCTGTGTTCTGTCTACTGTAGGCTCAGCTACAGCCCCAGCACTGCTGTCTGCTATTTTAGGGACCTAGTACTACTGTGTGCCAAAACTCTTACATTTTTATTCTTCAAAGCTGCTTTTTTTGTTTTTGTTTAATTTGCCAGAAAGAAAGTCTTTACCTAATTCATTACTCTTCCTAGAAATGTTCAGAAGAAACCATTCTCACTGTGTTAGAAAATTCCCAAACACCACATCAGCTTCTGGACTGCCACGCCCTGCTGTCCAAAGCAAATGCATGTAGCTAGATTTACTCTTGAGATCTCATCTTTCTGTCCTATCAAAAAGCCATTCTCTTTAGTCACTTTTGAGACAGGGCCTTGGATAGCCTGGGCTGCCTTAAACTAAGGCTGAGGCTGAGGCTAGCTCAGAGCTTCTCTCTGGTCCTCATCCCGCCCTCCTAGTGGTGGGATTACAGCATGTGACACCACATGTGGTTTACACGGTACCAAGGACCAGCGTGTGAATATCAAAAGGGCTTCTCTGCTGGGCCCCAGAACAGTTCACCTTCAGTGTGCAATTTGCCTTCCATCTCTAACAAACAAAACATTACCTGTAGACTAAAGACTTGTTTTAAAATAAATTTATCTAAAATTTGTACGAAGCACAGGTGTACAGGAAGCCAACTAGATGGCCCAGTGATAAGGCACTTGCCGTGCTAGCCTGACAACCTCCATTTGAGTCCCAGAGCCCTTGGAAAGTGAAGTTGCCCTCTGGTCACCTGTGAGAATGTGAATGCTACAACGCAAATAAAACTTTATTAACAAGGAGCCGTTGCTCAGTTGATAAATTTACTTAGCATGCATAAGGACATGTGTTCGATCCCCAGTACTATGTGAGTACTGGAGAAGTGGAGGCAGGAGATTCAGAAGTCTAACATCAGGTGTGAGGTCAGCCTGGGCTCCCTGAGACCTTTTCTCAAACAAACAAACAAACCAAAAAAAAAAAAAAAAAAAAAAAAAAAAAAACCAGCCCCCTCACACACACACACACACACACACACACACACAAAACTCTAAATCTTAACAAAAAATAAACTGTAGTCAAACTGGACTATTTTGTAATATTATGGTCTAGAGAGATGGCTCAGCAGTTAGAGGCACTGACTGCTCTTCCAGAGGACCTGGATTCAATTCCCAGGTGGTGGCTCTCAACCTTCTGTAACTTTAGTTCCAGAGGACCTGACACCCTTTTTTTTGGCCTCCAAGGGCACCAGAAATAAATACAGGCAAAGCATTCATACACGTAAAAAAAAATTAATACATATACAAATGTTTGTGTCTATACTCAGTAAACGGTGGTTGCCTTTTTAAATTTATAGGCTTAAAAATATTATAAAATGTTCAGCCAGTTAAGAATTAATAATTGAACCCAGTGTGGTGATATATGCCTTTGATCCCAGCACTTAGGAGGCAGAGGCAGGTGGATTTCTCAGTTTAAGACCAGTCTGGTCTACAGAGTGAGTTCCAGGACAACCCAGGGTTACACAGAGAAACCCTGTCTCCAAAACAAAAAAAGAAAAAAGAAAAAAGAAAAACCAAACCAAAAAGCTGAGCTCCAGTTTAAAAACAAACAACAATGGTTAGTTAAGGCCACCTGGGAGTGAGGCTGGCTGCCGCGCGGCTGTCATCACAGTGCCCAGGAGGCAGAGGCAGGAGGGCTGCTGTGTTCAAGAGCCTGGTCTAGAGTGCACACAGGCCAGCTAGCAGGGTTAAGGTTCCACTTAAGGGCCTGCCCACAACTATCAGAGCTGTCTCTCCACTAGCACCTGGATCCAGCAGCCCTGAGGAAGGGCGACTATGAACATTCTGTTCACTCCCCATTCACAAGTAGAACTTCCATGGAGGGGGGGGGTCTCATGACCAGGGCAAGGTCAATCTGTCTCCTGGTTCCAAACCTGTCTTACACCCTAACACCTAGCGGACAAGAGATGTTGAAGGGAGATTTTTCTAGGGTGGTCATCAGGATACACTGTGACAGGTATGCTAAGCCAATTAACTCAATATATGCTACAGGGTACAAAATGCCTGGATATGAGAAAGCCCCCGAGTTGCTGTACCTTCATTCCTGGCAGCTAGGGGATAAGTGAGACTAGGAAGACCAGAGGACACCAAGCTGCTGCTTTCTTTCTCTTGAGTGGCAGCTAAGGTCTCATCTCCTAGGAAGCTGAGCTCTGGCTGCAATAACCAGTCGCCATCACTGCCCTGGTGAACATTCATTCTTAGTCAGAAAGGAAGCCTGGAAGACAAGGAATGTGTATGATTTAGAAGTCAGAAAACAGGCTCCCAAGGACTTCCATGGTTTACAGTGGTTGGTAAAGCCATCTGGACACTGGTGGATCTAGGCGGATTTCTACCAACTACTACGAATCAGTGCAACTCGTGACAGGGAACGTTTTTAGTTTTGTTTTGAGATGACTCTCTTCATAGTCCTGGATGTTCTCAAACTCAGAGATCTGCCTCCCGAGTATAGACCTTAAAAACATATGCCACAGGGTTGGGGATTTAGCTCAGTGGTAGAGCACTTGCCTAGCAAGCGCAAGGCCCTGGGTTCCGTCCCCAGCTCCGAAAAAAAGAAAAAACAAAAAACATATGCCACTGTGCCAGGCTACTTACATGAATTCTACATATTAAGCAGTAGAACATAATTTGGTGTTATTCATGCCACAAGTCAAGAAGTGGGAAGTTAGCTGAAAGTCTGTTTAAATGGCATATGCATGTCTGCAATGATTAAACATCAAAACATCACAACCACAGCGTACTAAAGTGAGTGGTGGCTAACACAGATGCTCAGGACATCTATAGCAACTCTGCCCTGAGGCTTAGGGGACATCTCAGAAGGAGGATGGAGAGAGGCAAGACTGGGAGGTGAGCATCTCTGTGAAATGCGCATATCAGCCAGACGTGACTGTTGTATACATGAATAGCTGTGGCTCACCGCACCAGCCTAAACCAGCTAAAAATTACAGCATGGAGTGGGGAGATGGGTCCCATACGCACCATGCACCACGGGCATCTCTGTGTAGGCTCAGAATGTGAGGGATGAGATGGGGGAGTTGCAGGAAAGAGTGGGAGTGAATACGATCAAATACATTGTGTGCACGGTGAATTTTTCAAAGACTATATAAAGATAATAACAAAAAGGAGCTGGAGAGAAGCACAGTTAGGAGTGCACACCAGTCTTACAGAGGAACCCGAGTTTGCTTTGCAGCACCCACACTGAGTGGCTGGCTCATCTGTAACTCTCTGATGCCCTCTTCTGGCACCTATAGGTTCCTGCACTTATGTGCACATACCCACACAGACACCAGCAAGTACACTTAATTTAAATAAGTTAATAAAATAAGTGAACATTGACTTTTGCTGTGTAAGTTCTCCTTACCTTCTCTTTCTACCTTCTAATTCTTACACCTGCCCCTAAATGCCACCATAAAAATCACAGTGGTTATGGTGCATGTTTTTTTTTTTTTCTTTTTTTCAGAGCTGGGGATGGAACCCAGGGCCTTGCCCTTGCTAGGCAAGTGCTCTACCGCTGAGCTAAATCCCCAACCCCACAGTGGTTATAAAGCCACCTTTCCCCACTAGCAACCTGCGATCCCTTTGAGGTGCACACAAATGGACACACACACACACACACACACACACACACACACACAGAGTAGTCCTCAAGACTGATGAGGAGAACCAAAGCCGGATTCTTACCGCTGTGTCAGAACACAGACACTTTATAAACCAAGCAGAGAACTAGAAAGTGCAGACGCCAACAGACACATGAGCCTCACGGCGCTATGGGGGAGGATCCTGTTAAACAGTATATAGGATCCTTTCCTGTAGCCTGTGTTTCTAGTGGGGAGCCTGAAGAAAGAATTCAACAGGAATGCTAAGCTCTCTGTAAGGAGCGAGACAGTTAACAGCTAGGTTCTTAGTCCATGCTACCACAGTATAAAGTCACCATCAGCAGCTCAGAAACGAGGACACACGGCTGTGCTCTGATAAAGTTGCTCATGCACATGGCCATGAGTAAACAATAGAGAAGATACAGCAGATCTCCACAACTCGATCCACACATCTCACCCGAGGCTACAGAGCAGAGTTTTCTTTCTTTTTTTTTTTTGGAGCTAGGGACCGAACCCAGGGCCTTGCCCTTGCTAGGCAAGCGCTCTACCACTGAGCTAAATCCCCAACCCCCAGAGCAGAGTTTTCAAGTGATCTCACGTACCTGGTTAGAGCTGACCAGGCAATATTGCCTCATCCCTTTAAGAGAACCGAGACTATAGCTATTTCTCCCGGCCAGTGTGACAGAAACTGGCTACAAGTATTGGAAACTAGGCAAAATTAACCTGGGTTTGTTTTGTTTAGTTTTTAAAAGGGAAATCACAACAGAATGTAGGAAATATTTTCAACTCAGTGACAAACTACAACACAGACAAGCTTCCGTCAGGATAAACCCCAGTGCACAGAATGACCTATAGCTTTATCCCACCCATTCGAAAAGAACCAAGACGGACAGCAATATCCTTCTCAATGCCAAAGAATAGCTAGGAAAAGAAGTAAGGCTAGAGATTAAAGAGAAAGAAAACGTTCCAGGGCTGTCCCACACCACAACCCCAGCACTTTGGAGCAGAAGGGACAAGTTCTAAGTAAGCCTTGAACACAGTGAGGTTCTGTCTCAAAGAGAGAAAAAAAACAAAACAGACTGGGAGGGGTAGGGGATGTCAGTGGTAGAGAGCTTACTTAACATGAATAGGCACAAAGCCCAGGTCCCATCCCCAAGCACCACAGACAACAAAAGTTCAACTAGGAAAAACTCAGGGGGCTCCACAGGTAAAGGCACTTGCCCACGCTGACAACTTGAGTTTGCTATCAGAACCACAGGGAGGAAATCACCTGCAAGATGCCCTCTGACCTCCACATGCAGACTGTGACATGAGCATACACGTGTCCCACACACACAAAATGAATGTAATAAACAACTTCGTTTAAAAAAAAAAAATCAATACCGAAAGAAGAAGTTAGCACTTAGAAACAGATGAAGAAAATCGAAAAGCTCTCTAAAACTAATCAAGAAAAAACAGTGGTAATGGTTACACAACTAAAAAAAAAACAGTGGTAATGGTTACACAACTTGTGACAACAGGCTGTTAGCTGAGAGCACTGGCTGCTCTTGCAGAGGACCTGGGTTCTGTTCCCAGCACCCGCATGGCAGCTCACAGCAGTCTGCAACTCCTGTTCCAAGGGACCTGACCTCACGCCGAGGGAAGAGCACACACGTGGTAAAGGCTCGGCACATCACAACTGCGACACAAAACCACCAACCAATAAACCCGGTCGGTCTTGACCACAGAGGCTCCAGCTGCTCAAGGCAGCGTCAGAGTCTGGACACTGACTGCACACACAGGCTAACTTCCACGACCCAGCCTTTACTAAATCTTTCGAAAGCAAATCTCTTACAGCCAGTTTGCTTCTAAGCTCTCGGACTGTGTAAGCCTGCCTCTGCCTGCTCTCACTTGTCCTTCCTGACCTATCCAAGCTTCCGGGATTCATCTCAGCACTGTCAGCACCAGGCTCACAGTTAGAATACATATCTTCAACTTCCCGTGAGACACTGGCATATCAGTCTCTCCATCTTCTTCACCTTTTTATCTCTCCACTCAGCACCACTTCCTTTCTGAAGCGTTTAAAGGATAATCGAGTTGGAAAGGTTAGACCAGGAATCCTCCTCTTACCATCTCGGACTCTTCTCTGGAAGCGGGGAAGAGGGGGTAAAATAGAGCATGCCAAGGACAAAACCAGTGCCTCACACCGGTGCGGTGAGGAGCAGGTGCTGTACCGCTGAGCTGCATCCCTAGCCTACCTTGGAGTCTTTACCTGAAACCTGAGAGAGCTCTTCTAGGAAAACCTACAATGTGCTCCCTTATCCCTTAAGCTTCCAATTTCACTGACTGGCTTTCCCATAGTAAATCATTTAACACCCAAACAGTTCCCTTTGGAGTCTCACTCCAGTCAGCCACGGAAGCTTGGGGAGATCCCACTTATGACACGTGGGAAGCACGAAGGAAAAGAAAAAAATCAGGAAGCTGGGCACACCATTTTGTAAGTCATCTACACCAACAAAACCCGTAAGTAGCCAGACATCCAAAGACACCAAAGCCAAGAAAAACGTCTGAACCTCATGGCTAACTTTAAGATCACCTGTGGAGTGTACTTCAAGAGACATCGAGATGTAGAAAACACTTTCCGCAAATGCGGGGATGATCCAACCCTCATTTCTGCCTGACGGCAAGGGAATCCTGGGCCATATTTGGGATATGTCTCCAAAAGGACTTATTTTCAGTCACTCTGTAAGATAGGTATCACTGTAGTTAGTGAATTCATACCCAGAACAACTAAAAGCCGGTAAACACTACTGATGTTGCACATCCCAGAGAATCAGAGACCTCCAGGCTTCGGGAATTACCCGCACACCCTGGCTGGAGAGCTGGGGAGAGCTATGACCTAATGGTATATGCTCAGGCTCTCATGATCCTATACCAACAGGTTTCTGAGAGAAGCCAGGCGGGTTGGCCTGATCCAAGCCATCTGTCTCCCACCAAGGCAATAACAGGATGCAGATGAAAGCCATTTCCTGCTCTCATGTCAGGGCTCCAGAAAGCACTAACCTTTCTCACACAGCCTTCGGAGTCAGGGCTTTCTTGACTCCTCCCTGCTTAGGTACAGGTCAGGAATCAGGCAACAGAAAGAAAAGATCAGACAGTTCTTAAAATTCTCAGGCCAAGCTAATCGTGGTTTCCTAAGGTCTGGTTCCTGGCTTAGCAAGGCAGCCCAAGTCGGGTCGGTGCCTGCCAACATTTCAGACTCAGGGGCCCACCCCACATTTCTAGAACTAATTTCTGGGAGCCCTGCTGGAGTCCTGCAAAACACGTTTGAGAAGTGCTACTCCAGATTTTTTGTTTCTTTGTTCTTTCTGAGCGGGCTTAGCGTTCTAATTCAAGAATCGTCAGAACTAATACCATTCCAACACTTTGGGAGATCATTTAAAAAGAAATCTCAAACCCCTAGGTAAATAATGGCCTATCGGCGGACGGACACCGTGTAAAGGGCTCAGACATATATATTCTTAAGTTGGTTCCTTGTCTGTTAGTTCATTTGCTTAATTCCCACTTAAAAGATTCTGTCTACTTCAAAATGGTAAATCGGCCCAGTCCAGGGATGTTCAGAAAGAATGACAAATTCCCACAAAGGGGAGGTATCCTGACGGCGCAAGCATGACGACACAGCCTGCTATAATAAAGTTCTTATCTGCAAGGAAAAAACCACTCCCGGTCCTGCACTCAGCCTGGGACGAGACAGAGGGGCGACAGACTCGACAGAAGGTTCCAGAGCTTCGGGGTCAAGCGCGACCAACCTTCCCCAGGCTTGGTTACCGGTGGCCCCGCGAGGTCGGTTGGCCCGCACGCCGAGCTTCTCCTTTCTCCTCTGGCCCGGGAGGACCCTGCGCAGGGCCTCTCAGGCCGCCGCGTCGCGCCCGCCGCCATCATCAGCCCGCGCCACCGCCCGCCAGGCCGCCCAGTCGCTCGGCACTCACCGGCCGCTGGCCGCCGCGCTGTCAGTTGCCGAGCCCCAGAGCCACCGCGGGTACCCGCCAAGCTCCGGCCACCCCGCTCCCCGGCCCCGGCCCCGGATAGGTGGCTGAGTCACGCGGCCCTTCAAAACAAGAGCCCCGCCCCCACCCCGCGCGGGGCACGCCGGGAAGGTTGCGTGCACGCCCCGCCCCCGCCGCGTACTAGGCCGGAAGCCCGGGCCTCGCCTACTGGGTTGGCGGGACCGCGCCACACGGCCGGGGCGGCCCTGTAATGCGCGACCTGGTCGCTTGCGTTCCATCCCTAAAGGGCTAGGATGGGAAAGTGAGCTGCAGACTTGATGGGGAGAGAGTCTGGGGAGCCCCCGGGACGCCTGATACAGGAAGATGAGCCTCGCCTTTGTGTGGCGGATGGATATGGACTGCAGAAAGACTGCATCAAAAAGAACATCAAAAGAAAAGATAAACGAGAAAGGGAAAACAAAAATTGCTCAGCCTTTGAGTTTCACGGAACAGTCTGCTACAGCAAAGCTCTACAAGTCACCTGGAAGCAAACTATTAGAAAGCTGGTTGGGTTCGTCGCAGGCCGGCGTCCTGTGAAACGCACAGGGGAGGAGGATCCGGGTTTCATCTCTCACTGGTGGCTTTGGTGCTCCAGAAAGTTATCAGACCAGTTGATTACACAACGATTGCACAAATTTCTAATTTTGGGTGTGTTGTTCTGAGGTTTTGCTTGTTTTGGTTTTTTTTTTTTTTTTTTTTTTTGGTTCTTTTTTTCGGAGCTGGGGACCGAACCCAGGGCCTTGGGCTTGCTAGGCAAGCGCTCTACCGCTGAGCTAAATCCCCAACCCGGTTTTGCTTGTTTTAACATTTCCTTTTTCCCTCTCCTCCTCCTTGGCTTTCCGCTCTAATACATGGCGTGTCCTTGTTTTGTTTTTTGAGACAGTCCCCTTTATCCCAGGTTGGCCTTGCACCTCTGATCCGACTTCCTCCACTACCATAGCTGGGTTTTGCAGCGCTCGGGTGCATCCTGGGCCATCATTCTCCCAGTTGAGCTGCATCTCCAGCCCCATGTTTGGTTTGGTTTGTTGAGATGGGACGCCACAGCCAAGTATGACTTAGGACTCCTCATCCTTCTGATCTCCATCTCCCAAGTGCTTCAACTACTTTAAAGCCGTCCTTGAGCACCAAATAAACTAATAAAACCACACAGAAAAATACAGGAAATCCCTGTGTGCATGGCATTAATCCTAGCACTTGGGAAGTAGAGGCAGGAGGCTCAGGAAGTCAAGGTCGTCCTTATTTGACCCATGTTTCATCTGTGGTGTGTGTGTTCACTTCACCAATCCCTGAGGGAAGCCAGGGAACGGTAAAGAAACTGAAGTCAAAGACTAGACTAAAGGGATACTTACTAGCTTGTTCCCCCCGGGCTTGCTTAGTTTTCTGATAGAGCCCACAGGCACCTGCCTAGGGGTGGCACTGCCCACAGTGAGCAGAGACCCTCCCTATCAATCACTAAAAAAAGATGTCCGGCAGTCATAAGTACCAGCCAATCTGGGGTTGGGGATTTAGCTCAGTGGTAGAGCACCCCTGGGTTCGGTCCCCAGCTCAAAAAAAAAAGAAGAAAAAAAAAGTACCAGCCAATCTGAGGAAAGCAATCCCTCAGTGGAGGTCCCTTCTTCCGAGATGACTCCAGTTTGTGTCAAGTTGACAAAAACCAACCAGCACAACTATGTAACACATTCGAGGCTAGCCTGGGCTTCAATTTGAGACAGAGTCTCAAACAGAAGACAGAGTATTGATAGATCAATGACCTAAAACAATGACCCTGAAAGCTTAGCTGAAAAACTCCCACCCCAGCATTCTGACAAAAACACTTAACAAAAACAACAAAAGCCAGGTGGTAGAGGCAGACAAACCTTTCAATTCCAGCACTCAGAGGCAGGTGGAACCCTGTGAGTTGGAGGCCAGCCTGGTCTACAAAGTTAATTCCAGGACAGCCAGGGCTACACAGAGAAACCCATTTCTCAAAACAAAACAAAATACCACCACCATTACCACCACATCATATCACACCACACCAAAACACACATGACACCAAACTAAACCACCACCACCTACCTCACGAGAAAGACAACATAGTAACGAGGTCGTAAGCTGGCATCTCTGGGCCTTGGAACTACAGAGAACACACCCACTGATAATGTTTCTTCCCGGAGGTTTCCTCTTCTGTTCCTGTGCTCCTGGTGCAGTCTCCACACCCACGGTAGGACCACTGCCTTTCTTGTCCTCAGTAAAGGACAATCAACTTCTTCCCTTTTATTTCCAAGCTCCCCACACCCATCCTGATCCAATATTTAACACCTGTTACCCATCATTCAGAAGAAATAAGAGACAACACATCTTTAATAGCTAAGATTAAAAGGGTTGCTCTTCAATTGAACTTTGTGTATTATGGTATCGGACACGACTCTGATTTTGGACGGATTATCAACTATAAGCAGCAAATGAGAAATGTGTATTAATGCTGATTTTTGTCACTCTAGTTTAACTGTAACCCCCAAATATCTGAAGTAGGTTTATTATCTGAGACTGTAACGCTTTCCAATGAAAGCCAGATTGGCAGGCCTGGCTTTCATTGTCTGTAAATAACATAGGTTTATTCGGCTAATGAGTTTAGTACATTTCCTAAAATATTGTGCCTGCTGCCAGTAAAGACAATAGAACTGAAAATTCGTGATGTTTTACAACCCTTAAAACTTCTAACCAACCAAGGGAGGGAGGTTTTATCATGCAGATTTACACATAAGGAAAACAAGATATAAACAAGTAGCGTCCCAGGCTATTAAAGTACTGGGTAGTGTTTATAGGATGCTTGGCCAGGTCACCTGACCCCAGTTCCCTCTCCTGGCTCCCTAGGGAACTCCTCCACATTCCTAATAAAGACATAACTTTTCTATTTATTTATTTATTTATTTATTTATTTATTTAGAGAGTCTCACTCTGTAGTTCAGGCTGGCCTGGCACTCTGTAGCTTATGCTGGATGTAACTTGTAGCAATCCTCCTGCCTCAACCCCCTGATTACTAAAATTACACACATTCATCACCATCCTCAGCCGGTAAATTGATCACTGTGCAGTCACGGGGACCTGGGTTTGGATCTGTAAAGAGCCAGGTGCCTCAATCAGCATAAGTTGCGCCCCAGCTCTAGCGATGGGAAGATCCCTTGCTACTTAAAGAGAGAAATAAATGCATTAAGGAAAAAACCAAGTTGCCAGTTGGTGGCAGCATGCACTTTTTTTTTTTTTCTTTTTTCTTTTTTTCGGAGCTGGGGACCGAACCCAGGGCCTTCTGCTTGCTAGGCAAGCACTCTACCACTGAGCTAAATCCCCAACCCCCAGCACGCACTTTTAATACAAGCACTTGGGAGGCAGGGGCAGGAAGATTTCAAGAGTTCAAGGCTAGTCTGTCTTGAAAAGGAGAAAGAAAAGAAAAAGAAAAGAGAAGCTAAGGCCAGTGAGATGCCTCAGGTGGTGAAGACACTTGCTATGAAGTCAGGTGCCTAGGGTTCAATCCTTGGGACCCACATGATGGTCCTAGATCTCCATACAATGAGCACACATCAACAAGATAAATAAATGTAATTTTAAAAATTAAAAATGGGGCTGGAGAGATGGCTCAGTGGTTAAGAGCACTGACTGCTCTTCCTGAGGTCCTGAGCTCAATTCCCAGCAAGCACATGGTGTCTCACAGCCATCTGTAATGGGATCTGATGCCCTCTTCTGGTGTGCATGGAGACAGCGACAGTGTACTCATATCAAAACTGAAATAAAATAAAAGAAGTAATGTCTTACTGTCTTAGGGTTTTACGGCTGTGAACAGACACCATGACCAAGGCAACTCTTATAAGGACAACATTTAATTGGCGCCGGCTTACAGGTTCAGAGATTCAGTCCATTATCATCAAGGCGGGAGCATGGCAGCATCCAGGCAGGCATGGTGCAGGAGGAGCTGAGAGTTCCACATCTTCACCCGAAGGAAGCCAGGAACAGACTGAGCATCCTCAGGCAGCTAGGAGGAAGGTCTCTGTCTTAGTCAGGGTTTCTATTACTGCACAAACATCATGACCAAGAAGCAAGTTGGGGAGGAAAGGGTTTATTCAGCTTACACTTCCACATTGCTGTTCATCACCAAAGGAAGTCAGGACTGGAACTCAAGCAGGTCAGGAAGCAGGAGCTGATGCAGAGGACATGGAGGGATGATACTTACTGGCTTGCTTCCCCTGGCTTGCTCAGCTTGCTCTCATATAGAACCCAGGACCACCAGCCCAGGGATGGCACCACCCACAATGGGCTAAGTCCTCACCCCCTTAATCACTAATTGAGAAAATGCCTTACAGCTGGGTCTCATGAAGGCATTTCCTCAACGGAGGCTCCTTTTCTGTGATAACTCCAGCTTGTGTCAAGTTGACCCACAAAACCAGCCAGTACACTCTCCAAACCCACCCCCACAGTGACACACTTCCTCCAACAAGGCCACACTTTCTAATAGTGCCATTCCCTGGGCCAAGCATATGCAAACCATCACACTTACCTATATTCTAAAAATATAAAAGAAAAACACTCATTGAAAAGATACTACATAGTGCATACAAATTTTTTTAAATGTAATACTCTACTCATTATCATCTGTGTGGGTGTGGCAGGGACACAGTGTGCCATGGCCTGGATATGGGCGTCAGGTGACAACTTGCAGAAGTTGATTCTCTCCTTCCGCCATGGAATGCAAGAACCAAATATCACCAGCATTGCTCAGCAAGCACTTAAACGCTCTCAGGCATCCTGATGGCCCTGTCTTCCAATGGTGTGATTTTATTTGGATATTCTGTCCTTTAAGGAAAGTGGGTGGGCATTTAGGAGTTTTGGCAGGCAAAATGGAAACGACAAGGTATAAGATCGGTCTCACGTGGGTTGGGGATTTAGCTCAGTGGTAGAGCGCTTGCTTAGGAAGCGCAAGGCCCTGGGTTCGGTCCCCAGCTCCGAAAAAAAGATCCAAAAAAAAAAAAAAAAAAAAAAAAAAGATCGGTCTCACGTGTGTAATCCCAGCATGCAATAGGCTGAGGCAGGAATTAACACAGGTTCAGGACCAGCCTAGGCTACAGAGTGGAATCAAAAGATAAATGAAACCAGCTGTGGTAATGTGAGGCTTTAACCCCTGCACTCAGGCTTGGGATCTCCGAGTTCAAGGTTAGATTGGTCTATATGGCAAGTTCCAGGAGAGTTGTAGCTACACAGTGAGACCCTGGAGGGAGGGACCAAGGGAGGGGGAGACAGAGACAGACAGACAGACAGAACAAAAAAATGGGGCTGGAGAGATGGTTGAGCAATTATGAACTGGCTGCTCTTACAGAGGACCCAGGTTCAATTCCCAGCACCCACATGGCAGCTTGGAACCATCTGTAACCCCAACCCCAGGGGAGCTGATGACACTTTGGCCCTTCATGGGCTCCTCCTGCATCTACATAGGCCAAACACATACACATAAAATTAAGCAAACAACTATATGGATGGATTAAAAAATAACGAATGATAGCCCAGAGAGCAAGCTATAAACTAGAACTGTTTTTTAAAGACTTATTTATTTATTATATATAAGTACACTGTAGCTGTCTTCAGACACACCAGAAGAGGGCGTCGGATCCCATTACAGATGGTTGTGAGCCACCATGTGGTTGCTGGGATTTGAACTCAGGACCTCTGGAAGAGCAGTCAGTGCTCTTAACCACTGAGCTATCTCTCCAGCCCTAGAACTGTTTAGAACCCCACAGATGCCAGAGTCCTGCAGGGAATAGAAGGGGGAAGCCAGGAAATGTCAATGGAGGCTGGCTGTAGGAAGATAAGTCTTTGTCTCTCCTACCCTGGTTGCTTGTTCAGACCCACTCTAGTTCCGGGTGATGGGTGAGTCAGCGACAATGGCTTCTGTTTGTGAATATACAGTTCTTATTCTCAAACCCAATATTGGATACTGGGAAGGGTCTTGTTACCTTATTGTGAAAAAAAAAATTTTTTTTTTTGGTTCTTTTTTTCGGAGCTGGGGCTCGAACCCAGGGCCTTGCGCTTCCTAGGTAAGCGTTCTACCACTGAGCTAAATCCCCAGCCCCGAAAAATTTTTAATGTAGCCCAGTCAGTTGTAGTTTTATACACTCTTTAAAAGATTTATTTATTTAAAATTTGTTTTTCTTTTTACCTTATTTATTATGTGTACGGGTGGTTTGCCTGCATGTATGTCTATGCAGTGCCTGTAGAGGCCAGAAGAGGGCATTAGATCCCCTGGAACAGAAGTTACAATATCGTGAGCCACCCTATGGGTGCCGGGAATTGAACAAAATGTCTTTACCGCAGGCTGTCATGGGAATTTAGGCAGTCGCAAAAAAGAAGCTAGATGTGAACCCAACGAGGTTGCCGCTGAGTGTTAGCAGCTGTGTCCCTTGGCAGCTAAACATCCTTGAAGCTGGAGACTTAATTCACAAAAAAAAAAACCCCGATTACCCAATAATATGCTCACTCGCACTGAATTCTGCAGAAAGCCATACAGGGCCAGTGCGTTCTCTGAGTCCCCAGAGAGGAACAGAAACTGTCGTTCCAAGGTCTGCAGATGCTAATGGGGACCCCGTGAGCTCCTCCCGCGGCTCTCACTCGCTTTGGGCCTTGGCCGTGACTGAGCCCTTATCCCTCTGCCCACCCTGTGGTGTCCCAACAGTACCACGGACGCTTCGGGGCACCGGAAGTCCCACTTCACAGGTGTTGGCCACACACAGATTGTGAGCTATGATCATGCTTCATGGAGCCATGGACTCTTTGGACTGAACTTAAGATACAGAACTTGTGGAGACTAAACCTTCTGGGGATGCAACTTTCCAGAAGTGGGCAGCTGTGGTGGCATCTTCTGGAGAGAGGCAGAGATGTCCATGAGCCCCTCACCCCGAGGTGGGAACCCCCTCCTTCTGCTTCTATCTCCACCCTAGAAATCACCGTTGGCCTGCTTCCTTTTGGAGTTTTGGTGGCTGGGGTTATGGCTGCTGTCATGATGCCTCCCAGGTTGGCTCAGAACTCACGATAAAATCCTTCTGGTTAAATTTTGCTGTCTAACTGACTGGACTTAAACGCCCTGTAGCCTGGGTATATCTGTGAGGATATTCTCACAAAGTTGAGAAGGCAGACCTACCTCGAATTTGGATGGCACCATCCCACAGGATGGGAGACCAAGGTCTGATCAAAAGGTGGGGGAGGGGAAGCCTGATACATTCCAGCTCATCACCGGCTGCTTCTTGCTTCAGAGAGACTGGAAAAACCCCACCACAGGCTGCTTCTGCCATGGACTCCACCGGGTCTTCTGTGTCCTCTGAAGTCACAAATCAAAATAAATCCGTGTTAAGAAGTAAGGAGCTAGGGCTGGAGAGATGGCTTAGCGGTTAAGAGCACCCGACTGCTCTTCCAGAGGTCCTGAGTTCAATTCCCAGCAACCACATGGTGGCTCACAACCATCTGTAAAGAGATCTGATGCCCTCTTCTGGTGTGTCTGAAGACAGCTACAGTGTACTTATATATAATAAATGAATAAATCTTAAAAAAAAAAAAAAAAGAAAGGGGTTGGGGATTTAGCTCAGTGGTAGAGCGCTTGCCTAGCAAGCGCAAGGCCCTGGGTTCGGTCCCCAGCTCTGAAAAAAAGAAAAAAGAAAAAAAAAAAAAGAAAAGAAAAGAAAAGAAATAAGGAGCTAGGCTGGAGAGATGACTCAGCAGTTAAGAGCACTGACTGCTCTTCCAGAGGTCCTGAGTTCAAATCCCAGCAACCACATGGTGGCTCACAACCATCTGTAATGGGATCTGATGCCCTCTTCTGGTGTGACTGAAGACTGCTACCTTTATTCATATATAATAAATAAATAAATAAATAAATAAATAAATAAATAAATAAGAAGGAGCCAAGCAGGGGTTGGGGATTTAGCCCAGTGGTAGAGCGCTTGCCTAGCAAGCATAAGGCCCTGGGTTCCCAGCTCCGGGAAAAAAAAACAAAAAAGGAGCCAAGCAGAGGCAGCTCTGTGACTTGGAAGCCAGCCCTGTCTGCAGAGCAAGGATCTGCGTATGGAGGTCAGAGGACAGTCCTGTGTTTACGTGGGTTCCGAGACTCTGAACTCATGCCAGCAGGCACTGTAAGCAGTTTTACCCACAGAGCCATTCCCTGTGTATATATTCTTGTTAAGCAATATGGCTCCACAGGGATATGGGGTTGGGCATATGTGAGCAGAGCTAAGGAGCTCGGATCCTAGAAAAGATTTTTAAGTAAATTAGCAACACCCTAAGGCAGCTGGAGACATGACTCCGGGTGTAAGAACACTGACTTCTCTCCCAGAGGACCCAGGTTCGGATCCTGGCACCCATGAGTCAGCTCACAATCCTAGGGGATTTGAGTCTCTCTTTTCCCCTCTGAGGGCACTGACTGCTTCTGGTGTGCATGCATGTGCAAGCAGGCAAAATATCTGTATATAAAATAAAATTGAAAGAAAAGAAAAACACATTTAAGAGTTCCGTCTCCAGGGGCTGGGGATTTAGCTCAGTGGTATGAGCACTTACCTAGGAAGCGCAAGGCCCTGGGTTCGGTCCCCAGCTCCGAAAAAAAGAAAAAAAAAAAAAAAAAAAAAAAAAAAAAGAGTTCCGTCTCCGGCTGGCAAGATGGCTCAGCGGTTAAGAGCACTGACTGCTCTCCCAGAGGTCCTGCGTTCAATTCCCAGCAACCACATGGTGGCTCACAACCATCTGTAATGGGATCCAATGCCCTCTTCTGGTGTGTCTGAGGAGAGTGTATTAATAAATTAACAAAATTAATTTTAAAAAAAAGAGTTCTGTCTCCTACTTCTCACGCATGAAAAGGACCCAGGTGTTCGTGGGAAAAGTCACTGATATTAAAGTATGGCTATTCATTTGACACACCAAACATTTACTGGGAATGCTGTAAGGACGCATTTTCCAACAGGGAAAACAACAACAAATTCCACCCAATAGCATTGTTTATAAACCTAAAGAAGTACTGAATCCAACTTTCAAAGTAACAAATTGTTACAGATCACCCTAGGCAAACAACCTTCTTCAGAGAAGTACATGACCCAATTAGTCATCGGACAGCCCGGCAGCCGGTTTGAGCTATGCCAAGGAACCCAGGTAAGCTAAAGTTAGCATCAAGCTCAGGTAAATATTCACTTAGTATGTGCTTTTTATCCGTATTGGGAACGTAAACTTGGATGTTAAATGCATTGTTTAAGAATTAGGGGTTGGAGATTTAGCTCAGTGGTAGAGCGCTTGCCTAGGAAGGGCAAGGCCCTAGGTTCAGTCCCCAGCTCCGAAAAAAAGAACCAAAAAAAAAAAAAAAAAAAATTTAACGTGCTGGAAAGATGGCTCAGTGGTTAAGGGCGCTGGCTGTGCTTGCCGAGAGGACCAGGCTTTGATCCCCAGCACCCACATGGTGGCTCACAGCGGTCTGTAACTCCAGGGAAACTGGGACCCTCTTTCTTGTGGCCTCTAAGGGCATCCCCACCTCACATGTGCATAAAGAAAACAAGTTATTTAAAATAAAAATTAGCTGCTAGAAGACAGAGGTAAACTCATTCATCTCTTTGTAAAAATCCTTTTATTAGCCCCCCAGCCACTGGTAAGAAAAACTAAGTAAGAAACTTCAAATCCACTAAAATAGATCAGTTCATCTTTATTTTTTTTAAATGATTATTTTATTTATCTGAGTACACTGTAGCTGTCTTCAGACACAGAAGAGAGCATCAGATCCCATTACAGATGGTCGTAAGCCACCATGTGGTTGGTTGCTGGGATTTGAACTCAGGTCCTCTGGAAGAGCAGCAGTGCTCTTAACCACTGAGTCACCTCTCCAGCCCCCATCTTTATTTTTTAATTAATTAATTAAATTAATTAATTTTTTGGACAAGGCCTCTTTGTATAGCCCTAGCAGGCCAGGAATCCCCGTGTAGACCGGTTGATTTGAATTCGTAGATTTTCTTCCCTGTACCTCCTGGGTGCTTGAGTTAAAGGTTACCTCCTCACCAAGCTACGTCCGTTTTTTTATAAAATGTTATCTTCAGGGAGGCTAGAGAGATGGCTCGATGGGTAGATTGTCAATTCTAGAGGTTACAGAGAGGGCTCAGTGGTTAAGACTGGACATGGGAGTGAACGGTGGTGGAGTACACCTTTAATCCCAGCACTCGTGGGAGGCAGAGGCAGGGGGCTCTCTGTGAGTTCTCGGGCCAGCCTGGTCCACAGCGCAAGTTCCAGGACAGCCTAGGGGCTACACAGAGAAATCACGTCTCGAAAAACAACAAAGCAAAACCAATTTAAAAGACTAGTGCTGGTTTCCAGCATCCAGCCGGGTGGTTCACAACCACCTGTAACTTGCATATGCAACTGAAAATAAAATACATCTTAAAATAAAAGGAAACAAGAAAGTAAAACATAAGGGGAAAGAGGAAGACTGAAAAATTAAGAAAGAGGAGCCATCAGAAGGGAGGGAGGGATGGAGGGAGGATGGGGGAGGGAGGAGGAGGAGCTGCCTGCTACTCCGGAGCTCCGCCTTGGTACTTCCTTCCCATTTGTGGAAGGGGAGCACGTGACCGCTACCGACCGCTGGTTGGAGCTTGTGCTTCTGAGCAGTTAGGCTGGAGCCTCAGGCTGCAGCAAAGGTAAGGTCAAGGTGAGGAGGTATTGAGACCCCCACTGAGCAGTGTAAAAATCCAAGTACTTCTCAGAGAATCCCTGGCCCAGGAGGCCCAGGTCCCCCAACAGCTACTTTTTAGAACAAAATTTATACGAATAAGTGGGCTTTTTTTTTTTAAGACTTATTTATTAGAGGTTGGGGATTTAGCTCAGTGGTAGAGCGCTTGCCTAGGAAGCGCAAGGCCCTGGGTTCGGTCCCCAGCTCCGAAAAAAAAAAAAAAAGACTTATTTATTATACATGAGTACACTGTAGCTGTCTTCAGACACACCAGAAGAGGGCATCAGATCCCATTACAGATGGTTGTGAGCCACCATGTGGTTCCTGGGAATTGAACTCAGGACCTCTGGAAGAGCAATCAGTGCTCTTAACCGCTGAGCCATCTCTCTAGCCCACAAATAAGTGTTTTGTCTGCATATCTGTCTGTGCCCTACTATGTGTGTCTGGTGCGGAGGCCAGAAAGAGGAGGTCGAGGGCCTCTGATCCCTGGAACTGGAGTTACAGACGGCTGTGAACTGCTGTCTGGGTGCTGGGAATTGAACCTGGTTCTTGTGGAAGAGCCGCCAGTGCTCTTAACTGCTGAGCCATCTCTTGGCCCCCTACGGCCGTCATTTACACCCCTTGCTACCCCATTCCTGAAGCATACGGGAGTTCTTCTATTGATGTTTATTCTTTTTTTTTTTTTTTTTTTTTTTGGTTCTTTTTTTTGGAGCTGGGGACCGAACCCAGGGCCTTGTGCTTCCTAGGCAAGCGCTCTACCACTGAGCTAAATCCCCAGCCCCATGTTTATTCTTTATAAGGTCCCCAAAGCACCCATGAGTGTTTGACCACTCTTCGTTGCTTAAAAGCAGCCGTGGATCCCGGAAGCAAATAAGTTTCCAGGTTTCCTTGAGTAAGATACTTAAAACCAGATACAGAACGACCCACAAGATTCAGTCACGGGGGGTCGGGGGGTTCAGCATGAGAGCGACTTGCTGATTGTTGAACACTTGCGACATGGCTCGACCCAGATCCCTGTTTCATAGGAGGAGAAGCAGAAATAAACACAATCTCATCCCGCACACCCGTGTGTGCATGCAGCGTGGGAAGACGGTTCTGAGTTACTGGAGGTGGCTTTGCAAAGTCAATGCTCTGTCTCTTGAACACTTCTGTCCCTGCAGGTCACAATCCGCTTCGTCAGACTAAAGAGAACACTGGACAGAACCATCAGCCAGAAGAGATCCAGACACTGACCATGCAGCTCAGACACATTGGGGACAGTGTCAATCACAGGATGATTCAAGAGGTGAGAACCAGCAGGGACCTGCCGTGGGGAGGGAAGAAGAGAGAGAACAATGGCTGCCAGGTAGCCTGGGTGCTCGGAGCTCATGAATGAATGGTGTTTAGTCACCAAACATTATACTTGCAAGCTACGACCCTGGGGCAAAGCCAGTAGTTGGCTTCTCTGAAGTGGCAGCTCTCAGGATGGTTCGCTGTTTGTCCTGGAACTCACTCTGTAGACCTGGCTGGCCTCAAACTCAGAGGTCCTCCTGCCTCTGCCTCCCATTGCTGGAACTAAAGGCACGGGCTACCACCATGCTCAGCTAACTCTCCATTTTTCTTTTGGGGATGGAGTCTCTCTAGCTCAGGATTTCCTGAATGATCCCCCACCCCCATTCCAATCTTCCCTTGGGGTGACAGGAGTGGGCCACCATCCCTGGCCAGGACTTTTCTTGATTGAGACAAAGCTGTGAGGAGGCTGGCGGATCCGTGTTGGTCTCAAGCTTTCTCTCCCACCCCTCTTGACAGACAGTGCTGGTCTCTTCTTCCCTCCAGTCTTTGCTGGAATTTGCCCTTCTTCCTTGCTTATCTATGTCTTACTAGTCGCTTGCTTGCTTGATCACCAGGAAGTATTCTGGGACACCAGCTGAAGCCAGATGACAGGAACGTGTATATATATCAGCCACACACTTACCTGTGGGCTGGGTTGACTTACTATTCTGTTTTGTGTTACATTTGTAACGCTTTTCGTTTACGTTAGAGATTGGGGAGGGGGTGGCTCAGGAGGAGCGGGGAGAGAGAGAGAAAGATCCGAACGTAGACGTCCGAGGCTAACTTACAAGAGTTGGTTCTCTCCCACCACCACATGACCTCAGGTTGCCAGTCCCAAATAAGCAACTTAACACACAAAACCACTGTCTTCCTACACAGCATTTTCCACAGGAAGTTGGGAACGTGCTGGTTCCACTCGTGGCGCTCATGTTCATGAGAGGCCAGGTGCTGCTGCGATTTTTCTGGAACAACCATTTGCTGTAAAGGACAGACAGACAAGCCCCACCCTCCAGCTGCTTCCCAGGGGGCAGGAGTCAACGCTGCGCGCTGCGCGCTGGCGCTGGCGCTGGCCAGGGCCCCAAACCCTCTCAGACCTCTCCGACCTCTCCGACCCCTCTGCCTCCCACCATCCATGTCTGGGCTGGTTTGCTGAAGTTGCTGATTGGATGTCTGTAGTCTACAGATGGTGGGCACCACCCGAGAAGTCAGGGAGCCTGGGAGGCCTAGGCACACAGGATGTCAAGAGTAACTGCTATGAACCTTTCCCCAAATCTCTGGGGCCTCTCCCTGGGTCATGCCCTCTGACCCTCTATCCCCATATCTAGATCTTCATTAAGAACCTGGTCTGCTTGGGCCCCAGATCCCACACTTTGCTCAGCAAGCTCGACTTCTAGGGAGTCAGAGGCTGGGACAGTTACCCCCCTCCTCCCAGGCTCGCCCAAGGCCCAGCAGGATGTTGTGTTGGTTTTACTCTTTCGTTTTCCCGGGCTTTCTCTGTCTCATTACCTCTCCCACCCCTCTTAAAAGAATTTCTGGTCCTAAGAACATTCGTTAGTAATTACGAGTCCTGTGTGTACACATCCTGAGTTTTTAGTATTTAGTGTATTTTAAGAAGCGAAATAAATATCTTATTGAGCACAAGACCTCTGTGTCTCTTTTGCAGAGGAGGGATTCACATATTTCTGCTTATGTTGTAGACGTACACTCATCCACTGTCCTTCCACAGGGAAATGTTCCCCATCTTATTAATCTTTTGGGTTGACTCGATGGCTTAGTCAGTAAATGGGCTTTCCAACAAGTCTGATGGCCTAAGTTCGATCCCCGGGACCCACATGAGAAGGAGAGACCTGACTTCAGAAAGTTGTCCTCTGACTCCATGTGCCCCATGCTGTACACATACACATAGGCACACAGAATAAAAGTTAAAATATATTTTGAAATCCTTTGAATTTGTGTAGTTTCAAAATCAAAACAATAGAATTATAATGAAACTTATTTTTCACCCTTTCCCCTCAACTATACAGATACATACATACACATGTTTGTTCTTCCCAAATCCACAATATTCCTCTTAAAAAACAGTATTAATTACCTATAACCTCTGGGCATCCTCCCATATATTTGTTCTTTTTTTTTTTTTTTTTTTTTCCCCGGAGCTGGGCCTCCCATATATTTGAAGAGTTTCCAATGGCCCCAGGGAAAGGGACTAGACAGCCAGCCCCCCACCCCCATCCCCAATGACTTGCTCTGTTCTGTTGGCTAAATCCTACAAGGTCCACACTGGGAGAAGATGTCATGTCTGGTGACTCCCCTGTATTCAAAAGAAAGGAAAAATCCAAACTCAAGATTCCTTCCATTCTGGAGAGAGGGCACAGAGGGACAAGCGGGTCAGGGGTGGGGGTTGTGGGTTTAGAATGACTGATCAGGGCCTCGGTAAACACAAATACACCACAAACACACAAGCCTCCTGGTGTTTTGAAGTTCCCAGGCTTGTCAGGGGACCAGCTGTGTGCTCCCTAGGGCGCCTGCCTCAGGACTGTGTAAGATTGTAGCAACTGGTAACTATCTTCTTCTTGATCACCCTTTCAGATGCCCTCAGCAAAGACCGTGGAAATTCTTGCCTTCTCTGTACTTTGGTTAAAACAACAGGCTGGGCACGGTGATGCTCGCCTTTAATCCCAGCACTTGGAAGGCAAGACAGGTGAATCTGGTGTACAGAGCCAGTTCCAGCTCTGTCGTGTCTCAAATCAACAGAAAACGAGCAACAGCAACAAAAGAAACATCTCCATTAGGGGTTGGAGATTTAGCTCAGTGGTAGAGCACTTGCCTAGCAAGTGCAAGGCCCTGGGTTCGGTCCCCAGCTCCTAGGGGAAAAAAAAAAAGGAACATCTCCATTATTAACCAAAAACAAAGACAGAAAAAAGGGCTGGAGAGATGGTTCAGTAGTTAAGAGGTCTGGAGTTCAATTCCCAGCCAACCACACGGTGGCTCACAACCATCTGTAATGGGATCTGATGCCCTCTTCTGGTGTGTCTGAAAAACAGCAACAGTGTGCTTATATACATCAAGTATTTTTTTTTTTTTTTTTTTTTTGGTTCTTTTTTTCGGAGCTGGGGACCGAACCCAGGGCCTTGCGCTTCCTAGGTAAGCTCAAGTAAAATTTTTAAAGGATGAAAAAAATTTGTAAAGATTTTTATTTAAATAACTTATTTTAATTTTATGCACACTAATGTTTTACCTGCATATACGTCCGTGTGACGATGTCAGATCTTGGAGTTACAGTTGTGAGCTGCCCTGGGGGTGCTGGGAATTGAACTTGGGTCCTCTGGAAGAGCAGACTGTGCCCTTGATTACTGAGCTACCTCTCTAGGCCCCTATTTTTATTTTTAACTATGCACATCTGAGTGCGGTATGCCTGTATGGGTCTGGTGCCTGTGGAGGCCCAATGAGTCTCCTAGAGCTGTGAGCCACCTGACAGGGACCAAACTTCCCAAACGCAGGGGCTCATTAAATATTTTATTGAGGGAGTGAACAAGTAGCGTGAACTTCAAGTTCAGCAGAAGCAGTGAGTGCGGTTTTATAAAATGAGGTACGATGCGGCGGGGGGGGGGCACCTTTGCGGGGGGGGGGCTGTGCTGAGCGCCTCTCACCCCACCTCCTCTCCCCAGCTCTCCCCACCCCCTACCTACCTGGCCCCCGAGGTACCAACCATAGGCGACGGTCTAGTATAAAACGAAGCTTATTTGGGGGCATAAGAAGAGGGGTCGAGAGGGAGTAGAGGCAGAGAAAGAAGAGGGGAGAGAGGGAGGGGGAGAGGGAAAGGGGACGGAGGGAGAGGGAGGGGGTAAGGTAGGGGGAGAGGGAGGGAGGAGAGGAGTGGGAGCAGGTGGAGAGGCAGAGAGGTGGAGGGGGAGAGGACCGAGAGGGAAGGAGAGGGGCCAGAGGCGGGGGGGGGGGGGCGGGGGGGGTGGGAGCGGTGGTCAGAGAGAGCAAGAGAGGCCAAACAGTCCTTTTATAGCAAACCAGGTAGAACCTGGCTGTTGCTAGGTAACTGTTAGGCCAGCCTAGAAGAAGTGCTAGCCATGAGCCCCTGTGAGATGGTAGCCAGGTCCCCTGGGTCTCTCTAGAGATCTCTTCTCTTGAGCGGCCTGAGATGCATGTCCTAGAGGACTTTGGGAGCTCTGGGGAGGACTGGGGAAGGAAAATGGCACACAGAGGGGAGTCCGGAAAGTGTTGTCAGGCTGTCAGGGACAGGGCAAAAAACGGTCAAACTGTGTGGACAACTGAGGGCACGCCCTTAAGCGATGCTCTATGGGAACATGGTCCAAGAATGACTCGTGGGAGGAGAATGCCGACTGCTTGCAAAAACACACAGAGAAAGCAAGAGGAATCTTGGGACCGGTTTCCTCAAAACACTTGGAATTGTTCTTGGACCCTGTTTTTGCGCCCCAGGTGTGGCGTCTAGGAGTGAGCCTGCTTCAGATTGCTAGTAATTGCTTCCTGCTGCTATTTAATTGTTTGTCTAATTAATTGTTAATTATCCTTTATATGCCTCTAATAGAAAAACAGAGGAATTTTGGGTTGATTTTTTTTTTTTTTTTTTTTTTGCCAAGTGCGGCTTGTAGCTATTCCCTGTGTACAGCTTAAACTCAATGAGAACTGTCTGTGACGGTCTGAATAGAGCTGGCTGTTGCCTGAGAAGCTATCCCATTTGCCGGCTCCCTACTCCTGGGTCCCACCACCTCAACAGCAGTGACAGTGCTCCTCGGGGCTGTATCTACTCAAGGGCCACCCATGCAGGGTTGTACTCAAGGGTGTGTGTGTGTGTGTGTGTGTGTGTGTGTGTGTGTTTGTCCTTGTCACCTTGTGCTTTTTGGCGGAGGGAGCCACTCCAGTTGAAACAGAGCCTCACTCTGCCGGGGCTTTGGAGCCCTCAGAATCCAGAAGCAAGAGAGTGGTCTGTAGGCGGGGCTCGGGTTGAAACTGGACCTATGGCCTCGGATTCCATGACTCATGTTTATCGAAACATCTGAGAATACTCAGACCACAACGCTGTGACCCTTCGTAAACAAGTAACTGTTTTAGAAACTGGGTCACTCACACTGACTGATTCACTGTCCCTTCCACGTCTAAATAAGCAAACGGCCAGCGCCAGACCGAGGCTGGACGTCTTGCGGACAGCCAGGGTGATATCAACCCTGTGCACTTCTGACATTTGTACCCTTTTGCCCACCTTATTCCTCCAGCCTCCTTTGTGTGCCTTTGTACATGTGTGTGCAGGAGCATGCCAAGGCCAGTGGAGAGCACCCTGATCCTGGGAGCTGGAGTTACAGCTGCTCCAAGTGGGGGCTGGGAAGCCGATCTGGGTCCCCTGGGAGAGCGCGTATGCTCTTAAACCGAGCCATCCCTCCAGTGCCCAATTTAAGAATTCTTGTACTTGGGGCTGGAGAGATGGCTCAGCGGTTAAGAGCACCCGACTGCTCTTCCAGAGGTTATGAGTTCAATTCCCAGCAACCACATGGTGGCTCACAACCATCTGCAAAGAGATCTGATGCCCTCTTCTGGTGTATCTGAAGACAGCTACAGTGTGTACTTATATATAATAAATAAATAAATCTTAAAAAAAAAAAAAAAAAAAGAATTCTTGTACTTGAGAGTCATCTTTGACTCCATAGGGACAGAAATATAATAGTGAGATATGGTGCTAAGTCTGTCCCTCCAGGCTGACAAAGGTTCGAAGCGACTATTGAAAACCAGTGTGTCTGAGCAATGCTAGTAATAGCTAATATTTATGGACTACGTGCTCTTGGAGTGTGTGGGTACTCCCGAGCCTCTTTGCCTGGAGTACCATCCTCAGAGAAGCACCTTGTGTTGTTTCTATAAAAAGATAGAGAGGGCTGGAAAGATGGCTCAGCGGTTAAGAGCACCGACTGCTCTTCCAGAGGTCCTGAGTTCAATTCCCGGCAACCACATGGTGGCTCACAACCATCTGTAATGGGATCCGATGACCTCTTCTGGTGTGAAGACAGTGGCAGTGTATTCATATACATAAAATAAATAAAAAAATTTAAAAAAATAAAAAGATAAAGAGAGGGGGGATATGTTCTGTGGCGGTCTGAGGAAAGGGGGTGCCCCAGCGGGCCCATGATGAGACATCCCTTCCCTCTAAGGGACCATCCACTCGACCATAAAGTATAGAATAGAGTGGGGCTGGAGCGATGGCTCTTCCAGAGGTCCTGAGTTCAATTCCCAGCAACCACATGGTGGCTCACAACCATCTGTACTGAGATCTGATATCCTCTTCTGGTGTGTCTGAAGACAGCTATAGTGTACTTATACATAATAAATAAATCTTTTTTTTTTTTTTTTTTTTTTTTTTTTTGGACCTGGGGACCGAACCCAGGGCCTTGCGCTTGCTAGGCAAGTGCTCTACCGCTGAGCTAAATCCCCAACCCCAATAAATAAATCTTAAAAAATAGAGTTTATACAGGGTATGGGGAAGGGAGTTAAGAGGATAGTAGGGCAGAGAAAGAGAAAAGTAAAGAAATAGAGGAGCAGCGTAGAGGCCATGAGCGCGTGGAGAGAAGGGGGAGGGGAAGGGGGAGAGAACAAAGGAGCAAGAGAGCAAGAGCAAGAGGGTGAGGAGGGGGCAACAGCCCCTTTTATAGTGTCAGGCATACCTGGCTGTTGCCAGGTAACTGTGGGGGCGGAGCTTAGACAGAACGCTAACACCACGGACATCCCACTTCCCACACACGGTCTTTTGGGATGTCTGGAAAGCAAAATATTACTGACCAGAAAAGGATGGTCAGCGAAGCCCTTGGGGACCAAGCCATCAAGGTTTCAGATCAGAGTGAAATACGAGAAGCCAAGGACTGTGGTGACTAGTGGTAACAAGGGTTCGTCAGAGCAGAGGACAACGCAGTGGTGGAGGATCACAAAGAGAACAGGGAAGTGGCCCCACATCCAGCATTGCTCAGGATGCCAGGAAGTAGGGGCTCCTTGGGGACACTCCTGAGCTCTCCAGTTATGCGAAACAGCGCTGATTTCCCTAGCTCTGGCCTCTGCCCAGACAACAAAGAGTCCGAGGCCAGCCAGCTGGAAATCCCCAGCCAGCGGAATCTCGAGGCAAACAAAGAGGAGGGGTCTTGGGGATGTAGCTCGGGTGGAAGAGGGCTTAAAGCCCGGAAGCCCTGCTTCCCTCCCAGCGCCACTTACAGTGGGCAGAAGGTAATTTCAGGATCATTCTGGGGTACAGGTCACCCGCAGGGTTTTGCCTTGCTCGGGGTGACTCCATTTCACAAGCAACACTTGACGCCACTCGGAGTGTAAACACGGAGACAGAGTGACGCTGCACTTTGGCAGACAAGTACACACAACTGCCATCTGCCTGGTACCACACACCAGGAACAAACTGATAACTTAAAAATAGAAAAGGTCCCCGCCCTGTTTATCAAAGCAAATTGGGACTGTAGGATACGGGCGTGTCCCAGACATGATAGAGAAACAAGGTCCCAAGATGGGGGTGTAACTCCTCCCTCTGAACCTCGTAGAGGAGGGCAGCAGCTAACACATACACCAAGGAACCGCAACAGGCAGAGAGGTCCCTAGTGCCTGGCCTGAGCTAAACTTGCTCCCCACTTGCTGATATGGTCTGGTCCTGGTGTTACTCTAGTTTGTATGAAGCTTGTTCTGTCTCCTCACCTTGCTACACCTCCCTTCTCTAGCTTGACTGTGCTCTGCCCTGTGTCACCTCAGCACCTCCAGGGGAGCACCTCAGCGCCTCCAGGGGAGCGTCTCAGTGCCTCCAGGGGAGCATTTCTCCCATCCTCCCTCCCCTGACACTTTCTTTGGGGGGTGGGGCGGGCAGAGCTATCTTAGTTTCCTTAGGATTTGCTTGTTTCTGTGTTTGTGTCTGTGTGAGCGTGTGGCATGTATTCGCCAGTGTCAGTGGGGATTAGAGGAAAGTCTTGGCCCCCCTGGAACTAGAGTGGAAGCTAACTGTGGTCTGGGGATTGAAGTCAGGTCCTCTGCAAGAGCAGCTGGTGCCCTCATTTCTCCACAGCCCTGCAACCTGCTGTCTGTCAGCTTCTCTGTTGCCTCTGTGGCTTCACTGTTGCCTTTCTGAAACCCACATATATAGGGTGTGCAATGTGTGGTCTGAGAATTAATATCACCTGTTAAGATTGGAGTAAGGGGGGGCTGGGGATTTAGCTCAGTGGTAGAGCGCTTACCTAGGAAGCGCAAGGCCCTGGGTTTGGTCCCCAGCTCTGAAAAAAAGAACCAAAAAAAAAAAAAAAAAAAAAAAAGATTGGAGTAAGGGGGGTTGGGGATTTAGCTCAGTGGTAGCAAGGCCCTGGGTTCGGTCCCCAGCTCCAAAAAAAAAAAAAAAAAAAAAGATTGGAGTAAGGAGTGGGCATGGTGGCTCACACCCTGAATCTATAACTTCGGAGGTGAATTTTGGGGAGCTCAAGGCCAGCCCAGGGCTACGTGGTGACTTCTAGGCCCTATCTTTTTTTTTTTCTCTTTTTTTTTTTTTTTCCGGGGCTGGGGACCGAACCCAGGGATTTGCGCTTGCTAGGTAAGCGCTCTACCACTGAGCTAAATCCCCAACCCCTTCTAGGCCCCATCAAAATAAAAAATAAAAAATAAAAAAATTGGAAGATGGGTGAAGATGGCTCTAGGGGGATAGGTGCTTGCCACCAAGGCTGGAGACCTGAGTTCAATCCCAGGCGGGGAGAGAGAGGACTCACAAAATCCAGACTCTGTGGCGTGTACAATCAAGGAAAGCAGGATTACATGGAGAGACGCAAAGGTTCATCTGTTTCAGACACATACACCCTTGGCAGGCAGCACGCTCAAGGCTAACCTGGGCTACATGAGATCCCGTCTCAAAAAGAAAAGGGGGGCTGGAGAGCTGGCTCCATGGTGGAACTCTAGAGAACCCGAGTCCCTAGAGCTCATGCCAGGCAGCTCACGAGTGCCTGTAACTCCAGCTGCAGGGCATGCCCCAGCCGTAGCGCACACATGCGCTTACACACATATGAAAATTAAAATGATGAAAAAATCAAGCTTTAACAACAGAAAGGACAGGGCTGGAGAGATGGCTCCATGGTTAGAGCACTGACTACTCTTCCAGAGGTCCTGAGTTCAAATCCCAGCAACCACATGGTGGCTCACAACCATTTGTAATGGGATCTGGTGTGTCTGAAGACAGCTACAGTGTACTCATATACAAAAAATAAATAAATCTTTAAAACAATAGAAATGGCAAATGAAAGTATCCTCCAGGATACAGCAGAGAAGAGTTTTTCAGAGAGAGAGAGAGAGAGAGAGAACTGTCACGGTGCTAATGTGGGGTGAACCACAGGGACTGTAACCATGGGGAACCCATGTGTGGTTCCTGCCTCAACAAGTCGGGGAGGTTCGGGGAAGCGGACACCTGCCTCGGCGCACGCCGCCACCACTGGCTGTGACCTCAGTGGACTGGGTCTACGCCAGGCATTTACAAGCATTGTCTAGTCTGTTTATCTTGGAAAGTACCTCGATGCCGGATACTGCTCTCTAAATTAGTGGTGTCACCGAGGCTCGTGATAGCCCTGTGTGGCCTCGATACATATTATCATTGTCCTTATTTAACAGATGGGGGTGACCAAGACACGGGTGATAATTCTCAGACCTGACAGCCAACGGGGCTTGTTCCTCTGAACCGTGTTACCTTTTCATGATTTAACTCTCATTTCTTTCTTTTTCATTTCATTTATTTGTGTATGTGTGTGTGTGTGACACAAGAACTTTCTGGGCTCTGGAAATTTCTTTCTTTTTTTTCTTTTAAGATTGTGCTGGTTTTCGGGTTGGGGATTTAGCTCAGCGGTAGAGCGCTTGCCTAGCAAGCGCAAGGCCCTGGGTTCGGTCCCCAGCTCCAAAAAAAAGAAAAGAAAAAAAAAAAAAGATTGTGATGGTTTTCATAGGCTCGTCCCAGGGAGTGGCACTGTTAGAAGCTGTGGCCTTGTTTGAGGAAGTGTGTCACTCACTGTGGGGTGGGCTTGGAGACCCTCCTCCTAGCTGCTTGAGGATGCTCAGTCTGTTCCTGGCTTCCTTTGGGTGAAAATGTAGAACTCTCAGCTCCTCCTGCACCATGCCTGCCTGGATGCCGCCATGCTCCTGCCCTGATGATAATGGACTGAACCTCTGAACCTGTAGACCAGCCCCAGTTAAATGTTGTCTTTTATAAAACTTACTTTGGTTGTGGAGTCTGTTCACAGCAATAAGACCCTAACTAAGACAAAGATTTTTTTATTATATGTGAGTACACTGTAGCTGTCCCCATGCACACCAGAAGAGGGCGTCAGATCCCCATTGCTGGGATTTGAACTCACGACCTCTGGAAGAAGAGTCAGTGCTCTTAAATACTGAGCTATCTCTCCAGCCCGTGGAAATTTTTAGAGTCTGGTCCGTGTGTGTGTGTGTGTGTGTGTGTGTGTGTGTGTGTGTGTATACACATGGGTGCAGTATCTGCAGGAGCCAGGAGAGGGCGCTCTGGATTCTGAAGCTGGAGTCACAGGCTCTTGTGTTAACAGTGCTGGTGCTGGGAAGCCACTTCCGTGCTCTGCAAGAGCAGGAGACGCTCAGCTGAGGAGCCTCCTCTCCCGCCTGTTATTTACTTATTTATAGACAACTCCACATGTAGGCTTGGCTGGCCTAGCATTCAATGTGTATACCAGACTGGCCTCAAACTTGCAGCAATCCTCCTGCTTCGAGCTTAAAGGCAAGCACTACGGCAACCAGCCTATTTATTTCCCAGTGTTTATGTGATGTGCATGTGTATATGCCTGTGTGGTTATATGCACACTGTATCTGTGTTTGCATATGTGTGTTCCCATTTAACCCAGACCTTGCTGATCCAGTGAGTCTTGCTAGCCAGCTCTGTAGTGAGAATTCTGGAATTTTGATTTCTTTTAAAAAAAACAGAAATATCCTAACAACGTGCTTTTATTTTATTCGCGGGTGTGGGGACGTCATGGGCTGTCTCTGACTGTCCGAAGCAGCTGACTATGATCTGCCTCATGCCATAGCAGAGGCGTGATTTTGCCAGCTGCAGATAGTTTCCCTGTGATTGTGTGACATTTGGAATTCTGAGAACTTTTCAGAGGGTAAATAAATGCTAGGGTTCCCGAGAGGTGGGGTTGGTGGCTGTTGGTCATTGTTGGGCAAAGTAGGGAGGGTTGTTTGTGGTTTGTTAGTAGTTATGCTCAAAGAAGAAACAAGAGGAAAGAAATTAGATTCAACGATCTAATTTCTCTTCCCGCTATCCTTTCTCTCCTGTTGGGGCTAGATTACAGGGTCAGAGGTTCAGCCCATTATCATCAAGGCAGAAACATGGCAGCACCCAGGCAGGCATGGTGCAGGAGCTGAGAGTTCTACTTCTTCACCTGAAGACTGTAGGTTTGATGCCGAGGCGATAGATGATTGGACAGTAGAGAGTGGGGCGGGACAAAGGTTTGTAAGGCGGGAGAGAGGAGGAAGGGGGGGGGGAATCAAGATGGAGTCTACATAGGAGGATAGTTAGGATTTAGGTGAACTAGATCGATTTTATCTTGTCTGGATGGGCGGTTTTTATCTTTATCAATTGGCAGTGAACCTATTGTGTGGATGAATTGTGGATTGAGACTTTAACGTGCAAATCTGATTGCTAAATTACAAGTTTCTGGAACTTTGATTTTACCGGGCTAAAGAGGACAGGGTGTGAAAGAAATGGCTGAGAGGCGGTTGGAGCGTTTGGATCCGGTTCTGTTTGCCTGAGCAGAGTGAGAACTCGCAGAGCCCGCAGACCTCCTAGGGGACTGCATGGAGAGGGCGGCTAAAAGGGAGACAACCAGGAGTGGGCGGCTTGCAGACTGCGCCGTGGCAGAGTAGCAGCTGAAGCGAGCGGATCCAGCTCTTGGGAACTGATAGAAAATGTTCCTCTTTAATTTTTACCACCACTGAAGACCACTAGGAGAAGACTGGCTTCCAGGCAGCTAGGACTAGGGTCTTAAAGGCCACGCCCACAGTGACACACTTCCTCCAACAAGGCCACACCTACTTTAACAAGGCCCCATCTCCGAACAGTGCCACTCCCTGAGTCTAGCATATTCAAACCACCACAACAATACAGATCTGATGTTTAGTCCTCACCTTTGTGTGGCAAGTGTTTACCCATGAACCTTCTCTCTAGCTCCTCTCTCTCTTTGCCCTGCTGTCCTTGCCTTGGGTTTTGTTTTGTTCGTAGGAGGCCATGTTGATGCTGGTGGCCCATCCGTGTCAAGGATCCTAGTGGTAACAGCCAGGTTAGTTAGCCTTCACAACCATGTGGGTAGCCTGAGGTAACAGGAAAAAGAGGCTGAGCCTGCTCACTGTTTTTGACTTCAGGTCAGTGGTTGGGCAGTGTGACCAAAACCGGTCGCCTAGTACTGAGGTGTGGAAAAGGAGGAAGAAAAGGAAGGTACTGAGTGCATCAGTCTCCCCTGACTTCGCACTGCCAATGACCCATGTGACCCCCCCCTCTAGGCTCCGCCCCTTAAGGGTTCCACAGCTTTCCAGCAGTGCCAGGGAACCAAACCACAGCCCAGCCTTTCTTTGGTTCTGTCTCCAGTCCCTCACCTTGGTGTTTATTCTGGCGTTCTGTTGAAATGTTCTCTCAGAAACTCCATGGTGGAGCGCATCGGGACTAGCTAGCAATGTGAAAGTCCCCTTGATCTGGGTTGTGCCAACAACTCATCAAAGTGCAGTCGGCAGCCTGAGACCCAGACCCGAACGTACCGTGTTCCCACCCCACCCCATCTGACTCCTGATGCTAGCCTCTGTTTCTACCAGATCAACTTATAGGAACGCATGGAGGGGAGGTGGGAATAGTTTTTTGATTGACGATTGACGTAAGAGATACTACCCCTGGGCAGGTGGTCCTGGGTTATATAGAAAGGCGGGGTGAGCAAGCCAGTAAGCAACACCCCTCCCTGGCCTCTGTAGGATGCCAGGAAATGGGATTGGGGACCCTTAGGCTCCAAGAGTCTCAAGGAGAGGCCTGTAGTTTAAAGCATGTCCACCAGGAGGCGCACCGCCCTTTGTGTTGGTATGGCAGCCTGCTCTTCTGCTTCTGTGGGCCTAGCAGAACTCTTCCATTCACGCAAGCTCTGCAGGGGGGCTTCTAGACCCTGGAGGGTTGGCTCCGTGACCAGAAGCTTAGTGGGTGAGGCGAGCGATAGCCGCATGTCAGAAACTTCTGTGCCCTCTGTCCCCAACTCGGCTGGTCATATGAGGTTGAAGAGAAACTTCAAGGTATGACATGTTCGTCTACTTAATGAATATTTCTTGTGCACCCGCCATGCACTAGGCATTGTTCTAGACGGTGAGGGCATAGAGGGACTCCAGCGCTGGGGAGGCCAAGGAGGCAAGAGTTTGAGACCAGCCTGTACAACATATGGAGCCCCTATTTCAAAACCACAGCAACGAGAACTAGAAAGAAAGTGGGGACCAGAGAGGCCACCAAGAAGGAACGAAAAATCAAGTTCAGATTGTACTGGGAGCAGTAGTGAGCTCTAGGAAGGAAATGCCATGAGGCTAAGTGTCAGAGCGGGTCACGTGTATACCACGTGCCCTAAGAGGTGTGAAGCTCTGTAAATGCCACCAACACCAACTCTTCCTGCAGTCCCCTCCTACCTGGCCTGTGGTTCCCCCACAAGTGACAGGTGCTGTTGTTCGTTTCCACAGCAACCAGTCAAACATGGTCCTACCGAGTGTGCACTGTGGTCAGAAAGGCTGGGAGTAACAGACCATTGTTGGGGTTGGGGATTTAGCTCAGTGGTAGAGCGCTTGCCTAGCAAGCGCAAGGCCCTGGGTTCGGTCCCCAGCTCCAAAAAAAAAAAGAAAAAAGAAAAAGAAGAAGAAGAAAGAAAAGAAAAAAAAAGAGAGAGACCATTGTCCCTCGCCAAGTCTCCCTTCCCCTTCCCAGTGGGAAATCATATAATAGGCCAAGAACTATCTTGAACTGTCCTGCAGATCTGGACCTATAAAAACGGCCACTTGGATTGCTCAGTGGTTAGATCACTGTCTGCTCTTCCAGAGGTCCTGAGTTCAATTCCCAGCAACCACATGGTGGCTCACGACCATCTGTAATGGGATCTGATGCCCTCTTCTGGTGTGTCTGAAGACAGCAATAGTGTACTCATATACATGAAATAAATAAATCTTTTAAAAAAAATTTAAAAAAAATCAGCACTTGAGAGACGGAGGCAGGTGGGTTGCGTATTTGAAGCCAGCCTGGGCTACATACAGAGGTACAGAGAGAGTTTCAGACAAAACAAAACAAAAAACTCTCGGGCAGGGTATGTAACTCACTGGGGCCTTGTCTGTCTCCTGCACGCTCGGCACAAGAATAACTTGACAAAGGCAGTTTCTCAGCTTGTTAACCCGACTGAAGTTCCAATTCAGGAAACGCAGAGCCGGGGGATAGAGCACCTGGAAAGTCCCCTGGCTTTGGTTGTGACCCTTGAGATCCCAGCATTTCTGAGCAAGACACCATTTCCCAGTAAGGCCAAGTTCAGGTTCTCAGGCTAGGTAGCTTGGAGTGCCAGTCAGAGCTCTGGGGTGGAGGATTGTTGTGGTCAGCATGTGGCGTGTGAATCACCAGAAAGCCTCTGAGATACCTGACTATCAACACCCCCCAGCCCCGGCATCAGGGGTCCCCAGATAGGGGAAGATCAGAGCCACCAATGCAGTTTGAGGGGTCCAGCGTCCTGCAGTCACCCAGGACCTTTGCAAACTTCAGAACGGACCTGCCTACCCCCAACGTCTTTGAACAAGAAAGCGATTTACGTTAAAGTTATATTTTCAGGGCAGATGGTGACTCACCCGGATCTTATCAGTCACGCAGTGAGAGAAAGGACTTTGACAACAGGGCTGACCTGAACCCAGGGCAGGAGGTCCCCGTTGAAACGGAGAAACGGGGGCTGGAGAGATGGCTCAGTGGTTAAGAGCACCCGACTGCTCTTCCAGAGGTCCTGAGTTCAATTCCCAGCAACCGCATGGTGGCTCACAACCATCTGTAAAGAGATCTGATGCCCTCTTCTGGTGTGTCTGAAGACAGCTACAGCGTACTTATATATATAAAATAAATAAATAAATCTTTAAAAAAAAAAGAAAAAAAGGGCTGGAGAGGTGGCTCAGTGGTTAAGAGCACTGACTGCTCTTCCAGAGGTCCTGAGTTCAATTCCCAGCAACCGCATGGTGGCTCACAACCATCTGTATCAGATTCTGGTGTATCTGAAGACAACTGCAGTGTACTCATATACAATAAATGAATAAAATATTTAAAAAAAAAAAGAAACGGAGAAACGGGGCTTGGTTGGTAGTACTGAAAGACCCCAGCTTAGCAGCAGTAACGCCATTTTGCAAGGCTGTACTTAAGATGACTGGTTCAGGGAAAGGTTAGAACACTGAGTACACAGCGGCTGCCAAACAAGATGTGTTTGGTTGAAGGCCTGGCAACAGGAGGACTGCCGTTGGGCACCTGACAATGAGAAAAGCCCCGGGAGAGGTCCCACACCCTGGTGGGGGGCCGAGTCAGCCGTTATGTTCCAAGAAGGTAGCTAAGAAACTTGCCCCCAGGCTGAACCCTTGGGGGGCCGAGTCAGTCCTTATGTTTCAGGAAGGTAGCTAGGAAACTTGCCCCCGGGCTAAACCCTTGCCATATTAGAATCCACCAATTATATCCCTGTAACCATGCATCTGCTTCTGTATGCTTGCTTCTGCTCCCCAAAATCCTATAAAAGCCCATCCTTGGTTCCGTGGGGCGCGCCAGTCCCCCGAGTGACTGAAGCGCCCGCAGGTGCCTGTGCCTGTGTATCCCGACAATAAACCAAATCCTCTTGCTGATTGCATCCTGTGGTGTCTCGGTCTGGTCTTTGGAGTTGGAGGGTCTCCATCCCGAGGGAAAGTTCTCCCTGAGAGCTTTTCATTTGGTGCGTTGGCCGGGAAAGGAGATCCTCCACCCAGGGACCACCGACCACCCACTGGGAGGTAAGCCGGCCGGCGTCTGTCTGTCTGTCTGATTTTGTCTCGTTCTGCCTTATTCTGTCTGTTCTGTGAGCACTCAACCGGGTCTGTTCTGTGAGCGCTCAGCCAGGTCTGTTCTGTGAGCGCTCAGCCAGGTCTGTTCTGTGAGCGCTCAGCCAGGTCTGTTCTGTGAGCGCTCAGCCAGGTCTGTTCTGTGAGCGCTCAGCCAGGTCTGTTCTGTGAGCGCTCAGCCAGGTTGTTTGGAATTTGGGCGGGACGAAGAAGGAGCTGACGAGCTCGGACTTCTCGCCCCGCAGCCCTGGAAGACGTTCCAAGGGTGTTGGGGCCCGACTTTTCGAGGCCCAATCTGGGAGAGGAGAAAGATCCGGACTAACGGCACCTCTGTCTGTATTTTTGGCTTTCAGAGGGCCCCGGACCTTTGCCACCTCCATCTGACTTTTTGCTTTCAGTTTGGTACCAAAGCCGTGCAGCACGCCTGTCTGTTGTTTGTTTGACTGTTGGTGTTGTTTGTTTTCTCTGTGTTCTAATCTTCCTTAGAACTAACATGGGACAGTCCCTAACAACGCCCCTAAGTCTCACTCTTGATCATTAGAAAGACGTCCACGACCGGGCACACAACCAGTCCGTCGAGGTTAAAAAAAAAAAAAGAAAATGACAGACTCTCTACACATCCGAGTGGCCCACTTTCGGAGCGGGATGGCCAGTGAATGGCACATTTAATAAGATCATTATTTTACAGGTTAAAGATCGGGTCGTCCACGGACATCCTGACCAGGTTTCTTATATTATCACTTGAGAGAGTCTTGCCTTAACACCCCCCCCCCCGGGCGGAACCCTTCGTGGACCCGAATTGGCCTCCCCTCAACCCCCAGCCTGTCCCCTCGGCCCCGCCCGGTCTGCCGGCCACGTCTTAAGAAACCTGTCCTCCCGACAGACCCAAACTCCCCTCTCATAGATCTTCTCTCTGACAGGCCCGGCTGAAACGGAGGAGGCAGAGCCACCGGCCAGATCAGTTGCCAGATCAGTCTGATAAGGGTTTCTCCCCTGTCGCAGGGAGATTGCGCAATAAGCGCGAGGTGATGCCAGATTCAACCTCCCAGGCTTTCCCACTTAGACAGGGAACTGGTGGCCAGACCCAATACTGGCCGTTTTCAACAGCTGACATTTACAATTAGAAACAACACAACCCTTCTTTCTCCAAAGATCCGGTGGCACTCACCGACCTAATAGAATCTGTTTTACTTACCAGCCTACTTGGGATGACTGCCAACAGCTCTTACAGGCCCTCTTAACCTCAGAAAAAAAAAAAAAAAACAAGAAGTGTTCCTAGAGGCCAGAAAACATGTTCTGGGAGATGATGGGCGTCCCACCCAGCTGCCTGAGGACCAAACTGAGATTTTAATACAGCTGAAGGTAAGGGACACCTACGCCTTTATCGCCAGTTGCTTCTAGCGGGTCTCCGAGGGGCTATACGACGCCCTACTAATTTGGCTCAGGTAAAACAGGTATTACAGGAAGCAGGAGAAACTCCCTCCGCCTTTCTAGAGAGATTTAAGGAGGCCTACCGTATGTACACTCCCTATGACCCAGATGACCCAGGACAAATGACGAGTGTCTCTATGTCCTTCATCTGGCAGGCTGCTCCAGATATCAGGACTAAGTTACAGAGGTTAGAAAATTTGCAGGGCTATACATTACAGGATTTACTTAAAGAAGCTAAAAGGATTTTTAATAAAAAAAAAGATAAAAAAAAACAAACAAACAAAAAATTGAGTCGAATCTTGGCCGCCGTAGTACAGGGCCAAAAAAAGGAAGGGAGATAGGGGGGAGCTCGAATGGGGCTGAAGCTGGATAAAGATCAATGTGCCTATTACAAAGAGAAAGGGCACTGGGCCAGAGAGTGCCCCAAGAAGCCTGGTGGACCCCGAAAGCCTCGACCACGAACCTCCCTCTTGGCTCTAGATAAAGATTAGGGAGGTCAGGGCCAGGAGCCCCCCCCCTGAGCCCAGGGTAACGCTTAAAGTTGGGGGGCAGCCGGTTACTTTCCTGGTAGACACAGGAGCCCAGCATTCAGTCCTCACCCAAGCTTCAGGACAACTCAGCGACCGGACGGCCTGGGTACAAAGAGCTACTGGTGAGAAACAATACCGATGGACTACGGACCGCCGGGTTCAGCTGGCTACCGGTAAGGTGACCCATTCCTTCTTACATGTTCCGGACTGCCCGTACCCTCTGCTGGGCCATGATCTTCTCACCAAACTAAAAGCACAAATTCATTTTGAGAAAGGAGGGGCCCAAATAACTGGCCCCCACGGAACTCCCCTTCAATTTCTATGAATATAGACTATATGAACTGGGACAGGACAAGCCACAATCCCTAGAAATAGACACTTGGGTCACGAATTTTCCACTGGGGTTGGGCAGAGACTGGTGGGATGGGGTTGGCGCTCCAACAGCCCCCCTTAATTACACAGTTAAAGGCCACTACAACTCCAGTCTCCATAAAACAATACCCCCTGTCACATGAAGCTTATCAAGGTATAAGGCCTCACATTACGAGGCTTCTAGATCAAGGCATCCTAATCCCCTGCCGGTCGCCTTGGAAAACGCCTCTTCTGCCTGTTAAGAAACCCGGCACTGGAGATTATAGGCCAGTACAAGACTTGAGAAAGGTCAACAAGAGGATAGAAGATATTCATCCGACTGTTCCAAACCCTTACAATTTGCTCAGTAACTGTTCATCGATGAGAAACAGGGGTATACTAAAGGGGTCCTAACACAAAGGTTGGGACCCTGGAAACGCCCTGTGGCCTACCTGTCTAAGAAATTGGACCCTGTGGCCTCCGGCTGGCCACCGTGCCTAAGGATGGTGGCTGCTATTGCTGTCCTGATCAAGGATGCTGGAAAATTGACTTTGGGACAGCCACTCACCATCCTAGCACCCCATGCAGTGGAGGCCTTGGTAAAGCAGCCCCCAGACCGCTGGCTCTCTAATTCTCACACCAAGCCTTGTTACTGGATGCAGAACGGGTTCAGTTTGGGCCCGTAGTCGCCCTCAATCCTGCCACCTTGCTTCCTCTACCTGAGGAGGCAGAACAGCATGACTGCCTAAGTACATGGAACCAGGCCGGACCTATCGGACCAGCCTCTTCAGAATGCTGACCACACATGGTACACGGATGACAACAGCTTCTTGACAGAGGGAGAGCGAAAGGCTGGAGCTGCGGTCACTACGGAGGACAAAGTGATTTGGGCGAAAGCCCTGCCTGCTGGTACCTCCGCACAACGGGCTGAACTCATCGCCTTGACTCAGGCGCTCAAGATGACAAAAGGTAAGAGGCTAAATATATATACAGACAGCCGTTATGCCTTTGCCACGACACACATCCACGGGGAGATCTACCGGAGGCGGGGGCTGCTCACATCTGAGGGTAAAGATATGGCTAAAATTCTGGCCCTCTTAGAAGCCCTATTCTTGCCCAAAAGACTGAGTATTATACATTGTCCAGGACACCAGAAAGGGCACAACCCAGAGGCACGAAGAAACCGGCTGGCCGATGCCACGGCGCGAGAAGCGGCCATGAGCAAACAAATCTTGCCCTTAAATAGCCCAGACCAACCCACGCCCCCACCAGTGGGACAAACCAGTTGGGTTTACGCCCATGAGGACATAGAGCTCCTAAAAAAAATGGGGGCCATCTACCACCCTCAACTAAAACAGTGGGTCTACAAAGGACTTTTAAATTGATCTCCTTTTTACATAAGAAGATAAAAACCTTACTAGATCGAGAAGAGATAAATCTGTGTTTTTTTTTAAATTGGGACAAAGCGATACAAAAGGTGACTGAGAGTTACAAAGCGTGCGCTCAGGTTAACCCGGGAAGGACCAGGATTGGACAAGGAGTTCGTCCTAGGGGACACCGTCCCGACATCCATTGGGAAATTGATTTTACTGAAATTAAACCAGGTATATATGGATACAAGTATCTCCTAGTGTTTGTAGACACCTTCTCAAGATGGGTCGAAGCCTTCCCCACAAAGCACGAGACTACAAAAATGGTCACCAAGAAGCTCCTCGAGGAAATCTTTCCCAGGTATGACATGCCTCAAGCGTTGGGGTCGGACAACGGGCCCGCTTTCGTCTCCCAAGTAAGTCAGTTGGTGGCCAAATTGCTGGGGATTGATTGGAAATTACATTGTGCCTATAGACCCCAGAGTTCAGGTCAGGTAGAACGCATGAATAGAACAATTAAGGAGACTTTATCCAAACTTACGCTTGCAACTGGCTCAAAGGATTGGGTGGCCCTCCTTCCCCTAGTTCTATATCGGGCCCGGAATACCCCGGGCCCCCATGGTCTAACTCCTTTTGAAATAATATATGGAACACCACCCCCATTTGTCCATTTCTTTGATTCAAACATTGCTGATTTTGCTGACAGCCCTTCTCTGAGGGCCCATTTATAGGCCCTACAGATTGTACAGAGACGTCTGGAGACCTTTGGCCGCTGCTTACCAGGACAAGCTTGAACATCCGGTGGTGCCACACCTGTTCCAGATTGGAGACACCGTGTGGGTACACAGACACCAGACCAAGAATCTCGAGCCACGGTGAAAAGGACCCTACACCGTCCTCCTGACTACCCCGACCGCCCTAAAGGTAGACGGAGTCTCGGCTTAGATCCACACACCACACGTCAAGGCAGTCCGGTCTGAGGAATTGACTAATCACAACACTACACCCCAGACATGGAGAGTTCAGCGCACTCCAAACCCCTTAAAGTTAAAACTCCTACGTGGCTCCTCCTAGCCCTTTTGTGGCCTAGAGTCAGTGGGGAATAAGCCCCCACCAGACAGAAATTTCTTGACCAAGTCGAGTGAAAGATTTCACTCAAAGTTAGCAAAAAAAAAAAATGGGGGAATGAAAGACCCCAGCTTAGCAGCAGTAACGCCATTTTGCAAGGCTGTACTTAAGATGACTGGTTCAGGGAAAGGTTAGAACACTGAGTACACAGCGGCTGCCAAACAAGATGTGTTTGGTTGAAGGCCTGGCAACAGGAGGACTGCCGTTGGGCACCTGACAATGAGAAAAGCCCCGGGAGAGGTCCCACACCCTGGTGGGGGGCCGAGTCAGCCGTTATGTTCCAAGAAGGTAGCTAAGAAACTTGCCCCCAGGCTGAACCCTTGGGGGGCCGAGTCAGTCCTTATGTTTCAGGAAGGTAGCTAGGAAACTTGCCCCCGGGCTAAACCCTTGCCATATTAGAATCCACCAATTATATCCCTGTAACCATGCATCTGCTTCTGTATGCTTGCTTCTGCTCCCCAAAATCCTATAAAAGCCCATCCTTGGTTCCGTGGGGCGCGCCAGTCCCCCGAGTGACTGAAGCGCCCGCAGGTGCCTGTGCCTGTGTATCCCGACAATAAACCAAATCCTCTTGCTGATTGCATCCTGTGGTGTCTCGGTCTGGTCTTTGGAGTTGGAGGGTCTCCATCCCGAGGGAAAGTTCTCCCTGAGAGCTTTTCAGTACCACTCTTTTTTTTTTTTTTTTCTCTTTTTTCTTTTTTTCGGAGCTGGGGACCGAACCCAGGGCCTTGCACTCGTTAGGCAAGCGCTCTACCACTGAGCTAAATCCCCAACCCACTCTTAACAGGGTCCAGTATAAATCTGCCATCCCAGCATTCCGAAACATGGAGGCGGAAGGATCACCAAGTTCCAGGAAGTCCCCCGTTATGAGGCAGGTTCCAGGCTAGCCTGGGCTACTGTGCCTTTATTTTGAGCAGGGAGGTAACTCTGACATACTCATTCATCCAGCCCACTCTGCAGACAGGGAGACATGTCCACATCAGAACCCCACTTCCATTCCGTCACCTCAAGGCCACGTCAGCTGAAGCTAGGCAGCCCTGTCTCGCCCACCACACGGTGACTCTAAACCTCCTGAAGTTCATTCTTCCGGGCTGCCGTTAGCCAGCAGGTGGGGGAAAAGACCCTCTGAGGACCTGGTGGCTTGAGGGGACTCCATCATCTCTGCCCGTCCTTGTGGCCAGAAGTTGGCATGTGACATGCCAAGGATCTTCCTTCTGAGTGGACTTACGGACACTAACTACCCTCTTCATCCAGCTTGGAAGTCTTTTATGGGTGACCCAACTCCCCTCTGGCTTCTGGTAGATCCTGACAGCCACTACCCTGGCCAAAGTTTCTATCATCCCTGGTTTCTCCTCAATGGCTCCCACCGATTGGCCACACTCCTTTCATTAAAACTCAGTTTCTCCTGCCCACAGTTCCAGCCACGCAATCTTTCCAGTCTCTTCTGTCCTGGACCATTTAGGGGTTATGCCAGCTCCTGCCGTCATGGCCCTAAGGACACTACTGGCCACTTCTCCACACCCGTACTCACTGCCTTTTAAACATACTTGTTAATAGAGTCTCTCAATCCCATCACAGATGGTTGTGAGCCACCATATGGTTGTTGGGATTTGAACTCAGGACCTCTGGAACAGCAGTCAGTGCTCTTAACTGCTGAGCCACCTCTCCAGCCCCCAGAGAGACTTTTTTTTGGAGCTGGGGACCGAACCCAGGGCTTTGCGCCTGCCAAGCCTTCCTTTCTGCTCTGTCAGCTGAGGCAAGGCTAGCGTAGCACACCAGGTTTATTTAGTCTGTGAACATGGAGAACGGGCAGCCAGTTAAAATATTATTGGGAAGTCCGTGAGAAGCTGAGTCACAGCGGCCATGTGCTCCCAGGAGCTTCCATTTCACTTATCTCACGCCGGGGAGATAAGCGCCCTCAGTGGACTGGAACCAACCAGCTTGGTTGCTGGAAGTGGAAGGGTTTCCGGCTAATCCCACGGGAAGGAGTAAGGGCTGACCAAGTCACGGGATGAATTAGACAGGTTCCAGACAGGATTCCAGAATGAGGCAGGGTGGCTCACCGTAGCTGTGCTGTAAACAGTGGGGCGCCGGGACCCGTGTCCTGGAGGCACGGGACTGAGAATAAAGGACTTCTCTTTAACGGTGCCCGTTCCTGCAGGAAAATGTACTCCCACCCCCCCACACACTCCCACCCCCTATCTCACTCCCACCCCCGCTTAACTCTTCCCTCGAAAACAGCGCCAGGGCCACCCCTGTCAGAGCCATATCTCCCTGAAACTCCAGCTGCAAAGGATTTGGAAAAGTGAAGTCCTGGGATCTCTGGACCCTGGGGGAAGAGGGGGCTTGAAGGAAGCAGGGTGGATGTGCCAGCGGCTCCGGCTCAGTTGATGCTTAACTTTCATCGAGCCCTGGGTTCCATGACCAACACGGTCACACATGGGGTCATACTCCTTTAACCCCAGCAGTTGGAGATAGTGGCAGGACGCTCTCTGTGAGTTCGAAGCCAGCCTACTCTAGGCCACCCAGAGCTAAATAGAGAGACTGCTCTGCCAGAGGTCCTGAGTTCAAGTCCCAGCAACCACATGGTGGCTCGCAACCATCTGTAATGGGATCTGATGCCCTCTTCTGGTGTGTCTGAGGACAGCAACAGTGTACTCATATAATAAATAAATAAATAAATAAATAAATAAATAAATAAATAAATAAATCTTAAAAAAAAAAAACAACAAAAACCAAATCCAAAACAAAATAGCCATGAGTGGAAAGATTTGAAGCACAGGTCCACAGATCCACAGTTCCCTCCTTGCTGAGGAGAGGGGGAACGGTTAGAAATTGAAGCTGGTGGAATTAGGAAACCCAGTTAGAGCTGGACCTTGAGCCTGAGGACCCTAGGAAAAGGTGTGTTGCCAGTTAGCTCTTTGCTCAGAGGTTACGAAGGGGCCCAGCCTTATTTCTGTATGCAAATTCCATTGCCAGTCTTATTTCTGTATGTAAATTCCTTCCCGGGATGGGGACCGACTTATGGGGCAGCAGTGTTCCCCATTCACACAGTCACTCGGGAAATTTTCCTTAGCTTTGTATCTCAAAGCTGCTGCTGAGACAAACCTCTTCATTTCACATTAAAACCATGTTTTATGGGGCGTCCTGTGCCCAGGGTCACACGGTCATTCCAGCAAGAGGATGCATGGTCACAAGGAGGAAAAGAATTCTCTCTACTTGAGGATATGCTGTCGCCATTCCTTTTCCTGACTGGATCTTTCAAGGTGTGGAAGTCTTGGTTATTAGAAAGTGTACTGGGGGCTGGGGATTTAGTTCAGTGGTAGAGCGCTTACCTAGGAAGCGCAAGACCCTGGGTTCGGTCCCCAGCTCCGAAAAAAAAGAACCAAAAAAAAAAAAAAAAAAAAAAGAAAGTGTACTGATTCCTGTAAGTGCTGCTTGGGCCTCTCTGGTGGCACCGGTAGCCAGGAATGGACCTGCAGAATGCCAGATCGGTGGCCATCATTAAGACTCAAGGATGCCGGGCTGTCTGAGTTAATACAGTTGCTGCTCCCAACAGCATCAGGCTGTGCTATGTGAGCCCCTGCAGCTGGTCCTCATCTGGGTCCACATCGGTATAGTGGGCTTGAAAGCAAGAGACAGGGGCTCTCTTGGATGAAAAGAGCAGAGCAAAGAGAAACCACCCAGGCACCATTTATGCAAAGCTTTTACACCATTTACACAAGGGCACCATTTATACAGAGCTGGGACAGAGCCAGGTCCACCTAAGCTACTATAAGCACTGGGGAATCAGAGGAGGGTTCTAAGGGTTCTGGATATGCCACTTCCTCTCTCCCTCCTCCCTCCCTCACTTCCTTCTCTTCTTCCCTGGATACTGCCTTCCTGTCAGGTACCCGCTGATAGACAAAAGTCAGCATTCCTCGGGGACTTGTGAAGCCCATTCCCCTCTACCAAAGGAGTCACTTCCCTTATCACCAGAAGGGACAAGTGGCTATCTGTGGGGCCTATTAGTATAAAGGACCCCAGGCTATCCCAGTATCATATTTCAGAGTCCATGCAGACATTTTCCCGCTCACCCTAAACTTATCCACCCCCAGCTACCCATTTCTGCTGCGCTCTCTCTCTCTCTCTCTCTCTCTCTCTCTCTCTCTCTCTCTCTCCCTCTTTCTCTTTCTCTCTGTCTCTCTCTGTGTCTCTGTCTCTGTCTCTCTCTTTCTGTCTCTCTCTCTCTCCCTCTTTCTCTCTCCCTCTCTCTCTCTCTCTCCCTCTTTCTCTCTGTCTCTTTCTCTCTGTCTCTGTCTCTCTGTCTCTCTCTCTCTCTTTCTGTCTCTCTCTGCCCTCTCTAGTTCCCTACTCTCAGCCTTCTCTTTGTCTTTCTCTTCCCCTCTTCCCCTCTCCCTTTTCTCTCTCTGCTAGAGACTCTTCCAGATGCTTCTCTGGCTGTCCCCTTACTCATATCTACAATAAAAACCTTCGGCCTAACCGTGTCTTGGATAGGTCACGTCCGTGAGTTTATACACGACCTGCTTTATTCTTCATTGTCCAGTATGGGGTTCATTGCTGTTGTTTGCTTGAGACAGGAGCTTACCTTGTAGCTCTGATAGCCTCAAACTCACAGACAACTGTCTGAACTGAGATTAAAGGTTAATCTCATGCTACCACATCAGATCCTGTTGTTGGGTTTTGAGACAAGTCCCACTACTATAGACCAGGCTACCTCGAGCTCCTGATGCTATGTTAACCTCTTCAGTAATGGAATTATAGGAGTATGCAAGTTGACCTGGCCTGTTCTATTTTGTACATATGTTAGCAAGCTATATTTTTTTAAAGATTTATTTATTTATTATATATAAGTACACTGTCACTGTCTCCAGACACAGCAGAAGAGGGCATCAGACCTCGTAACAGATGGTTGTGAGCCACCATGTGGTTGATGGGAATTGAACTCAGGACCTCTGGAAGAGCAGTCAGTGCTCTTAACCACTGAGCCATTCTTATTGTTAGCATTTGGTCTAGGCTCCGCCCCTACAGTTACCTGGCAATAGCCAGGTGTGCCTGACTCTCTTGCTCCCTTTGCTCTTGTTCTTGCCCTCCCTTCCCACTCTCTCTCTCTCATGGCCAGCCTCTCTCTCTCTCTCTCTCTCTCTCTCTCTCTCTCTCTCTCTCTCTCTCTATCTCTCTCTCTCCCTCTCTCTTTCTATCACTCTCCCTGCCTTTCTCTGCCCCTACTACACTCTTGACTCTCCTCCCCGTGTCCGTGTCCTAAATAAACTCTATTCTACACTATACCATACTGTGACTTGTCCCTGGGGGAAGGGATGTTTCAGCATGGACCCGCCGAGGCACTCCCTTCCCCATACCTCACCGCACCTCCACAGAACAGATCCCCCCTCTCTTTATCCCTTTATAAACACACCATTTATTATGTGTGCAATTCTAGATTTGTTTCAATATTTAACTTTATTCGTGTAAATGTTTGCCTGCATGTACGTCTGTGCACACGTGTGTCTGTGCACCACATGTATGTCTGGTGCTGACGAAGGTCAGAAGGGGGTGTCTGATTCCCCTTGAACCTCAGTTACAGAGGGTTGTGAGCCTCTGTGTGAGTGTTGGGAATTGAACCTGGATCCTCAGGAAGAGCAGCCAGTGCCGGAAATCTCCGAGCCATCTCTCCAGCCCCCTGTGCAACTTTCCTGCTCGTTACATATGTTTTTCATTTACTGGGGCTGGAATCCGGGTTCTCACATGTGCTAGCGTGTGCTCTGCCCTGAGCCACGCCCCTACACGGTCTCCTATATGTTATATTAAATAAACATCTCACAAAATAGTCCCAGTCTCCCCCTCCCCCCCCCACACACACACTTCTGCCCTCTCTCTACAGCATTGGTTGGGAACTGTCCCTATTAGAGACTCTGGCAGGCTGGCGGGGACAGGTATGTGTGACCTGCCCTGGGAAGGGGCTCAGCTTGGTTTAGGCTCAGCTCTGCTCTAGGCCTTTCTTGAAAATGTTTTTCATTTTTGAGACAGGGTCTTGTGTAACTCAGGCCAGCCTTGAGCTTAGCATGTTCCAGAGGCTGGCCTTGAACCCCTGACCCTCCTGACCTCTGGCATGCTGGGATTACAGGTGTGCACCACCACAGCCCACTGCCTTACTACCTTTTGACCAAGGGTCCTTTGTAATAGTTTTGCATTGGGCTCTACACACACCTGGTGGCTGGCCCTGTTCCTCAGACCCCTGGCTCTGTCTCTAGGGCTGCAGACTAAGACTTGGTCTTAGAGGGGCATTGAGAGACTCTGATAGGGGAGGTGCAGGTGACGAAGCACGGCAGCCCCCTTTCTGTGAGCACTGGCACACGGTGCAGACATGTCTGGGGCAGGATTGTTCAGTTTCAGACAGATACCTGCACAGTGACCCACACCTACACAGTGACCCCACACCTGCACAGTGACCCACACCTGCACAGTGACCCCACACCTGCACAGTGACCCCACACCTGCACAGTGACCCCACACCTGCCCCTCCATTGTCTTTTTTTTTTCCCCCGGAGCTGGGGACCGAACCCAGGGCTTTGCGCTTAGGCAAGCGCTCTACCACTGAACTAAATCCCCAACCCCCCATTGTCTTCTTTTTGATGTGATAAAATACACAGGACAGAAAGTTTATCAGTACCTTTTTGTCAGGGGGAGAAACCAGATCTCACTTTTGTTGACTGAAACTGGCTATGTAGCTATGAACTCATAGAGATCTGCCTGCCTCTCCTCCCAGCATATTGGGATTAATGGTGATGAAATTTGGCCAGAATGTGTGTGTGTGTGTGTGTGTATATAAAGCACTTTTTTTTCTCTTTTTTCTTAGCTGGGGACCGAACCCAGGGCCTTGCTCTTGCTAGGCAAGCGCTCTACCACTGAGCTAAATCCCCAACCCCTATAAAGCACTTTTTAAAGATTTATTTAGGACTGGAGAGATGGTTCAGCGGTTAGGAGCACTGATGCTCTTCCAGACGTCCTGAGTTCAAGTCCCAGCAACCACATGGTGGCTCACAACCATCTGTAGTGGGATCTGATGCCCTCTCCTGGTGTGTCCGAAGACAGCTACAGTGTAGTCAGAATAAATAAATAAATAAATAAATAAATAAATAAATAAATCTTAAAAAAGATTTATTTGTGTGTATGAGCATTTTGCTTACATGAATATATGTGTTTATCTATCTGCACAGCATCCATGGACATCAGAAGAGGTCATTAGATCCCTTTGAACTGGAATTAAATCATCACATGGGTGCTAAGAACTGAACCCAGGTCCTCTGCAAGAACAGCCAGTTCTCTTAACTACTGAGCCATCTCCAGCCTCCTCCGAGTTTTTTTTTTCCAGGACAAAATGACAGGGAATGGTCACGTAGGCCTTTGTCTCATAACAAAAACAAAAGCGAACAAACAAACCAAAAAAACAAAAAAACAAAAAAAAAAAAAAAACCCAAACCCCAAAACAAACCCAGCAAATCCCTGAGAAGTTGGCTATTGGGAATTGGAAGTCATTTTTTTAGACAGCGTTGGTCTTTGACGTAGCCATGAAGGCTCCAGAGAAGCTTGGCTTTCAATTTCATACGCGGGCCAGACACGGAGCTGGTTTCTGAGCGCTGGTTTCGTTCTGGGATTCAGGTGTAATAAGGAAGTTGTCAACTGAAACTGTGCGTGTTTTCCCTCCACTGTCTCCTGGGTAGAGAGAGAGAGCACGAGTTTCCTATCTCTGCCCAGGCGTGAGCGGGAAGCAACAGGTGGAGCTGCTGGGCCAGCCCTCCCTCCCCTCTGATTGGCTACCTGTGAGCTCAGCGCCTGGACGACAATAATATATAAAACCCAGAAGTCCCGAGCCCTCTAAATATTACCAGCCTCGACAGCAGCCTTTCTCCCTATTAGTGCTGGATCTGACCCACAAAGGACTCTTTTTAACTAGGAGTGATGCCCACCTCCAGGAACCCCCGCTTAGGGGTGTCCCGGGACAGCAGCGACTCCTGTAGTCTGAGGTAGGTTGGAACCCTGGGCAATGGGTGGGTATTTCAGGGTCCCAAAAGGAGGCTGGACATAAGAGTAATAGACCCGAATCCAGAACTGACTCTACTTCTAGCTTGCTGATCTTCCAAGGATCTGTTTTCTACTTTTCAAAAATATGGAGCAGGGGCCAGTAGCGAAGAAAAGGCACTTGCTACTGACGTCCAAGCCTGAGTTCAAACCTTGGGTTCAATGATTTATCTGAATCTTCACATTCGTGTCGTGGTACACCCCCCATGACACCCCTGCATACCACACACACACACACACACACACACCATACCACACACACACACTTGCACACACAATACACACTCCACAAACAACACACACATGCACCAAACACACACACATATACACATACTATACAACACATACTACACACACAACACATGCACACACACACACACATACACACACACACGGAGCACCCATGGGTAACCAGTGTGAAGGAGTTCTGCACTGCACCAGTGGGATCATCACTTTTCAGTGCCAGTGACTGTAGGAACCCAAGAAGGACCCCCCCCCAAAAAAGATGGAGACCTCGATCTGTCACCGCTTCACAAGTGGGGCCAGTTGTGGCCGAGAGCAGGCATGCTACTGGAGGCTCAGGGGTCCCCAAAGAGCTCCTCACTACTCAGCCTGTGGGAAGGCAAGAACCGTGAAAGCAGCTGTACCTTTCTCTGTGGGACTCCAAAATAGTGGCTTTGCACTTGACTTCTCCTGGCTCTCACCCAGAAGGTTCTGAGCTCTGGGTGGTATGCACCCAGGAGGGACATCGTGGCGTATAGCCATGTATAGCCACGGGTCTGTGAGGCCCACTCTGGATTCATAGTCTTTTACCTGGTGTGCATGTTTCCGCACATATAGATGTGTGACTACACAGTCAGTGTGTGTGTGTGTGTGTGTGTGTGTGTGTGTGTGTGTGTGTGTAAGACATTGCTTAGTGTAAGAGTGGGAAAACAGAACTTGGAATTGAATGGGGAAAAGAATGTTTGGGCCCAGCTGTCAGCTCCCAGCTCTGGGACTTTGACCAGAAGCTCAGGACCTCTGTACCCCCTGCCAGACTCTAGTCTGATTCACCGGGCACTGTCAGAGTCAACGCAATCAGAGGCGAAAGGGTTTATAATGTATTTGTGCATAATTGTTTGTCCCATAAACAACCAGGGCCTGCCTGGCCAGGGGTGGAGACAACAGGAGCTCTCTGGCCAGGATCTTAGACATGGGGCCAGGAGCAAGATTGACGGTGCAACTTCAGCTTCTACACTTGGAACAGAACCCGTATATTCTGAGTTAGTACAGGCTGACAGTACCCATGATGTGCCCCTGCAGGGCCTCAGGGCCTCCCATAGCATCTGTGAGGTGGATGTCTGTGTGTGTGTGTGTGTGTGTGTGTCTATGTGTGTGTATGTGTGTATGTGTGTGTGTATATGTGTATGTGTATGTGTTGCATATGTGTGTATATGTGTGTGTATGTGTGTATGTGTATGTGTATGGGTGTGTGTATGTGTGTGTATGTGCATTTATGTGTGTGTATGTGTGTGTATGTGACTGTATGTGTGTATGTGTGTGTGTTTATGTGTGTGTGTATATGTGAGTGTGTGTGTGTGTGTGTGTGTGTGTGTGTGTGTGTTTGTGATGCCTACAGGGGTGGAGCACTTTGTAGTGTGAGAGTAACAGGCAAGGCAAAAGTAACAAGGTCAGAGTTCAGTTTAGAAAGTATGCCAAACACAGCCTCGTGCCGGGGAACCCGTGCCAGCTCAGTGTGACTTCTCTGGTCCCTCATGGCTGTGAAATGAGTCACAGGAGCCATTTTCCTCTTAGCCCCTGTGATCTGTGCATCAGACCTTGGGCATTTCTGGCGAGCGTGGATGGACTTTGTTCTGAAGTTTACTCTCAGCTATGGCAACAAATCTGTTTACATGAGTGGTTGGGTATCTGTGCAATGTGTCTGGGCTCTCCCGGTCTGGGCCAGGAAGTTCTCTGTGATGTCTCCCAAATGGGCAAAATTTCATGCTAAGGATACCCAGAAAGATCACCGGCGGTGTGATTTGTGGAGATGGGCCAGCATCTTCTCAGACAAGACAGGTATGCACAGAGAACGTCTGTCTAGGGTAATAGGCTTGCCCTCTCAGTCCCTGACCTGGAGCTGGAACAGTATTTCTAGAACATTCCAAAGGCAGAGCAGAGCAGAGTGGTTGGGGATGGTAGAGTTCGGTCTGTTGAGGCCACCTGGAGAGAGTTTCCAGGCCGTGGAGACCTTGGGCAGGAGGCTAAAGAGTAAGAAGAGATTTCCGGGCTTGGGGTCAGGAGGTCTTGGGGACCCTGGGGTGGTCCTTCACTGGGAATCTTGGAAAGGCATCATGGGACTGTGAGAGTGTGGTAAAGTCACAGAGAGGAGAAAGATGCTGAACTCTTCTCCACAGCTGCGGAGAAATGTTTCCATGGGAACGTTCCCCCTTTAAAAGATGGCTGTTCCTTTCTTACAGCTATGTGGGGATGCTCCTACTTGCTATGGGGATGGATCCCTGGTGCCAGGCCACCTCAGGGAAGAAAGAGGGGCTGGGCGTGGCGGGGAGGGGAGGCGACTATGGTGTCCTACACATTTGACTGCTTCCATGATTTGGTTGGACAACCATCCTGGCTAACAGAAACCCTGATCACTGTTTGAACAATACTTCTGTCAAACTTCCTTTGAGCTAATTGGTGTAAGTTTGCCTTCTCTTAAGCCTGCAAGCTACTAAAGGGAGGGGCGGCTGCTGCCCCTGAAGTCCCAGCTCGATCAGTTTCAACGCCAGAACTTTCTCTTTTGGGTGCACATTGCATCTGGCTTGTGATTGTGTCCTTAGCTCCAAGAGGGATTCAGAGGCCGGTGGATGGCAAAAGCCAAGAGAAGTGGGCATGGAGAAGGCCACACATTCTCCTCGAGTTTTAATTCTTCCTCTCCCACCCTGAGCTTGCCTCCTCACCTGGCCCAACAGCATCCTCACTTCCTTTAGGATTTTCCATGAGACATCAGACAGTGCTGCCATAGGGTCTAGTTCTCCCACCCCAGACAGAGGCGTGTGTGTGTGTGTGTGTGTGTGTGTGTGTGCAAGTATGAGTGTGAGTGACTGAGTGTGTGTGTTTGTATCTGCCATGTATGTGGCATGAGTGTGTGTGTTAGCCATGTATGTTTGTGTATTCAATTTGCCCTGTGTATAGGTATGTACCTGCTGTGTGTGTGTGTGTGTAACTGTGAGTGTGTGTAGTGTGTGTGTGCAAGTATGTGTGTGAGTAACTGTGTGTGTGTATGTGTATCTGTGAATCTTCTGTGTGTATATGTGTGTTGTGTGTGTGTATCTTCCTGTGTATATATCTGCCACTTATATGTGTGTGTGTGTTAGCCATGTGTGTTTGTGTATTCAATCTGCCCTGTGTATAGGTATGTACCTGCTGTGTGTGTGTGTGTGTGTGTGTGTGTGCCCTATGTGTGTGTGCCCTGCATGGGTACCTGTGGAGGCAGAAGACAGCATCAGATCCCCTTGGAGCTGGAGTTACAGACAGTTATCTGAGGTGGGTGCTGGGAACGGAGTGTGGGTCCTATTTATTTATTTATTTATTTATTTATTTATTTATTTATTTATTTTTTGGTTCTTTTTTTCGGAGCTGGGGACCGAACCCAGGACCTTGTGCTTCCTAGGCAAGCGCTCTACCACTGAGCTAAATCCCCAACTCCGCGTGGGTCCTCTTTAAACTGCTGAGCCATCTTGGCATCTCATGGCATTTTAAAAAATATTTATTTATTTACTTACTTACTTATTCCAAGAATCCATGCAGAACAACTCACAGCCTGTAACTCCGTTCCCTCCAGGGTCTTTCACACCCTCTCCCGGACACATGCAATTACATGCACCTAAGCACAGACTGACCCGTCTATACTCATGATTACTGTTTCTTTTCCATTCACTGGGCATGGTAACGTCTACCTTTAGTTCTAGCACTTGGGAGGATCTCTATGCGTTCGAGGCCAGCCTGGTCTACAATTGAGTTCCAGGGCAGCCAGGGCTACACAGAGACCCTGACTTAAAAACCAGAATAAAAAACGAATGATAGAAAGGGGGTAAGGTCATATGGAGACCATGCAGGGGTGTGGCCCAGAGCTAGAACACTTGCCTACCACATTCCACGACCTGGGTTCCAGCCACTGTGCTGAAAGCACAAGTCTTACACACAGAAAAGTACACAGCTCAAAATACAGCCTGCCGGCCGGAGTTCAAAACAGGCCAGGGCAGGTGCAGTGGTGTACCTCAGGAGACAGGCATGGCCAAGAGTTCAAGGCCAGCCTGGGCTACAGTAGTGATCTTGTCTCTAAACCAACAATGAATCGAAAGAAGAGAGGGTGAGACAGACAGACAGAGGGACAGAGGGACGGGTAGAGCTAGGCAGGCAACAGCACCCAAAAATCCCTGGCTCCCCTCATGGCTGTAGCAGGAATATAACAGGCTGTAGCTTGGCTCTTCCTGAGCCTTTGGACACAGGCGCTTTGTGGTTGGTTTTTCCCTGCGAGCTGCAGTACCGGCCTTTAATTCTCAGCCCAGCCACACCAGTGTGGCGAGGAGGACGGTGAGGCTCCTGTTTCTGCTGAGACAGAGGTCTCCTGACAAATTCATTATTTTAGAGTCATAAACTTCAAATCATCTGGGGAGAGTGAGGTGACATCGGCAGGGCTGTGCTCCTCTGAGCCACTCTGGGGAGGCCACTGACCAGCTGGAGGAGAATCTGAGTCTGTTCCCTTCTCTGGGCAATGGGGGTAGTGGCCTCCTTCCCTGTGGGGTTGCACAGGGGACTTTAAACAGGACAGAAGCTTTGGGAAGCATGACCAGGAAAGGAGGGCATCATGGTGACAGGATGCGCGTGGATGCGGGTGGGCATGGGTTAGTCTTCCAGGGAAATTTCCTGAGGGAGCTGTTTGTTTTGGTTGTAGCCCAGCGGAGACCCCGAGGGGCCCAAGGAAGCCTTCAGGAAATAAGAGAGCCCGATCCTTGGACCGGCAGGTTCTCAGGAAGGACCCTGAGTCCTCGAACTCCAGGCACCTCTCCAGCACCACCTGCAGGAGGACAGCCAGCGATCGAGCCGGAGGTTCTGAGAGCCCATCTCACTTTGCAGAGGCCCAGGGCCCTGCCGCCGCTGCCACAGCCCACCCTCTGGGAGAGGGGAACAAATTTCTCCCCAGTGAGCAGGGGCCCCCAGAAGACACCAAGAAAGAGAGGCCTCCGAGGGAGGCCCAGCACAGCTGGTTGAGGGCGGTGTTTGATCTCTTACTCATGAGGCTAGAGGAGCCCAGAGAAAAAGCCAGCAAGATGTCAAAGGGGAAAGGGAACCTACCAGAGGCAGCTGAGGAGCCAGCCCTTAAAAAGAAATCCCAGGAGAAGAGGACCGTCCGCAAGAAACACAGTCACAGGAAGCCCATTGCTGAAGAGCCTCCTGGGCCCCAGACCGCAGAAGCAAAAGGCCAAGAGGACATACCACCCAGTGTAGCTGCCTCACTCGCCACTGAGGAGACAGACTTGGGGCTGATCTGCAGGGGTGAGCAGACTAGGGTAACCCTATGGTCCCACCCCAAGGACCAGGGTGTTCTAAGTTTGTTTACTAAATCTCCTCAGAGGGGAAGTGGACAGTGAGGGGCCTTTCTATGAGGTTAAACAGCTGAGCTCTTGAGTTCAACCCAGCAGAGGCACTGCCATTCAATGTGCTGTTTGGCCTAGGGATGGTGACTTAATATACGTCCCCCTCGACCACATGTGTGTGTGTGAGACAGACAGAGAGGCAGAGAGACAGAGAGACAAAGAGAGATGCACAGAGAGACACAGAGAGTGAGACAGAGAGAGAAAGAGACAGAGAGACAGAGACAGAGAGTGAGACACGGAGAGAGACAGAGAGTAAGACAGAGAGAGTGAGAGAGTGAAAGAGAAAGATGCAGTCTCTGGTGTTAAATGCAATGAGATTTGGGGAGGGGCAGAAGTAGCTGATCTCCCACCCCACAGACCTACGGGTGCCTACTAGTGTCCTGTTTAGACCCTGCTCTGTCAAGAATAAATCTGTTGCTGGCCATGGTGGTATACATCTTAAATCCCAGCACTCGGGGGACAGAGGCAGGCAGATCTCTGAGTTCGAGGTCAGTCTGGTTCACAGAGCAAGTTCCAGGAGAGCCAGGGCTACATAGGGAAAACCATGTCTCGAAAAACAAACTAAACAAATAAACAGAACAAATCCGTTGTGCTAGTTTCTGCCGTGGCTGCCCCTGGAGCCTCTGGTTCTTCCATGGTGAAAGGACAGAGCCAAGCATCCCCATAGCCGGGATGTGGAGCAAAGTCTCCTCTCCCAGGGCTCTCAGCCGTGTACTGGAGCACTGGTGCAGACACACTGTGACTTTGGTGGGAAAGGAGGCTCAGGGAGAGCTGGTGGGGGGTGCCTGGCCTGAGACATCTCACTCCCCCCCACCCCCGGAAATCCTAGACAGTTTCTGATTTGGGGTGAGGTTTAGAGGTGGCTGCTCTCTGGCCTGTCACTCTGTGGAGGCATGTTCATGCTGGTTAACAAGGTCCGAGGAAGGTCACTAAATCCGGTTTCAACTTGCTTTCATTTGATTTCCAGGGGGACCAGAGTCTGACCTCCCTCAGGCCTTGCCCGCCGAAGGAGGCCATGCTGAAACCCCAGGTAGCTCTGGTCAAGCCGCAGGTCCTCCACCAGAAGAGGACCCCAGGAAGCCTGACCGTGAGTCCAAATACAGAGCTTCCTTCTTTCTTTATGAATGAGAGTCTGCACCAGACTGGAGGGGTTGCTCAGGGCACAGAGAGATCTCGCCTATTTTGCTGCTTCTGGTTATTCTAGAGAGGCCTCGGCAGCGCGCCTGCCTCTGTGACCATGGCAACGGGACTTTGCTTTCGATGTCCTAAAATGTACTTTGAAATATACAGGAGACGGGGTTTGGGGGGCACCTCAGTTCGTACAGTGCTTGCCTGGCGTACAGGAAGCTGGCATTAGCTCCCCAGCATAAACGGGATGTGGTGGAGTACACACGGAGTCCCAGCGCTGGGGAGGTGGAGGCAGGAGGATTGGTTCAAGGTCATCTGCTAGTGAATTGGAGGCCACTTGGAGCTACATAAGACCATACTCATGCATCCACCTATCTGTCTGTCTGTCTAATCATCTATTTAACTTATCATCTATCTAATCTATCTATCTATCCATATATCTATATATCCATCTGTCCATCCATCCGTCTATCATCTATCCAGTCTATCTTATGTATGTAGTATGCATGTATGCATCTATCTATCTATCTATCTATCTATCTATCTATCTATCTATCTATCTATCTATCTATCTATCTATCTATCCAGTCTATCTGTTATCCCCACCACCTATCTATTGAACAGAGACTAAAGGTGTGGCTAGACAGGGACCCTGCCTTAGCAGGTAAGGAGTCTTGAGCTTAACTAAATAAAACAGCTCTGTGAGAAAACATGGGAAGAGCTGTCCTGCAGCCTCAGCGGATAGCCGTCAGCCGGCGGCTTCAATCTCCTGGCAGAATTATAGGGAAGAAAACGAGGCTTTGTCAGTACAGACTCAAACACTGGCCTCTCAGTGGTGTGTCCAGCTTCAGCCACAATCCGAAGACCCCCACAATACCCCCTTCACCTAATTCTCTAAAAACAGGGGCTGCATTTTTAAAGCCAGGGCACGCAAGAGTTGAAAGGGCATTTCTGTGGCCAGTTTGTAGGGCATTTACCGTTGTCTCACCTGAGAGGAAAGTGTAGGTGGCATCAGGAAACAGGAAGCCAGGGCGGCTGGTGAGAGCCAGGAGTGAGGGGTAGACACCCCCACAGCAAGTCGGGGACAGTGATGCTTGTTTATTTAACACTTTGTGCAAACAGACCTTTGGGGTACAGCTAATGGAGAGGGCACACCGCCCTCGTGTAAGTCAGAGCAAGTCACCCAAGGAAATGTTCTTACGGAGAGGTGTAGTGGAGGCAGCTACATGGCAGGTCCAGTGTGACCTGTGGAGTGCCAGCCAATGTCCTCTCTGGGCCTTAGGCTGGGGACCTGCCATCTCTATGGATCCCCCTGATTATTGTGTGCAGCTGGGAGACTTGGACTCAGCCTTGGGAAATGTTTCTAACTCCCGTTCCTTGTTCGATGTCCTGACAGTCTTTGAGAGAGGCGGGACAGAGATGGTGACCCATAGTTCACAGGGGAAGCTATAATGACTCGGGGGTGGGGGGGAGCGGGGGAAGAGACAGCCACTACCAACTCAAAGTTCCCAGATCTAAGAACAGGGAAGGTGGGGGGCTGGGGATTTAGCTCAGTGGTAGAGCGCTTGCCTAGCAAGCGCAAGGCCTTGGGTTCGGTCCCCAGCTCCGAAAAAAAAAAAAAAAAGAAGAAAAAAAAGAAACACTTCCCTGTGACTTGGACGGTTCTCAGTCTGGACGGTGCGGGATGGGAGGGTCTTTGGGTATTGGGGCAATGGGGGGTCTTCGGGTATTGGGGATCCTCAATCCTGAGGGATGCAGGCTGTCCTCGTTCTCCTTGGGAGTCCAGATCTGAACACTGTCAGCGTACTTAGGAGTGTGGTGGTACCCGTGCTCTCTTGCAGAGGATGACGTCATCTGGCAGATCGTGGAATTGCTCAAGAAAGCTGGAGACCTTCTGGAAGAAGAGGTGAGGCGCAGGCATCAGAGAGCGCCTGCAGAGCTGCTGCAGCTCCGGGTTCGTGCCCCGCCTCCCCTTCCCAGTTAGCCCCACCCCCTAATTCCAGAAGCCACCTCCCGCTCTGGGTGGGCCTTGCCTAGGGGCTGCCTTTCTCTTCTCCTCAAGGCCAGGGGTCTGACTCAATTTCTTTCTGCTCCCCACAGCAAGTCCCTCAGCCGGAAGTCATTCCTCCACAAAAACCAACGCCACCCCCCAGGAAGAAATCCCTGGAGAAGAAGTCTAGCCTGAAGAGAGCCTTGTCCCTCAAGAAGACTACCTCCGAGGAACCCAAGAGAGTGGGCTTAGCCACTATCCTTGGCCCAGAAACCCGGCCCAAGAGGCCCAGCTTCCTACCCCTGTGTGTTAGTGGTCCCCGAACTTCCACCTCCAGGAGCTACGGTAAGCAAGCTCTAGCAGTTGCCGTAGCAATGCAGCCGCCTCCAGCTCTGGAATCTTTCTGATGCTAGGCCTTGAGCCGCGTGGGGAGGGTTGAAGGAGAAGAGACAAAATCTTGTCACCTCCACATGGCCTCACTCAGGAACAGGCGGCCCACCTTAGCCCTTGTTGTGACTGTGACTGTGTGTAGGGTCCTCAGCCACCCGCGTCTCTGCAGCTGGCCCGGGGATGTTTCTGTAACAGAACTGGAGACAACCGGTTCTGGGTTTCCAGATACATTTTTTCTCCTCATTTAATATGTTTGGCCTTTGTGTATGTCTGGGCACCACCGCGTGCATGCCCGGTGTTTGTGGAGGCCGGAGGTGGGCATCCGATCAGATCCCCTGGAGCTGGAGTTACAGATGATTATAAGTCACCATGAGGGGATTAAACCTGGTCCTCTGGAAAAGCCGCTGGTGCTCATAACCACTGAGCCATCTCTGCACGCACACAGGCGGATTTTATTGTTGCTTGAGACAGGGTCTCATGTAGCCCAGGCTGGTCTCAAACTGTCTTGCATAGCCAAAAATGACCCTGAACGTCTTGTCTGCCTGCCTCTACTCCCTAAATGCAAGAATTATAGGCTTGTGCACCAGTTTGGGTGGTACTAGGGCTGGAACCCAGGGCCTTAACCGTCTGTCTATCGGCTGAGTACCCCAGGCTCTCCCAGTTGTACACTACCCCATCCCTGTCTCTGTGCCTCTGATTCCTCTCAGTGTCCTATTGTCTGTCTGTATCATAGTTTGTCCCAGAGACAGGAACCTGAGGGCAGGAGCAAAGTGATGTCATAGTCACGTGGTTCATCAGAGCGGGAGCCAGAGCGGGAGGTCTGGTTACATTGGTTCTTCCTGGGCATTAGGGTGGATGGGGGCTGGCCTTGTAGGACACTATTGTCAGGAGAATGTCTGGCATGGAGAGCATGGATTTGGGGTCCTAAGAGGAGGGATTTTCAAGCCATTTAGGCCATGGTTCTTTATTCGTGGCATGGGGCCAGCACCTACTGCCCCCTAATGGACAAACCAAAAACAGCGGCTAGGTCAGGGAACCCCAGGGAAAGGGAGGTGTGGGGGGGAAAGCAGAAAAGCCAAGGAAAGGCACTGCTGGGGGCTGCAGAGAGCTTAATCCGGGTCCCCAAAGAGAGCTCCATACTTGGAACAGCCCAGAAGCTCACGGTAGCATTGAAAAGCCTGTGGGTGGAGTACACTGGCACCTGCCCGGGCTCAGGGCCAGCTGCTGGGTGTGGCTGACACACACATTTACTGTGCCTTTATGCTTCCCAGACTCAGAGGCGCCCACGGTCCATGAAGTTCGGTCTGTACGTGGTGGAGGCTCCCATCCCTCTGAGCTCCACCCGCCAGCTGCTGTATTTCAGGGACCCGAGGAGAAGCCACTGCTGGACAGAGCCTCGGAATCCAGTTAGTCCCTTGCCCCTCAGAGACACCGCCTTCCGTCACCCCTCCCCCACCTCCAGCGAAGAACCCGTATTGACTTAATCTCCCTGTGGAAACAGCTCTGGCCCAGAGCACACTTCACCTGCCAGCCTCAGTTTCCCCATTTTGCAAGGGTGGCCCTCGAGGGCCGCTGGAGGTTCTAAGCGAATGACAGCCCGTAAACCATGTGTTGCTACTGTTATGCTGTTAGGTGGCCAGGTTGAGAACTGGCGAGGTGACAGGAGGGGGCTGAGAACCCAGAAGGGAGGTCCTGTTACAGTTATCAGTTTATTGTTGACAGAACCAGGTTTGAATGTAAAATACTGTCTAGCATCTGGAGACGCTTTAAAGCACTTTGGGGGAGGCTGGAGAGAGTCCACGCCCGTTCAAGTTCTTGCCTCATAAGCACCAGGACCCAAGCTTGCGCTCCAGAATGTAGATTAAAAAGAAAAGAAAAAACAACAGGAAAGTTAGGGGGTGTGGACCTGGCTCTAACCTCAAAGGCCTTTGTAAGGAACCCTGTCTGTTTCCTAGGAGAATTCAGGCGGAAGATCCTGGCCCTACTCCAGAGCGCAGAGGAAGAGCAGCAGGTAAGGGTGCCTTCCTGACCTTCTAGTCTTCAGGGGACCCCACCCCTCCAAACTGGCCTCTCCCCGAGACAACCTTCCCCAGCACCAAAGGTCATCACCACTCCTGCTCCTTCAGGGCCATAGTTCACCTTTGACCTTGAGGCCAGGGACCCTGACTCCATCTCTGTCTTGTCCATAGCAAGTTCAAGTGAAGGAGGCAGAGGAGGCCGGAGAGCACCCCGCCCCAGCCGGCAAGGTGAAGTCACAGGCGAAGAAGTCTAACCTCCGGAGAGCCTTTTCTCTTAGGAAACACGGCTCCAAGGAGTCTAAGAGAACGGAGGCTTCAGGGACTCCAGGCTCCGGCAACCTGGAGGCGCGGCCACCCAAGAGGCACGGCTTCCTGCCCATGTGTGTCGGTGGCCACAGAGCTTCCATCCCCAGCAGTCCAGGTGAGCAGGCTTGGTGTTGCCATGGTAACTGCAAGCCTTGACTTCTGCTTTCTGCTGTGGGAAGCAAAGGGGGTCAAGTTTCTGGCAAAAAAAACCTCTGAGTCCCCTTTCTTAAAAACAAAGGCACCTCGGCGCACGCCTTTAATCCCAGCACTTGGGAGGCAGAGGCAGGAGGATCTCTGTGAGTCTGAGGGCAGCCTGGTCTACAGAGCAGGGTTCTAGGACAGCCAGGGTTTCACAGAGAAACCCGGTCTTGAAAAACCAAAGGTGTCCCTAGAACCGGGGTTGTCAGATGTCACTACAGGAACAATGACAGGGACACTCGAGGATTTCAAGGTGACTTGCACTAAAGCATGGGGATTGTTGTTTTGCAGTGGTTTCCCCTGCACTTATGCAGTGCCTGCTGTATATGCAGTGTTTTCCCCTGCACTTATGCAGTGCCTGCTGTATACACCTCGTGCACAGTACTATCTCAGTTAACACATCAGGTCTGTCTTATGATTCTTAGTCTGGATTGACTGGGCTAAGGCTCACCTGTTTAAAGAGGAGGTGATTTTGCTGGCTAAGAGGGCCATGGGAACATCCGAGTGCTTCGTAAACTGCAGTCCGTGGGGAAGCAGAGGGCAGAGAGCGGGGACACAGATCTCCTCAGAAGTAGGGCAGGGCTGGCACCACCCCTCCCCCCGAGGAGGGGACAGATGCCAAACTCATCCTTTTTTTTTTTTTCTTTTCTTCTGCAATCCCTTTCAGAAAGCCTGGAGTTCCAGAAGGCGGAGGCTGCAGGAGGGGGACCAGCTGGCTCCCCAGAAGTGCCGTTCCAGGCTAGAAGCCACATACCAGATGAGGGGCCTCCACCAGAGGGAGCCTGGGAATCTAGTCAGTATATCTTGTGCTTTCTGGGGTAGTGTCTGCTAGGCTCTCTTCCACATGCCCTAGACTAAGTAGGGAATGCTCTGAGGAGTGGAGAAGCTGGAGCTGAAAACCCACCAGGAGACCCTGCCATGGGGACAAAGACTATTGGTGTGCTCTTTAAAAAAAATGGGGCTGGGGATTTAGCTCAGTGGTAGAGCGCTTGCCTAGCAAGCACAAGGCCCTGGGTTTGGCCCCCAGCTCCGAAAAAAAGAAAAAAAAATTATTACATTTACATATATGTGTGTACTCTGCATGTACACCTTCCTGCCAGCAGAGGGTGCCAAGATCCCATTACAGATGGTTGTGAGCCACCATGTGGTTGCTGGGAATTGAACTGAGGACCTCTGAAGAACAGTCAGCGCTCCTAACCACTGAGCCATCTCTCCAGCCCCTATTGGTTTTGCTCTTTAAACGGAGGCTACTGGGCAAGGATACCGATAGGTTTGTTTTTTTTTTTAAAGATTTATTTATTTATTATATATGAGTACATTGTAGCTGCCTTCAGACACACCAGAAGAGGGCATCAGATCTCATTACAGATGGTTGTGAGCCACCATGTGGTTGCTGGGAATTGAACTCAGGACCTCTGGAAGAGTAGTCGGTGCTCTTAACCGTTGAGCCACCTCTCCAGCCCACCGATAGGTTTTTAGAGTCCTTTATCAATTTCACTGGTGTAAATGGTTCTACCTTGCTCCAATTCAAGCTCCAATTCAATTCTCTGGGAGTTTCCTGCACATTTTAGTGAACCCAGCTCAAATCAACACTGAGCTATAACAAAATGAGCGGCCCTCCAGTCGTGGCAGCACCGCAGCCAAGGGACATCCCCCTCCACATGTTCTGGCCTGCCCCATGAAGCACAAGCTTTCATTCCTGATGTTAGGAACCCCTCAGTCACCCATGTGTCAGGCGGAGTTGAATTCTGCCACAGGCGCATAGAGAGAGTGTGCCGTTTTCCTTTGGCCGGCTGTGCACTGCGTCTGTCCGTCATGGGTGCCAGGGTGTCACTGGGGATAGCCTCTCATCTTTCCTTTCTTCCCTCAGAGGAGCTTATCATCCAAAAGCTGGTGGCCAGTCTCCAGGAGGTGGACAGGGAACTAGGGAGGCAGGTGAGTACCCCTCAAATTCTCCATGCAGAGACAGGGCATGGGGGCGCTCCAGCTCCCTCCCCAGAGACCTGGGTTCTATCCCTACTTCTGAGTGACCTTGGTCATGTCCCTTGACCTCTCTGAACCTCAGTTTCCTCTTTTGCAAAGTAGGGATTCTCCACATTTGACTAAACGGTGCCTGTGCAGAGAGCACTAACACGAGGCAGGGAATGTTGGATTAAAATAACAGAATTGCAGCCAAGCTGGGGAGGTGGCTTAGCAGGGAGAGTGCTTGCTGTGCATGCCGTGAGTTCAAATCCCAAGCATGCCTGTAAAAAATCCAGGCATGGCATCATGCACCTGCCGGCCCAGAGCTGAACAGGAAGGAGGCAGGTAGAACACTGGGGCTCAATGGTGGTTAGCCAACCTCCAGTGTCAACGAGAGACCGTCTTAAGGGAATAAGGCAGAGCTCTAGAGCACACAGAATGTTCTAATGGCTTCCCTGCCATTCAGGACCTGCCCCAACCCAAAGCCACAGCACCTCCAAACCTTGTGTCCTCTGACCCCTCTGATCCTGTCCAAAGGTCACCTTCTGAGGTCATACTGCCAGCTCCTAGCTATCCTGCCCCACACACAGGCTCCTGCCCTGGTCCAGCAGTCTCCCTTAGAGATAGGCAGGTCCCTTGAGGGCCTGGAGGAAGGTGCTTCTGCTTCCCACAGTCTCAGCCCAGATCCCAGGGCACCTGCATGACACTACCCAGCAGAGCCTCTGTTTCATGTCCATGTTCAGTAGGGAAAAACTGACATTGCCGCTCCCCTGAGAGCAGCCTCTATCTTGGCTGAAGTCCTCAGCCCTCCCCAGGAGGCATGCATATCATGTCACTGCCTGGGCCATCATACCATCCTTGCCCAGGTCCTTATTCCCTATCAGTGTGCCCAGGATCTCAAATAAATCGCACGAGACCCAGGTCTTTGTCTTTGCCCCCCCCCCCCCCCACCAAAAGACCTCAGATACAAAGAGAAGTAAATTAGCCAGAAGGTTCTTAGTGGGGGGGCTAAGAATCCTTTAAATGATTTTTGTGGACCCTTGAGTCTTCCAACTGTTTTGGAGAGGGGATCTGGTCACCTCCACTTTTCTAAAAGGATGCTCACTCAGGGCAATGCATTTTTTTCCCCCCAGAGCTGGGGACCAAACCCAGGGCCTTGCGCTTGCTAGGCAAGCACTCTACCACTGAGCTAAATCCCCAACCCCAGGGCAATGCGTTCTTATATGCGCTTTTGTTTTTGTTTGTTTTGTTTTTTGTTTCGTTTTGCCCTGAAGCTGCAAACCATATCTTGTAGAAGTGAGGGTGGGGTGGTGGAGGGGTTTAACGGAAGGGGTGCTCACCCAGGGTATTAGGGAGCAGCCTGGGGTAGGGGGGACCCTGCCTGCAGCACTGAGGACTCCACTTCTGTTCCAGATCCGGAAGTACCCCAGCTTCAGGCGTTTTTTTAATGAGTTCTCAGATGCCTCCCTCAGGAAGCTGGTGGCCACCTTAGACAGACAGAAGGCCCTCCTCGCAGAGGAAGACAGGAGCCTCGGCAACAGGCCGCCACCACCTTGTGCCTTCGGAGCACTGAACAAGTTTGCCACCAACCACAGCTGCGCCATCTGCACTCTAATGCAGTCCAGAGGCCAATACAGGGGACACAGTTACGCCCACTTCCTGTCCAGGAAGGCCCAGCAGGTGAGAGCAGGAGGGTAAGAACAGGTCCACATGACCCAAGGGACAACAGGTCTTCTCACTTTCCCGATACGCTCAACCAGACTTTAAAAAGTTCTTTTAAAACTTCATGTGTGGGGTTGGGGAATTTAGCTCAGTGGTAGAGCGCCTGCCTAGCAAGCACAAGGCACTGGGTTTGGTCCCCAGCTCGGGGGGGGGGGGGGGGGGGAGAGAACTGAAAAACTTCATGTGTTTCTTGCGTGTGTGCACATGCGTGCACACGTGTGTGAGTGTCACAGCGCCCGTGTGGAGGTCAGAGGACGACTCATAGGAGTTGGTTCTCTCCTTCTATCCTGTAGTTTCTGGGGACAGACGGAAATCAACTGGCCAGTCTCAGTGGCAAAGGCCTTTACTGGCTGAGCCATCTTTCTGGCCGGTCCCTCATCTGACTTTTAGGCTTCAGTTCAAAAGCCAGCCCCCTTGCTGCAGTCTTCTGGGACAATTCTAAACACAAAGACAGAGCTAAGCCTAGTCAACTTCAAAGGACAGGCAGCAGAGGCAGGTGTTATGGGTTGGTCCCAGGAGGCCTGCGGGAAGAGGCAGAGGCAATTTGAACGATGAGGTTGAGGTGGAAGGTCTGGGAACAACTGTGCGTGTGGGAGGGAGAGAGGGAGGGAGGGTTGCAAAGGCTAATGGGTCAGCCCCATTGGGAGCTTGCTCTTGGCAGACAAGGAACTGCTGACTTGACCTGTGGCTTTTCCGCTCCCAGGACATCATGAGTCTGGATGGCCAGAGTCCGGACTGAAGGCCACATCCCATACACAAGTTCTTTCGGAATAGCTGAGGGTCAGCAGCTGTGGTGGGCAGAGCTTGAAAACCCTGCAGGGTGGCCCTCTTTTGTGCTTCCCAGACCAACGTCCCTGCAGGCAAAAACAGACAATGGACAGTCCTGTGTGAGCTCAGCACTGTCTGAGGACACCACTTTCTTCCTGGATGCTGGACCCAGAGGCTGTGCTGGGGTCAACACTGGAATGGGGTTAGGAGGTCAGGCTCTGTGGAGTGAACCTGAGGAGAAGCTCTCCCCTCTGCAGTCTCTACATCCCAACCCCCTACCCCCACTCCCTCATCACCCCCCCATGAAATGACACCTGCTGGATCCATGAGTCTTAGTGTGTGTGCATGTCTGTCTGTCTGTCTGTCTCTGTGTGTCTTTGTGGGGAGGGAAGGAGTGTAGGTCAGAGGTCATCCCCAATTCCTCTCCAGTGCTGACGACATCACAAACCTCTGCCACCCCACCCCACCGTACTTGAGTCTTTGTTTTGAAAAATAGTTTTGTTTTTTTTTTTAAAAATTCATTTTCTAACTGCAAAATGCATTTTTACTCAAACAGCTGGGTCTCTGCCAAGTCACTCACCCAGTTGGTCAGGTAATGCTCAGGGATCCATGAGAGACCCCTGGGAACTCTGTAGACCCCAGCAGGAGCCTGGGCTAACCTATAGCTCAGAGGGGTGACTCCTGATCTCCCAGAATCCTGTTAACCTTTATGAAGATTCCGGTTATCTAGTGCGTGTTTACAATTATCTCCCCCTGTGGCCCAGACAAGACCAGCATCTCTCAATCCCATCCCAGGCTCTCAAGTACTGAGGCTACAGTTGTGGGCCACCACACCTGGGCTACTTTATCATGGTCACAGCTTTTCAGAAAGTCGAAGAGGGCTTCAAGCCGGACTGCCCCAGACGGCCGCAAAGATGTGGACTGACAGCCTCTTGCCCTAAGACATGCCATCTCCATCCTTTCTGTCCTGGCTGGTTTTGTGCCAACGTGACACGAGCTGGAATTATCACAGAGAAAGGAGCCTCCGTTGTGGAAAGGTCTCCATGAGACCCAGCTGTAAGGCATTTTCTCAATTAGTGATCAACACGGGAGGGCCCAGCCCGTTGTGGGTGGTGCCATCCCTGGGCTGGTGGTCCTGGGTTTTATAAGAAAGCAGGCTGAGCAAGCCAGGGAAAGCAAGCCAGTAAGCAGCACCCCTCCATGGCGTCTGCATCAGCTCCTGACTCCAGGTTCCTGCCCTGTGTGAGTTCCTGTCCTGACTTCTTTTGGTGATGAACAGCGATGTAAGAAGTGTAAGCAGGACAAAAAACCCTTTCTTGGTTGGGGATTTAGCTCAGTGGTAGAGCGCTTGCTTAGGAAGTGCAAGGCCCTGGGTTTGGTCCCCAGCTCCGAAAAAAAGAACCAAAAAAAAAAAACAAAAACAAAAACAAAAAAAAAAAAAAACAAAAAAACAAACCCTTTCTTCTCAACTTCTTTTTTGGTCACAGTGTTGTAGAAACCCTGACTAAAATTCTGTCCTCACTGATGGCTGTGACGTGCCTTGAAATGGGTCCTCTTGTGGATGTGTCTGTCTTCACAACTGTGAGGTGTGAGTGGAAAAGCCTCCGCCTGACACCCGGTTAGGCAGTGACTCCCATATACCACATGTCCATCCCCACACACTGGTGCTGGAGCCACTGACCCCTGGGCAATGGGCAGGAATGTAAAACCTGGATGACAGACGGAACGTTGTCAGCCTTGGAGACTTTTGGTGGCCACGGCAGGCTCATGGCACGAGCGGCTGGGTGGCTGAGTGAGGGGAGGGAGGCCTGGCTCTCAGGTGGGGCCAATCTCAGGCCGAACACATCCTTTCAGGAAATTCAACTAAAACCATTAGTTCCTTTATTAAAAATTGCACCAAGGGAGTCTTTAATTGGCACTTGGCGATCTCCTTATAGATTTATTTTATGCACTATTCTGGGGCGTACATGCAAGAGCTAAAGTTTTAAATGACTTTTTAAGAATTTTATGTGTGTTGGTGTTTTGCCTGCATGTGTGTCTGTGTGTGTGTGGGTGTCAGACTCCTGGAACTGGAATTACAGGCAGTTGCTGTCATGTGGGTGCTGGGAATTGAACCCAGGACCTCTGGAAGAGCAGCCTGTGCTCTTAACCACAGAGCCATCTTCTCCAGCCCCAGGAACTAAAAGTCTTCAAACAAGGGTCAGGAACCTTTTGTATGTGGTTTATTTTTATTATTAAGCTAATTGGGCTTTTACATAGTTCGGGTTAGCCACCACGCCCAAATGTACATAGATTCTCTTATTTATATAAAGATTTTGTTTTTATTTTAAATTATGTTTGTATATGTGGGTGCAGTACCTGCCGAAGTCAGAAGAGGGCGCTGTATCTCGTGGGGCTGGAGTTGCAGCCGGTTGTGAGTTGCCTGAGGTGGAACAGGGCTTGTTTTACCACTGAGCGCTCTCTGCAAACCTTAGACATTGTTTCTTATCTGTAACAATAACTATTCAGGGTATGGAATATTTGTTATGAGTTCCTCATGCTGGCATCCAACTCTGTTTTTTCTTTTGTACTGTGTTGTTTGAACCAATAAAGACATTGACTCAAAGTGTAAACTGGGTCTTTTCAGGGAAGTTAGATGACCACCCCCTTGCTCCACCCAGCAGAGACAAAATGGCTGCCCCTTTGTATCATCCAGTTAGAGGCAAAATGGCCACCACCACGCCCTATCCAGGACAGTCAGAGCCTGCTTGAGATTGGAGCCAGCCTCCCTGTCCATGTCCTGGGTTCTCTCTGGCCCATCCTAGGTGTAACACTGTGCTGACACAGTAACTAAAGGTGTCCTAGGTTGGGTGGTCATGAGCTCTGGGCTTCCCATCTGCTCCCAGGCTGGTAATGTCAGGAATGAGACATTGCTCTCCTAACCGCACTCTCCAGGCACGGAGAGGCTGGGTCAGCCATCTTTCTTTTTGATTACTCAGTGAAGCTGGTGTCACTTAGCCCAGATGCGGATGGAGGGAGGAGCCCATTCTCTGCTGAGCGTCTGAATGAGGCAGCGAGATGGGGGTGGGGATCAAGAGAGGAAGGAGGGGGTGGATGGAAAGAGAAGCCAAAGATCAAGAGGCCACGTAGCCAAAATGGCTGGTTATACGGGAATCGGAGAATCTCAGGCAAGGGGGGGGGGGGTAAAGCTCTGGGGTTGGAGAGATTTGAGGGTAAGGAGCGGGGCATGCCAGCCAGGGTGACTCGGTTAAATAGGCACGTCAGTCAGCCATTTGTCCCGGGGTTTCTTTGGGACCTAACAGTATCCAGTATGAGTACAGCCTGGGCTATTAGGGTCCATGATTTGCTGAAGAATGATACCCCGGATTCAAATACTATGTAAACGCAAAGAATGTTTTATTCTGCAGAAGTGCAGCATATTGGGGTCTCCCCTTATCAAGCTAGAGACATTGCAGGCCTGATTTAAAGCACATTAGGGAACTCCTGTTAATTAGGGACCTTTGTGTTAATCTGTTGGACATTCAATTACCAAGGTGTGGGGGCTGGAAACTTGCTGGGGAGGTAGCTGAGGAAATCTGGAAACTGCTGCTGACCTATTGTCCTCACCTCAGGTCAGGTGGTTGGGATATTCCATTACCTGGGCGTGAAGGTTGGAGCCTGGGTGGTTTTTTGTTTGTTTGTTTGTTTGTTTGTTTGTTTGTTTTTCCTATTAGTAATTGACTTGCCCCGACTCATCCAGTTTTTTTGTTTTTTTTTTAATTTAATTTATGTACAGCATTCTGCCTGCATATGTGACTGCAGGCCAGAAGAGGGCACCAGATCTCATTACAGATGGTTGTGAGCCACCATGTGGTTGCTGGGAATTGAACTCATGACCTCTGGAAGAGCAGTCAGTGCTCTTAACCGCTGAGCCATCTCTCCAGCCCGACTCACCCAGTTTTAGGCCTAGTGTCCTTAACTGCCAATTTGAAGTCTGTTGTGGAATCAGCTTAGCCTTCTCAGGCTATGTAAGACATCCCAGTCCACAAACAGATCAGTTAAAGGAAGAGCCCCGGGTATGGTGGTGCAGGCCTTTGGCTCTGGGGAGGCAGAGGCAGGTGAATGTCTGTGAGTTCAATGCCAGCCTGGTCTACAGGGTGAGCTCCAGGCTGGCTAAACCAGCCTACCAAGGCCTCATGCCTGAAGACAAACAAGTAGAGGGGTTGGGGATTTAGCTCAGTGGTAGAGCGCTTGCCTAACAAGCGCAAGGCCCTGGGTTCGGTCCCCAGCTCCGAAAAAAAGAAAAAAGAAAAAAAAAAAAAAACAAGTAGAAAGGGAGAGACTGAAGGGACCAATAGAAGTTAACGGTTAGCAGACGAAGTCACAGGACACCAGTACATCAGAACCTCAGGTAAATGACTGTGATGTTAGGAACAGCTGCCAGGAGAGCAATTGTTCCGTGTTCACCTGATGCTTCAGTCACAAGGTGTCCTGGGTTCATCTGCCAATCCTGGAACTGCTACAAACACCCGCGTTACTCAAAACCGGGGAAATTAACAGAATCCTAGAGGACCAATAAGGGGGTTCTGGCTCCTTGGACATTGGAGGTGTTCAGTGTCGAAGCAGGCATAAATGGCTGAGGTGCCTAGTTAAGATCAAAAGGGACCTACCTGGTCAGGTTCTCCCAGCATCCCTCGGTCCCTACCTGTTACAGGGTGTGGCTGGCAGACCCCGCCCTCTACCCTGATCTCTCCAGTCCAGGGACTGGGCTGCCCTTCACCTATATAATGCACCTATATAACCCATCCATTTTGTACCTTTGGCCTCCTGGCTGTGGTACTTGGTTACCTTCTCTTCCTCCCCCTCTCCTTTCCCCTCCCCCTTTCACTCCCCCTCCCGCTACGTGGCACAGGCTCTGGGTTCTCCCACACCTCTATAATAAATACATCTCTCCCCCACCATACCTAGAAGCAGCCATGTTTTTTTGTTTTTTCACTCAGGAGGCTTCTAGGCTTGACATACGCACTCTGAGGGAAGACAATTTTAACAGGTACCACGTACCCCTGGGCCAGGGAATTGGTACGCCAGGGTTGAGAGACTCTCCTGAAGGCAAAGGTCCTCATAGTTGGGTGAAAGTCCTGCCTCAGGGACATGCTGCCACTTGCCATCCTCCAGGTCCTGCCCTCACTGGTCTACACCACTGGATCGACCATGTTATTTGATCTAATTTTGTGGATGGCTGGGAGGTATTTTCTTTTTTTAATGTGTATTGGTGATTTGCCTGCACATGTTTGTGTGAGAACCGCAGATCTTGGATTTAGAGACAGCCCCTGAGACAGTCTTTTTTTTTAAAGCTTTATTTATTATGTATACAGTGTTCTGCCTGCACATATGCCTACAGGCCAGAAGAGGGCACCAGATCTCATTACAGATGGTTGTGAGCCACCATGTGGTTCCTGGGAATTGAACTCAGGACCTCTGGAAGAGCAGTCAGTGCTCTAACCACTGGGCATCTCTCCAGTGGGGGGGAGCGCCCTCCCCCCCCCGTTTTTGAGACAGTCTTATGTAGCCTAAGCTAGTCTCTAACTTACTATGTAGGATGACCTTGAACTCTTGTCCTTTAGAGTCCAGCTACCACATTTCCTCTCTGGGATCTTTGATTCTTTGCTAATCTTTCAAAGCCCACTCTTCCCTGAAATGACTTGGGGTGGGAGTGGGGTAGGGAGTATAGCCTCCCCCAAGGCCTCCTTGGCACAGGGCCCCCTTTCTCTGCTAACATTTCTGTAGATTCCCCAGTGGCCAAGTCCAGCTTACATTTGAGCTTCACCCTTGGCTCTAGGTTTTGCATTTGAGTTAAGCAAATACTGGCAGGGCCCGTGGGCAGGCTGGGTCTGGCTGGGCTGGTTTCCTTTCTGGGGAGCAGTGGGGGACGCCTTCTGCTGGACAGGCTGGAAATTTTGAGGCTTAGAGAGAGACCCATTGTCCAAATCCTAGCCAGGGTGACTCTGGCTTGTGGCACTCTGCAGGGTACACTTCCCTCACAGTAGACTGTGGCGAACCCTCCAAGGTCTGTGGTTGCAGAGACAGACTCTCGGAAGGGTAAGCATGAGGTATGAACAAGTGTGCAACCTGCCCGTCTGTTCGTGCCCACGTCTGCTGAGCCTGTGGTCCCTTGGACTGGTTTCATCCTTTGGACTCAGCAGAAATGCCTATTAACATATCAAAATGGACCTGCCAGGCTCTCTCAGCATCCCTCAGTCCCTAGCTGCTATTATAGGATTGTCCCAGGGACTCTACCCTGAACTCTCTAGCATAGCCACTGGGCTGCCCTGCCCTCAGCTGCCTTTTCATATACAATCCAGTCATTTTGGCTATGTGTTTATTTTACCCTTTTACATTTGGGTCTCCTGGTTCTCCCCTTTCTCTTTCTCCTCACATGGCCCGCCTCAGTATCACGTTCACTCTGGACTCTTCCAGATGCCTCTGGCTGTTTTCTCCCATAGGTCTGCAATAAACCTTCTCCTCCACCATACCTAGGAGCAGTCACGTCCTTTTTGTTTTGTTTCTTTCAGAGCTCTCGTGGGGTCTGCAACGATTCTGCTGGAGGACTTAGAGTGCAAGGGCTAAAGTTATGTTTTAAGTTTTAATTGCTGTGCTTAAGAGACCTACAAAACAAAGATGTTTTTAACCTGTAAGCCCCACTTGCCCAAGGTCAGATAACTTCCAGGAATGCTGGGGGATATCTTTCATGTAAGACAACAAGCCACCTGTTTTCACTTCTGTAAACAGCTTGCTTGCCCCAACTGTACAGGATGTGCCCGGTCACATGTAGGTGGGAGGAACATAGGCAGGAAGTACAGTCAGGATGTATGCTTGCCCCAGATTGGACAAAAGCAGAATTGTGTCCCTCCTCCCGGAAGGATGGTGAGTGGTATGCGTTGATGTCTGTCTGTCCATCCAGAGCAGAATGGTGGAAGGGCAGCAAGACTGGAAGCAGGAGACTCTTCAGACCAGGAAACCCAACCTTGGGGGAGTAGACTTTCTGTAGCATTTGGTAGCTGAGGGCTCCCCTGGTCCCAAAAGACCTCAGGTGGAGGCTGGACCCAGGCTTCATGTCACTGGGGTCTCCTGCTCCAGCCTAGGAATTCTGTCCACTCACGCCCTAGGAAAGGACAGAGTCGTCAGTTTGAGTGACCCTTCCCTAAGACATCCTGTCTTAGTTCACCCCGACTTTTTTTTTTTCTTTCTTTTCTTTTCTTTTTTTCGGAGCTGGGGACCGAACCCAGGGCCTTGCCAGGGCCTTGCACTTGCTAGGCAAGTGCTTTACCACTGAGCTAAATCCCCAACCCCAAAATGTGTAGCCCAGGCTGGCCTCGAACTCGTGATCCTCCTGCCTCTGCCTCCTTCAGCAAATCCTACTGGCGTGCACCACCACAACCAGCGTGATTTTTTTTAAATGTTTGAAATATTATAAAAGATTAGTTGGTTCTTGTTTTTTCCAGAAGGGTGGTGTGGTCTCTCCACTGCTCAGTTCAGTTGCGTGGTTACTGTTCTATGCCAGGTATGGACATATGAGTACTATGAGTACTATCTGGAAGTTATCAGTACAGTGTGTTTTGGGCTATTTGGTTTGACTTGGTTTTGATTATTTTAAGGCAGGGTTTCTCTAAGTAGCCAGGGCCGTCCTGGAACTTATTCTGTAGGTCAGTCTGGCCTTAAATTCAAAGATATGCCCGCTTCTGTCCCTGAGAGGTAGGGTAAAGGTGTGTACCCCCAGCTGTCGGTATCTTAACCTGTGCTTCTCAACCTTCCTAATGCTGTGACCCTTTAATGTAGTTCCTCCTGTTGCCTGACCCCCAACCATACAATTATTTTTGTTGCTACTTTGTAACTGTAATTTTGCTTCTGTTATGAATTGTAATGTAACAATCTGATACTCCAGATATCTGCTATGGTATCCCAGAGGGATTGAGAAGCATTGGTCTTAACAAAATCAATGTAACTTCTGTTTGGCTCTCCTTTTGTTTTGTTTTAAGATAGGATCTTACTATGTAGCCCTGGCTGTCCTGGAACTTGATATGTAGACCAGGCTGACTTCCAACTCACAGAGATCCTCCTGCAGAGCTCTGCCTCTAGAGTGCTGGAGTTAAAGGTGTGCACCACCACCTCCTCAAACAGTCTAGCTTGCTTTCTTGCTTTGGCTTCTCTCTCTCTCTTGCCGTGTGTGTGTGTGTGTGTGTGTGTGTGTGTGTGTGTGTGTGTCTCTGTTCCCATTTTGGAGTTTTTGACACAAGGACTCCTAATATAATGTTGGCTATGTTGGCTAGCTTTGAACTCCCAGCGATCCACCTGCTTCTGCTTCCCCAAATGCTGGCACTAAAGGTGTGCACCACCACACTCCCAGCTGTCCAGGCAATGGGCTGGAGCTGACCAAGGCTGTCCTTGGAAGGGAAGGAAGGGCAGAAAGGAAGCTATATGCTCAGAGTTGCTGCATCCCCCTGAGACAGGAGAGGCAGGGTCACACTTAGGTGACATCCAGAGGAGTTCCATACCTCAGTGTAGCTGTATTCTTGAATCCGGTTGGGATGAGGTTTGTAGGTGACCCAGACTGTCTCGGGAAGTACAGAAAAGTCAAGTGGACAAGGTGCAGACCTGGATTTGAGACGCCAAGGACACATTCATGAAGGGAAATAAGAAGAGTCTCAAGCCTCACTTTCACCTGCTGTGTGACCCCAGGGTAACCCCTTGCCCTCTCTGGAAAGTTGCAAGATCCTGCAGAGCCCACCGTAGAAGTAATCTTGGCATTAGACTTGCACCCCCTCATGGATGGGTCTTGTTTTAATTTTAAAGTTGTATTTATTTACTTCCCTTGTAGCTGCAGTTCCTTATTCTGGGGTTTCCAACTGGACCCAAGGATTGGCAGGCTTCACTGGCTCTTGGGTAACATTATGGCTGCTTTGGACACAGGGATCACAGAGGGAGCTTTGACCCTTGACCCTCAAACACAGACAGATCCTTAGACTCCTCTGTTACATGAGACTCTCTCTACAGGCAGTTGTGAGCAGGCAACAGGGTCCCAGCATCTCCCCAAGAAGACTAATTGACAGCTGAATAAAATACAAGTTTGGGAACCCAAGAGGGATGTTCAGTGGGTAGAGGCATGTGCCTCCAACCCTGCCCGTCTGAGGTTAGTTCCTGGGACCCATGAGACAGAAGGTCAGGAAATCTGCCTCCAGAAAAACCTGTCCTTTGACCTCTCCGGCACACACTCACGCACATTACACAATCAGTCAGTAAATAAATGCCAAAAATGTTTAGGGAAATTTCTGCCAAATGGACTAAAGAATCCTCAAAAGCAACTCCCTGTTTGTACGGGTAAGGGGTTTGCTGGCCAAAGAGTGATGTCACATATTTATAATCCCAGGACTGGGGAGCCGGGAGCAGGAGAGGATCAAAAGTACAAGGTTAGCTCTAGCTGCACAGTGAGTGAGTTTGAGGCTAGCCTGGTCTACATGGTGAGTTATGGGATAGCCAGGGCTACTCTGCTCAAAACAACACAATACACAGTTGAGAAGTAGCTAGCAAACCTCCAGGACCCATGCACCCGACACATGCTGTTTTCCGAAGGCTTTCCCTTTCACAGGAGGGCTGCACCCTCCCAGGATTATGAACCGGGTCACCCCGTTTTTGAAGGTCAGAAAATGGAGAGCCTAGATGTTCTAAGCGCCGAGCTCTCCTGGCAGAGCAGAGACTCACACTTACTGCAGTTTGCTAGCTGGCTTCTTGGACTGAGGGTTTTTCTGGAAGCACTCTCTGGTGGCATTTGCCTTCTGTTTCCTCCTGAACATCTTTTTTGCTGTGTTTGAATCTGCAGCAGGACTGGCCCTGGGCAAAGAGACACAGGAGATGTCTTGGTATGAGAGCCTGAACAGTGTCTGATACCGTCAGAGTCCTGCCTCGGCTCAGCAGACCCAGTGGCCCTGGCTAAGGTTGACGTTCCCCAGTAACACGTCTGGTTACCGGTAACTATTTATCTGGTATGCGTAAGTGTGTTTACGTGTAAGGACATAATCACAGAGACCAAAAGAGGGTGTCAGATCCTCTGGAGTTGGAGAACTGTAGAGGTAAAATTACATAATGGGGGAAACATCTTAGTAAGCTTGTTGTGAAGTTAACACACTTCTGTTCTATGGAAGAATGCCCAAGAACATGGTGGCACACACCTATAATCTCAAGACTCGGGAAGCAGAGGCAGGTTGCCCACTCAGTGCCAGCCCGGGCTTTGTAATTGTATCGTTCATCCAACGATAAAATTAAGAACAGAATGTTTCAACTCCGCTTTTCTTTTTTTTTTTTCCGGAGCTGGGGACCGAACCCAGGGCCTTGTGCTTCCTAGGTAAGCGCTCTACCACTGAGCTAAATCCCCAGCCCCCAACTCCGCTTTTCTAAAAGACAGAGTTGAAAGTGTGTGTGTGGGGTGTGTGTGTGTGTGTGTGTGTGTGTGTGTGTGTGTGAGAGAGAGAGAGAGAGAGGGAGAGGGGGAGGGGGAGGGAGAGGGAGGAGAGAGAGAGGGAGAGGGAGAGGGAGGAGAGAGAGAGGGAGAGAGGAGAGAGAGAGAGAGGTGGGGGGAGGGAGGGAGAGAGAGAGAGAGAGAGAGAGAGAGAGAGAGAGAGAGGAATGACCCCGCCCCCGATCTTTCACTGGCCAATCCAACTGTTTTCCAATCAGCAAGGGAGGCCTGGGAAATGTAGTTCCCAGGGATCTTTAAGAACTACAGGGGCTGGGGATTTAGCTCAGTGGTAGAGCGCTTACCTAGGAAGCGCAAGGCCCTGGGTTCGGTCCCCAGCTCCGAAAAAAAAGAACCAAAAAAAAAAAAAAAAAGAACTACAGATCTGCAGGCCCCATCCGGAAGTCCGTAGGCATGCTCTCTTGGTTTGGTTTCTGTTGTGGTGGTCAAAAGCCCTGACAAAATCACTTAAGGCAGAAACGGTTTATTTGGCTCACAAATCCAGGCGATGATCCGTCACTGACACGAAGTGAAGGCGGCAGGACCTTGCAGCACCCCATCTCGTCACTCTCACAGTCAGGAGCAGAGAGCATTGAACCATGCTCGCCTCTGCTCAGCCTACTCTCTCCTTTTCATTCACTTCAAGGTTACAGTGCTGGGGCTAAAGCCACGCACCACTGCGCCAGCTCCAATGGAGACCTTTGAGAGGCCTTTTCTGCCACGAGGGGCTACCTAAGGCTAGGATGGTGCACCTGTTACACCGTTCCAATGGTGGCTTCACCCAAAATAAGACCCGGGACCTGGAATGCACATGCTCCCACTGTTCTAGAACGGGGTGTACCCCGTGTGTGCTGGAATGGGGAAGAGGGATGGTGTCATCTCATGGACAGATATGTTCCACATAGCTCCTCACTACAAGATAGAGAAGAGGGCAGGAAGAGACTCGAAGGCACAGACTCGAAGAGCTAAGTGATACCCAGGCAGCCGAAAGTGCAGAAACTTCATTTAGCTGCCCCCCCCCCCCCCCCGCAAAGGAATCAGTCCTGAGGAAGGGAGAAACTTACACCAGTAGAGGCTTGTCCGGGGCTCCCTTCCCGGTACCCGGTGCTGCCGAGCCTGTCAGCTGTGATGAGGCAGGAGACCCTGTAGCTGGAGGAAACACGGGAGGTATAAGGGCAGGTACTGGGTACTGGGTCATTTTGCAAACAACGGTGAGTGTGTCTGAGAACAGCAAGGATGGCAGATACTGTGGTCCAGCACTCCTTTAGTTCCAGGAGTCAGAGGCAGGGGGATTTCAGAGTTTGAGGCTGGTCTGGTTTACATAACGAGAGCCAGACTATCCAGGGACCCAATAGCGATATGCTACTGTTTAAAGATTGATTGATTGATTGATTTTATATGAGAACACTGTAGCTGTCTTCAGACACACCAGACCCCATTACAGATGGTCGTGAGCTACCATGTGGTGGCTGGGAATTGAATTCAGGACCTTTGGAAGAGCAGTTGGTGTTCTTAACCACTTATCCATCTCTCCAGCCTGAAATGCTACCATTAAGGAAACAATTTTTTTTTAATTTTTTTAAAAAATTTTTCCTTTTTTCTTTTTCCCAATTCTTTGAGCCAGGGTTTCTCTGTGTAGCTTTGGCTATCCTGGAACTCTCTGTAGTCCAGGCTGGCCTCAAACTCAGAGATCCACCTGCCTCTGACTCCCCAAAGCTCACAACTGCTCCAGGGTTTCCAGCGCCCTCTTCTGACCTCTTTGGTACCAGGTATGGGTGTGAGCGAGGCACAGAAACACGCACGAACCCTGAATGTTCATCAAAGAAAATCTTCCCCCCCCCCCCAAATCTTTCTATGTAGCCCTGGCTGCCCTGGATCCTGGTCCAGCCTGTAAACACTAGGCTGGTCATGAACTCAGAGGTCTGCTTCCTTTAGCCTCGAAAGTGCTAAGATTAAAGGCAGGGGCCAGAGCATTCAGGAAACATAATGTTTTATTTTTAAACATTACGATTTTTCAAAGTCTTATGTGTATGTGTGTTTTGCCCAAATGTGTATGGTGAATTCAGACGCAAGAGGTCATGGGGATGCTGGGAGAGCAGCCAGTGCTCTTTAAATGCTGTGTCTCTAGTCTCTGTAAATGTCTTAAAAACAACAGCAAAAGTGAGTCGTCATGGTGGTTCAGTGGATAAAAGCACTTCCCTCGGAGCCTGAGAACCAGAGCTACACTATGCAGGACCCATGTGGTTAGAAGAGGAGAGAGTCAACTCCTGCTAGTTGTCCTCTGGCTTCCACGCATGTGCTGTGCGAGGCATCCCACCGTACCCAACAAATCAAAATTCAAAAACACACATACGGATGTAGGCAGGTATGAATATTTCAAAGGATTAATAAGGTTATTTTAAAATAATAAGCAAACAAACAAGTAAGCAATCAAATCGGCCAAGAATGCTCTCCTTCTCATATTTACGAGCCAAATTATCAACCACATCAGTGGATCCGGTGGAGACCTACGGCTGCAGCAGAGGGAGGTGGGCAGACCCCGCTCTTCCCCGCCCCCAAGGTGACGTCAAAGGGCGGGGCCTGAACAGCCACCAGCACAAGTAAACCTTCATCTTGGAATGAAGATTATTATTAGGACCACTGTGTGTGTGTTTGGAGTGAGTGTTCAAATGGTGTCAGAGATGGACACTGGGTGTCGTCCTCGATTGATTGGTTTTTGCTTTTTTTCAAGACAGGGTTTCTCTGTGTGCCATGATTGTCCTGTAACTTGCGATATAGACCAGGCTGGCCTCAAACTAAAGAGATCTGCCTGCCTCTGCCTTACGAGTGCTGGAATTACACATTTAATTATATATGTTTTGGGGCTGGGGATTTAGCTCAGTGGTAGAGCGCTTACCTAGGAAGCGCAAGGCCCTGGGTTCGGTCCCCAGCTCCGAAAAAAAAAAAAAATAATTATATATGTTTTAATTTTTCACTGATCCCGCTAGGCTCATCAGCCATCGGAGCTGCAGGGATCTGCCTGTCTTCACGCCCTCGGCGCCAGAATTACAGACACAGGATGCTGTACCCAGCCTTTATGTGAGTACTGGGGATAAAACTCTGTCCTCATGACTTTATCTTTATTGGTTAAACATTTGTATGAACTGTATGAGTTCTAAATATAAATGGCTTTATTATAAGCATTTAATATCAATATTAAATTCATTTTATTTTTGAGATTTTTTTTTTTTTTTTTTAGCTGAGTGGCAGTGGCACTCAACTTTAATCCTAGCACTCAGGAGGCAGAGACAGGAGGATCTCAGATTTTGAGGCCAGCCAGGTGGGTTCCAGGACAGTCAAGGCTACACAGAGAAACCCTGTCTTGGAAAACCAAAAGGAAAAAAATAAATCCTAAAAACCCAGATTTATGGGCTGGAGAGATGGCTCAGCGGTTAAGAGCACCCGACTGCTCTTCCAGAGGTCCTGAGTTCAATTCCCAGCAACCACATGGTGGCTCACAACCATCTGTAAAGAGATCCGATGCCCTCTTCTGGTGTATCTGAAGACAGCTACAGTGTGTACTTATATATAATAAATAAATAAATCTTTAAAAAAAAACAACCCCCCCAGATTTATTTTATTTCTAGATGTGTAGATGGCAGGTGTGTGCACGTGTGTGTGCAGGTGCCCATAGGACCCAGAAGAGGGGACCGACATGGTTTTGAGCCACCCAGTCTCCTGGCCACTCTGAACTAAACTCAGGTCCTCTAAGAGAACAGCAATTGTCCTTAGCCCATCTCTCCAACCTCTTCGTGGTGTTTTTGTTGCCAGAAGGAGATTCAAGATACACGGGGACAAAGACACAAGGCAAGGGCCAGTATCCCCTGTGGAAGCTACTAAAATAGTTGGCCAATGTCACCCTTGGAATTGATGTTTCTCAGCTCCACAAGGTTGATTGCTTGCCTGTGGACCAGAGCAGGGAGGGTCATACCTGAGGGTTGTTCTGGACCTAGGCCTTCCACAGATGGCTGGGCGGGTGGCGTTGAAGGACTTAGGGGCGGAAGTCCAGCTGTTGCCCCGGCTACTGTGGCTCCCTGGGAAGATTTGAGCAGCAGTCCAGCAGACTCGAGTGACGCAACAGACACAGAGGATCCAGCCTTTGATTCCTGTGAGTCTGCAGCTGGGAGCGACGCAGGGAGCAGGCTGTTTGTGCTTTGGTCATCAGTGGCCGAGTCTGGCTGACAGTCATCCTTCACTCCTTGCTCCAGGTTTGGAGTTCGAACATTCACTGGGCAACTGTCACTGGGGTCAGCGGGCCTGACTACTGCGCCCGGCTGGGCTTGAACCAACGGTGACACAGCTGGTTGCTTGGATGAAGAGACCGTTGGGGACACAGCTGACTCCTCAAACCCCTTGCACTCAGATTCAGATGTCTGCGCTGATGGGGTTGCTGGGGAATGGCTGTCCTTTCTGTCCTCTTTGAGAGCCCCCTGTACATGGGTTTGTGAGCAGTCCTCAGGGCTGTCGCTCTGTGCTGGGAGGCTCTGCAGACTCGTAGGTGGGGGCTCATGGCCAAGGGCGACCTCTATCTGGCAGTATACTTCTACCCTCGGAAAAATCACTCTCTTGCTGGGAGAGTCGAGGTACGCGGCATCTAGGAGAAACCACATCAGGTTTGATATGCTCATAATCTAGTATGGGTGTGTGTGCAAAATCTACATAAATATATCTGATGAGCATAGCCTTGTCCCAGCACTTGGCTAAGGCTAGAAGATCGTAAGGACAGAGAACAGATTGTGGAGTTGGGGGGGGGGTGTTTTTGGCGAAGGTGGGGGATCATAAAGGAGCTCCAGAAAACTTTTTTTTTTGAGACAAGATTTCATGTAGCCCAGGTTAGCCTCAAATTTACTATATAGCCAAGGATGACCTTGAACGTCTATTCTACCCCCCCTCCCGCATATCCCCAGTGCTGGGATTACCGCACGCACCACCCTGCCAGGTTTACAAGTACTGGAAATTAAACGTGGGTTTTCACACACGCTAGGTAAGTACTCTACTCAAGTCCCAGTCCCGGCCTCTCCAGAAAGACGGGGATGATAGAATGTGCATGTGTGGGAGGACCTAGTCGGAAGGAGTGAGGGCGAAGCTTGTTGGGCACAGCTGGGTGCAGACTGGCATCCTTCAGCTCCGCCTCTCCCTTCCCACACCAGGGAGGCAGGCGGGGCTAGCGGCTTCCAACTGCAGGAGTAACTGGGTGGATGAGAGCTTTTGCAAGGGAGGGAGGAGAGAGGGGGTGACGATGAGATTGAGGGGTCCAGGGCAGCTTTATTCTGTGTGTGATGAGTCCCTCCCCCCTCTCCCCTCAATCAAGCAGAGAGCATTCTGACTGCTTCCTAGCGGCAGGTGGGAACCCATAGTGTGGCTCTGGGTACCAGCAGGGTTTTCCCAGGAGCTACTGATCACATCTTCTGCCAGTAGAAAAATCCAAGAAGCCTGGAGGGAGGGATGGGCAAGAGGGAAGGACTCGTGCGTGTGCGCTGGCGCCATCTGGCGGAAGGCCCGCGCATCACAAGGAGCCTGGGCAGAACCTAGGCTACCCTTGCAGCGGGGACAGGAACCAGAGAGTGTAGTTAAGCTGTGACCCAGGTGCAGAAGGTTGTGGCCTGGCCGGGGGGAGGGGGGGGCGGGGGGGGGACGGGGACGGAGTCTCCTCCAAAATGTAAGTATCAAAAAAAAAATGTAAGTATCAAATTGTAGGATCTTCCCAACCTCCAGTTCCTCACAAACACCATCACCCAGGAAGATTGTGAGCTTCCCAGCTGGTGGCCAAAGAGTAGTGGCCAACCACCTCCCCCGCCCCATCCTCCAGGAGCTCACAGTAAAACTCGCTGAGACAGTCGCTACCGTTGCCCTCTCCTTATAGATACAGAAGCCGAGACCCCAGGAGACTCATTACTGGACACCCCAAAGGTGTCAGGAGCTCGGGTACAAACCCTTCTTTACAAAGGAACTAAGACTCTGAGAGCAAGAGTGATTTTTCCAAGCAAACCCAGCTCAGGGGTGGGGCTGAGAACCCCACTCGTCTCCAGGACCCAAGTGGTTCTCTGTCTGTCTGTCTGTCTGTCCCCTCTCTCCCTCATTCTGTTCCTAAGTCCCTGAATGCCTGGATTAAGGAATAAGGACCCAGGAGAAAGTCAGGAAGTAAATTTTTAAAAGAATATATATATATTCTAGTAAGAAAATATCGTTCAACCCTCATTTCACCCCAAAATATTTCTTTCCCCAAGTATACTTTTTAAACTTACAGAGCTGTATAGCCATATCAGAATAAGGAATGCTTGGAACTCAGAGTCCAGAAGCCAAGTACTTTGTACGACTGTGATAAGATATTACACATCTACTCTGAAGATTGTGTGACCATGTGGAGAAAGGCCAGGCCAGCATTCGGTAAGCGCCCTTGGCCCCTAGGATTCCCTTTGTCTGGAACCACATTCTAAAGATTTATTTATTATATATAAGTACACTGTCACTGTCTTCAGACACACCAGAAGAGGGCATCAGATCCCATTACAGATGGTTGTGAACCACCATGTGGTTGCTGGGAATTGAACTCAGGACCTCTGGGAGAGCAGTCAGTGTTCCTAACCACTGAGCCACCTCTCCAGCCCCTGGAACCACATTCTAAGTAGTTAACCCTAAATATGGGCAGGTCTCTGGTCTCTCTCCATAAAGATGCTTGTCACCTTCACGGAGTTTGATCGAATTAGCCTCTGTATTGATTTATTCGTCTGATGAAGGCGAGAGGAAACTGGTCCGGGTCCCCTTCCCAGACCAATATAGGATGTTGATCAGTAAATCACTCAAATGTAGTCACATCTACTTGAGACCGGGTCTGGAGCAGCACAGACTGGCTTAGAAGCAGCTATCATATCTGAGGGTAACCTTGAATATCCAATCCTTTAGCCTTATTCTGAGTGGCGGCATTCACTCGTTCACAGTCCTTGTCTGATGGGGCGTTGAAGAGTGACCCAGGGCTTTATGCACGCCAGGCAAGCGCTCTACCTACTGAACTCCAGCGCCAACCTCTCTGTTTTTAATTTTATAAATACACTTTTAGAAATATTCTCAGCTGGTCAGCGGTGGCACACGCCTTTAGTCCCAGCACTTGGGAGGCGGAGGCAGGTGGATCTCTTGAGTTCCAGGCCAGCTTGCTCTACAAGGTGAGTTCTAGGATGGCCATGGCTGCACAGAGAAACCCTGTCTCAAAAGACTAAAATATATGATACTAAATATATGATATATACATATATTTTTTCAACTCACAGCCACAGTGGTCTGTCTTGGGCTGTTCTTCTGTCCAGCTTTCTTGGCTACAGCTTTGGGACCCTGTCCTCTACCCAGACTTCTATTCCCACCCCTTCCACACACCTTGCCCTCCCTTCCCCAGGCTCCAGTTACTCACTCAGCCTCCGCAGGTATGAGACGGCATCATCGTATCCCCGGTAGTAATATTCCTGCAGGATCTAGATGGTGACACAGGAAAACAAACGAGGCTGCAGCCACCAAGAGGGCCAGTGTCCCACCATAGCCGCTCTATAAGTAGACACTCCTCTAGTCCCTCCTACCCAGGACCATGTCAGCAAGCCCCGGGCTATACCCCACCCCCTCACTGTCTGCCCAGGAGAGCGGGAAGCAACTGCTAACATGGTAGGGGTGGGCGTATCAGTGTGTCGGTCGTCTGTTCCCAGAGCATCACCAACCTCTACTGTGGGAGTTGGTGGGATGTCTCTGGGGGAACCAGAGACCGCACGTCTGGGTCTTAAGAAGGACAGAGCTTGGTGTTTTGATTCAAACTCCAGCCCTACTCTTTGTGTAGCTGTAACCACCACAGCCTCATGTTCTCAACCTGTGGGATTTTGTTTGGAGACCGGATAGCATGTAACCCGAGCTAACCTCAAACTTCCCCATCCAGCTAAGGGTGACCTTGAACTCCTGATCCTCCTGCCTCCACCTCCCCAGTACTGGGACTACAATATTCCACTGTCCTCAGTTTGTGCGGTGCTGGGGAATAGAACCCCGGGCTTCATGCACGCTAGGCAAGCACTCTACCAATTGAATGACATCTGTAGCCTGCTGGGGTTTTTTTTTAGCGGTCCTTTAAGCACAGCAAAACCCTGGACATTTTGAGGGGAGAGGCACAAAAGGAGGGTCCCCATCTGTTCTGGATCCCACCCTGCGGGCCCTGTCTCTCACCACCAGGTCCGGGGGGAACAGCGCATGCGTCATGCGCGTGATATTCTCCAAGGAGAACTGGAAGGAGAAGTTAAACATTCGGAAGTCATGGAAGATGGCGGGGCAGTCCCTCGGACAGATGTCCTGCTGGCTGCTGAAGGTGGAGATGGTGATGGAGTCTGTCCAGAAGGCGCAGGGCTGCATGCTTGTGAAGCCGCCGTCGATGTATCTCTTCAGGGACGAGAGACGCTCAGTCAGAAAAGGCTCGGAGGAGCTGGGGCCATGGGAGAGCAGAGCCCCCACCCCCCTTTGCGACCGACAAGCCTCGAGGCTGAGGTCCCCCGAGATAGATGGTAGGTGGCGTGGGCATGGTCACTTGCATCTATAATGGCGTCGGGACTCCAAGTCTAAGGCTCTGGCCCTGGACTGTTCTCCCTCACGAACCTTGTTGATATCACCTATGGGGTACCTCTACTGAATGACTTAAGAAACCATCCCCGCTTCTGCAACCTCACCCACGGTACACCAACCTCCACCCCCTTTTCTTTGGAGTGGGGGCTGGGACTTCTGTTGGTTTCCTTACTTATGAACTGAATAAGAGCTAGCCAGTACACAGATTCTGTATCCTAGGGCTGCCATAAAATATCTGGACCACTTGGTTACATCCCTCCTCCCCCCCTATCCAGACCAGTCACAGGAGACTGGTCATGGGTACCTTAAGCCAGAGATGCAGAATCTTGGCCAGCCCGGATCTGTTAAAGCAAAGTCCCCATTATCTGAGTTTACTCATGAGCACACGAAAGCCTGGCCCTGATAGCCCCGAAGGTCTCCTCAGTCAGGGTCTCAGGGCCCTGGGTTCTGGGGTCTGTATTCTGCACACTGACTTCTGGGAGCACCTGGCGAGCCTTGGTGACTTGCTGGGTTCAGTACGGGGTTGGTGGGTCTAGAGAGGGACTTGGACCAACCGGAGGAGGTGCCCCTTAAAAAGGTAGGAACTCTGAGTGGTCGATGTTCCCTGCCTTAAGGTGCCCCAGGGTCGCAGCTCACCTAAGCCACTCACCTCGCCCCGATATGTTGGGGGTATGAAGCCACAGTAGACAGGAACAAAGCAGCTACAATACAGAGCCTGGGGAGAGACAGAGCAAGATGCTACAGGCCCTGGGGAGACACAGGGCTGAGATGCTACAGGTACTAGGGTGGGTGCTAATGACCCCTGACCCCTACCAATTCTCCATTCCTTACATTTAAAGTAAGGGCACTGGCCTGGGGAACTGTCTGGAACTTGCTTCCCACCCTGATCCCTTGTTGGGTCCTTGGTAATCTACTGGACCACTTAGTAGACTAATCGAGTCTCTTCTTGTAGAACTGTTCCTGGCAGAGACACAGGCAGGAAGGGAAGGGAAGGGAAGGACCAGGCAAATCAGAAAAGTGACGAAGACAGGAGGCTGGGGACCTCCTCCCCAGACAGGAGCGACGAAGACAGGAGGTCGGACCGTGCTGCCCCTGTTTCCCCAGGAGGTGGCGCCCCAACCAGTGTCTTACCTCAATGAGCTCCTCCTTGGACCGGTACTCCGAAACCACGACGTTCTCTCCGTCCGTGACCCGGGTGAGGCTCACGTGGAGCTTCCCGGTGGCGGCCTTGTAGGAGTCCTCGGGGAGCACGTCGTACAAAAACTGTCGCATCATTTGTACCATCTTGCAGGACGGAGACAGAGGTCCTAGGAAGAACTTCTTCACCTCGGCCAGACCCATATTCAGCACTCTGAGGTACTCCTCTGTGGAGGGAGCAGAGGGGAGACGCACCCTCAGCGACAGTGCGGGACCACGCGGGAGGGGCCCTGGGCTCACTGACGTCAGCCATTTCACCCAACAGTTCTCAGCGAGGAGGTCTCCAACCCAGAAGCCTGGGGCCTCAGGAACAGAACAGAGCAAGACCACAAATGAGGAAGTCTCAGATGCCCTATAGCTTGGAGACGCCGGCATCCGCATGGAACTCGGGTGTCCTGCTTCTTGACCATGTACCGCCACCCAACAGAAATTTTCAGTGACTGAAAAGATATTTTCTCCCTGTAAAACGGCTCCTCCAGCTTCCCCACACCTGAGGTCTTTTTTTTTTTTTTTTTTTTTTGTTCTTTTTTTCGGAGCTGGGGACCGAACCCAGGGCCTTGCGCTTCCTAGGCAAGCGCTCTACCACTGAGCTAAATCCCCAACCCCTACCTGAGGTCTTCTACCAGGCTGTGCTCATGAGAGACCCATATGAGATTCCCACACAAATGCAGATGAGATTGGAAGCCTTTTACCAAGTGACAAGGGCACCTGCTTAGAGGCCACATACCTTTGGCAGACTTCACCCACATTGTGTAGCCAAGGATGATCTTGAACTCCCAATTCTACAGTCTCCTCAGGAGTGACACCATGCTTGGTTTATGCTATGCCAAGGGGAGAACCCAGGACTGCACACGTGCTGGGAAGGAATCTGCTAATTTAGCAGTAACTGTGCTCTCATAACCAGATTTTTACATTTTTAAAAAAATATTTATTATTTATTTTATGTATGTGAGTACACTGTCGCTGTCTTCACCAGAAGAGGGCATCAGACCCCATTACAGATGGTTGTGAGCCACCATTTGAACTCAGGGATTTGAACTCAGGACCTCTGGGAGAGCAGTCAGTGCTCTAACCACTGAACCACCCTCCAGCCCCAGATTTTAACATTTTTATTCATGTATATGTGTGACCACAGAAGTTAAACTGGGTTGTAGGATCCCCGGGAGCTGGAGTTAAAGGCAGCTGGGAGCTGTATTACATGGCCAGTAGGAACTGAACTTAAATCCTCTGTAAGAGCAGCAAATGCCCTTAACCACTAAGTCACCTCTCCAGTCCCACAAATACTGTTTTCTCTTGGTGCCGGGGATTGAACTCTGGGCTTTTGCACACGTTTGCATAAATTGCGCACTTGATCACTGAACTGCGGAGCCAGTCCTTAAACAACATCTCATTTGGAAACGTCTGTTTAAAGTCATGCATATGCATCAGGGACTTGTATAGCCCTGAGCTCCCTGTCGTGGGAGGCAGCGGAGAGGAGGTTGCATAAGTATCTCTGTCAGAAAGCTTATCAACCAGATCTGTGGGTGGGTGGGAAGGGCTGAGCCTTACCAGCTTGCATTCTAGTGCCTGGCAATGGATCTCCATCAGACACACAGAGAAGGTAACCGATTTGCCCAAACTCATCAATGTAGAGACCAAAGGACAGCTTATCCTATTGCATTTTATAGTTCACAGATTATACGTCACTGGTCTAACCCCAGAGACTGCGAACGCTGGAGTGCCGTTGTGCAGATAGAGAAACTGAGGCAGCGAAAAGCGCCTTGCCTGAGGTCACACAGTCAGGCAGTGTTGGTTTGCTGGTGTTTCGCTTTCTGACTCCAAGCCATTCCCTCACCCCCGCCCAGATCATAGTTGCAGGACACGGTAGGGACCCCAGACTTTGCTGTGAACGTGGATTGATTGTACCCCTTCTTGGGAGTAGGAAACTTGGCAATGTCAGCCTTCCCGTGTGTAGGCATGAACAGTCGTGTCTTCCCTCTAGGGAGGGTGGCAACCAGCTGTCAGGTTAGAAAACAACCTGGCAGGCTGGAGAGATGGCTCAGTGGTTAGAGCACTGGCTGCTCTTCCAGAGGTCCCGAGTTCAAATCCCAGCAACCACACGGTGGCTTACCACTATCTGTAATGGGATCTGATGCCCCCTTCTGGTGTGTCTGAAGACAGCGACAATGTACTCATGTAAATAAATAAATCTTTATAAAACAACCTGGCAAGAGGCCACCAAGGTCTCCGGTCTCGGTCTCGGTCTCGGGGAAGACAGATTTACAAGGGTGGGAATAGTTTTCCTGTAACGTAGTCTGGCCTCAGACTCACTATGTAGCCAAGGACGACCTTGGACTCCTGATCTCCCTTCAGCCAGTTTCCTAGTGCTGGGATGACAGATGTGTGCCCTCAGAGGAGCTGTTTAAAAACATTGTCCATGTACACATGCCACGGCACAAGCTACTCGCGCCGCCATGCCTTTGCTGATTCCCAGGTCAGAGCGGTGATGGACGCCCTGGAACTGGAGTTACGGGTGGTTGTGAGCCCTAGTGGACTCTGGGAGTCCATCTAGGTCAACTGGAGGAGCGGCCAAGTACTCATAACTGCTGAGCAGTCTCTCCAGACTTTTTTTTTTTTTTTTAAGTTCTTAGCAGGCTACCCGAGGTCATTGACCCGCCCTCAGCCTGCTTCAGCCTGTTCTACCAGGTCTGGAAAGTCACTGGCGGCGCCTGGGGATGATTCAGGAAATGTGTTTCCGTCACAGGAAGCACACCTACTCATGTGAGAAACCCCAAACAAATCCAATACAAACAGGCATGGAGGCACAAGTCTACTGTGGCCCCAGGACTTGGGAGGTACATGCAGGAGGAATCAGGAGTTTGAGGATAGCCTGGGCTACATAGAGCCTGCCTTAAATGCAAAGAAACAAACAAAAAAAAAGTCAAAATTCCTCTATCCAGAAATTAACGTCTGGCCTGCCCTTTTTAAAAGGCTCTATCTGCATGTACACCTGCAGACCAGAAGAGGGCGTCGGATTCCATTACAGATGGTTCTGAGCCACCATGTGGTTGCTGGGAATTGAACTCGGGACCTCTGGAAGAGCAACCGGTGCTCTTAACTGCTGAGCCATCTCTGCAGCCCTCCTACTCAGCCAACCTGGTCTACAAAGCAAGTTCCAATGCAGCTAGGGCTACACAGAGAAACCCTGTCTTGAAACAAGGAGGAGGAAGGGGAGGAGACAAAGATGGGCAGCCTTCGAAGGCCTGTGAGGTGGCTCAGTGGGTTAAGTCACTCGCTGCCAAGCCTGAGGGCTTGAGTTCCATCCTCCTGACCCGAGAGCTAGGGGAGAACTGAGTCCTACAGGCTGCCCTCTGACCTCCACCGGGGCATGTACACACACCAACGAGTATGATGTATGAGTGACTCTTCCAGCAAGGCTCTGCCTCCTGAACCTACACAGAGCTCAACCACCTGGGACACGTATTCAATCTCTGGAGCCTTTGGGGGACATTTTCATTCAAACCACCACATGCACATGCATGCACAGACATACACATACATACATGCATGCAAGCACACACAGGCACATACAAGCATGCACACACTCCAAGGGGCCGGAGAGATGGCTCAGTGGTTAAGAGCACTGGCTGCTCTTACACAGGATCCAGCTTCAATTCCCAACATTAAACAATCGTAACTCCAGTTCCAGGGCACCCAACGCCCTCTTCTGGCCTCTGTGGGTGCCACATGCACTTGGTACACAGGCCTACATACACTGCAGGCAAACACTCAAACATAACACACAGATAGATGAACTAAAAATATATATACACCAGAAGAAACATCTATGCTAAATTCTCTGCCCGTGTCCCGGACTTTTTTCTGTGGGGCAAACCACTAGAAGTGGGCATTCGAGGTCAAAGGTCGGCGTGAGTAAAGCCTCAAGTGCTTGTTTTAACTTGAGCTTTAGAACAGGATCTATTCCCAGTTGGCAGGGAGGGGAGAGAGTAGAAATAGTACTGATATTTGCAGGGCCCGTGCATCTGAAAATGGTTCGGTCTGGAAATCAGCTGTGTACCACCCAGACACACACAGCCAGAGGGAGGCCGATTGGTTTCTCTCAGCCCGGGGGTGTTGGCTTAAAATTCTTCCCTGATGCTTAAAGCAGGCACAAACCGAAAGGTCGTCTGTCTCTCTGCGTCTTTTTGCTTCCCTCCTGGTTTCTGTGTGTGTCTGTTTTCGGGGTCTCTGTGTGTCTATCCTTGTGGTCTGTGTGTCTGTCCTTGGGGTCCTTGTGTGTCCATCCTCGGGGTTTGTGTGTGTGTCTGTCCCCAGGTCCTATGTGTCTGTCCTCAGGGTTCCTCACTGTCTCTCCCTCCTCCCTAACTCTCCTCCCAGTGTTTTGGTGATGGGGAGGAGAGATGGATAAGTAACCAAGTCAAAGAAATGTCCTTTAGTGGAGACAACCATTAGCAGGTGTAATGGTTCGTATTGGTCATCCCAGAGCTCAGGAGATAAAGGTAGGAGGGTTGGTTCGAATTCAAATTGAATCCGGTCAATTTTGCAGGATATTTGATCATACTGTGAACCCTGGGATTCCATTGTTTACTGGAAAAAAAAACTGTTTCTAGTTGTGGTGTAAGCCCTTAGCACGCACCTTTTTTTTTTTTTTTTCTTTTCTTTTTTTCGGAGCTGGGGACCGAACCCAGGGCCTTGCGCTTGCTAGGCAAGCGCTCTACCACTGAGCTAAATCCCCAACCCCTAGCACGCACCTTTAATCCCTCTGGGTACAATACAGACATAACCTTAGTACCCACTTTTAACCCCAGACAATGAAGGTAAAGTGAGTTTACAGAAGGAAGCAGCCATGTTTGAAAGTGATGTCTAATTGAGTGGCAGACAAAGTGCCGAATCAGAGAAAGAGTTGACAGAATAGGACCTGCCCAACTCTCACGGGATCAGAAAGAGAGGGCTGGAGAGATGGCTCAGCGGTTAAGAGCACCCGACTACTCTTCCAGAGGTTCTGAGTTCAATTCCCAGCAACCACATGGTGGCTCACAACCATCTGTAAAGAGATCCGATGCCCTCTTCTGGTGTGTCTGAGGACAGCTACAGTGTACTTATATATAATAAATGAATAAATCTTTTTTTTTTTTTCTTTTTTTGGTCTTTTTTTCGGAGCTGGGGACCGAACCCAGGGCCTTGTGCTTCCTAGGCAAGCGCTCTACCACTGAGCTAAATCCCCAGCCCCATGAATAAATCTTAAAAAAAAAAAGAGAGACAATTTAAGAGATCACAGAGAGAGAAAAGGAGAGGAATCTTACACAGATGGTTGCAGAAAGAGAACAAGCCAGAGAATGAGAAGGGGGCCAGAAGATTAGAACAGACTGCCAGAGTTAGTATGAGGCCAAGCAGAGCAATTCAGTGAGAACCCGAGAGAAGCCAGACTGAATCAGTCAGCTTGAAGAAGAGCTGGAGCCGGAACAGCTGAGTTGAATCAGCCAGCCAGAGTTCAGAAAGAGGTAGAAAGGGTGAACCCATTCGTCAGCGAGTATCAGAGGCTGAAAACATTCTAGGCCTACATTAGATTGTATAGAGGCTGGAAGCTTCCAGGACTCGGCCTAGGTTAGCAGATGGATGTAATAAGACGACTTCAGGTGAGTAAAAGTTACTTTATAGGTCTACACAGAGAGTTCCTCAGGCATGGAAGACCGTGCCTCAGAGAGAGAGAGAGAGAGAGAGAGAGAGAGAGAGAGAGAGAGAGAGAGAGAGAGAATATGCTGGGTTTGGAACCTTCACTTCTCTACATGTCTGATTTTCTAGCACTTTCTCCCATTCAAAGGCCTCTGTGACTATTGTCAACTGAACACAACCTAGAGTCACCTGGGAGACAAACCTCTGGGCATGTCTGTCAGGGAAATTCTAGACAGAGTTAAGGAAGAGAATACTCAGAATACTCAGTCTGAAAGTGGACAGCACCATTGCCTGGGCTGGAGTCCTGGACTGCCTACAGGGGAGAAAGGGAGGTGGCTACCAGCCTTGATCTCTCTCTCTGAGTCCTTACCAGCCGTCTCAAGCTCCTGCCAGTGTGACGTCCCTGTCACAATGGATGGCACCCTCAAACTGAGCTAAAATAAGGCTTTCTTTCTACATTATTTTTATCAAGTAGTTTTGTCCTGACAAGTAGTGACAATTTCCAGGCTGCCAGGTTCCTTCAGTCATGGTTCCAACCGCAGCAACGTGGGGTTTGAAAGTAGTATCTTGGGCTGGAGAGATGGATCAGTGGTTAGAGCACTGACTGCTCTTCCAGAGGTCCTGAGTTCAATTCCCAGCAACCACATGGTGGCTCACGACCATCTGTAATGAGATCTGATGCCCTCTTCTGCTGTGTCTGAAGACAGCGACAGTGTACTTAGATATAATAAATGAAAGTAGTATCTTGGGCTCACTGTATCCTGGTCAGGGAACCCCAGGTGAGTTGCCCCGACCCAGTCTCTACCAGCTGCTTCCTGTACAGGCGGCAGTTCGTGTGTGTGTGTGTGTGTGCGTGCGTGTGTGTATATGTGTGTGTGTGTGTGTGCGTGTGTGCCCATGCTTGTCTATGAAGCCTCCTCTCTCCTCAATAGCCCATTATGATGCTGTATCCGCAAAGGAACCTTCCAGATAGACTGGGAATTCTTCAGGGCTGACATCCTTCCACCCAGCCTGTCTCTAGGACCACGGCGGGTCGTGCTTGTCCTGCCAACACTGAGAGAACAGAAGTTGCTGCTTGACTCTGCAGTGAAAGCCTGTCCATGAGGTCACACACAGACAGGAAACACGTTCAATTATGGTATACGGCCCCCTGTATATATCCCAGGCTGGCCAAATACTTACTATATTGCCAAAGAATGACCTTCAACCCCCGAGCCTCCTCCCTGTGTCTCCCGAGTGATGAGATTGCTGGAGGGGAAGTCTGTAACCAGCAAGAATCAATTGTATTGACTGGTGTGGCCGACTCAGGCAGGCTTCAAAAGCCTCCAGCACAAGGAAGTTCAGCGGGAAATGAGGGCCGAGATGAGGTGTCTGTGAAGGGCAGGGTGAAGCCACAGCTCTAACTTTCAGCTACTCAGGGTGTTTCATCCTCTGTGACCTCAGATCTGTACTGCAAAGCCAGGCAGATTTGCTTCCAATCCCAGGGTCACACGAGCCGTCTGGGGCAGCATTGGCTCCACCCACCGTCTATAAAATAAGGAAACCGAGTCCAACGTGGAGGCTCAGCAGGTAAAGGCGCTTGCGCGGGAGCCTGGGTTCTATCCCTGGGAACCACAGGGTGGAGAGAACTAATCCACAGAAGTTGTTCGCTGACCTCCACCCTGATTTGATATCCAGCACCCACAGGGTGGCTCGCAACCATCTGCAACGCCAGTTCTGGGGGATCTGGCGCCCTCTTCTGGCCCTCATGAGCACATCCCGTATGTGGCGCGCAGACGGACGTGCAGGCAAAACACCCACACACATGAAAATACATAAGTTTAAAATAAGATACAAAATACATGGACATAGCAGAAACATGGCGGAGAGGGTGTACCCGTGATCTCGGGAATGACAGGGTCAATCTGGTAACATGCCTCTTCTATGGGAGATGGCTAGTGGCTGCATTTGAAAAAAAAAAATCGGGGGCTGGAGCGATCACCGAAGGGGAAGAAAAGAGATAATTTGACGCCGGTGTATGTTATTTGATTAAATTGGAAATAATTTACCCCTTTCCCCCCAAGAGCAAAGAGGCCTTACTAACCCTTAGTGTTCGACACAGTGTCTGGAATCCTGGCAGACGCTTAATTAACTGAACGCATCCACAGATGATGGATAAATTAGTGATCTCCAGAAATCAAAAAGGGACACTGAGGCCCAAAGAGACAAATAGTTATTCAAGATGACTCAAAGAGTTAAATTTGAGATGCCTGTCTTCCCTTCCCCCACACAGTGGAGAAGGGGCACTGCAGGCCGACACCCCCAACCCCCACCCCCACTCCGATCCCCCGTAAATGACTGGATCCGGTTCTTGGATGTGCAAGAATTAGGCCTGCTGTGTGGGACGAATCAGGGAAGGAGGATGGGGCTGAGCGCACATACACACTCACCTAGTCTCTGTGGACTGGTAACCTAGCAACAGCCTCCAGCTTAGCCAATCACAGTTGGCCAGCCCGCTCTCCCCTATATTGAGATGACTGCTCAGGGGAAGCTGAGGTGAGGCGGCTTCTGGGAGGCAGGAGTGAGCAGATTTCCCAGGGAAGCCCCGGCAAGGCTCAGAATCCCTGACCGAGGAACCTGCACGCCCTAGGCTCCCGTCTGGCTTCCCAATTGCAGGCTGAATTCCCAGGCGTGTTTTCCCCTGGGTCTGTCTAGCTTGACTACCTAACCACATTCTAATAATAACCGCTATTATCTTATCTTAATGAAAGTAGTTCACCCAAACAGGCTTTCCCACCTTGAGTCTTGTTTATCGTCACAGCGACAGTCAGGCTCTAAGGGCAGAGATCCCGGTTTACGCACCGCGCACTGCAGAGACTGCCTTAAAGCTACCCTGTCGCTCACGGAAACCCCGTGGGGACACTCTGTGCGGCCAGTTTTCAGTCAGAGAAGGCTTTGTGCCAGGCAAATCTAAAGTGAAAATTGATTGTATAAAACGACTGAACGCAAAGCTGTGAAGGATTGAAGCCGGATGGGGGTTGAACCCCGTGAGACTGCCTGGCCTCACCTTAAGCAGGAAACCCCTCAAAATTCCTGGAAATGCATAGTTCTGAGAGTCTAGGTCAAGAATACTAGGCCGGACGCAGGGAGGATTGCTCAAGGGGTAAAAATGCTTGCCAGGAAGACATGAGATCCGAGTTTAGTCCCCCAGAACCCATGCAAAAGCTGAATGTACCCGTGAGCTCTCGCAACCCCAGTGCGGGGGAGGGGGAGCCATCCTGATGCTTGTGGTCTACTAACCAGAGCGGGCCCCAGCTCTCTGTGAGATACAAAACAAACACACAAACAAAACAGGCCGTGGCTCTTGAAGAAAGACATCGGTGGTTGACTCCTGACCCCAGGCGCACACAAATGCATGTGCACCTGCACACGTATGCACTGATGGGGAGCCCCTCACACACAAACCAGACCAGGCGCCATTTGTCTGCTTGTGCAGATACAAGTTCCAGCCCAGGATAAAGTTGAAGGTGGGTAGATGTGTGGACGATTAAGTGGGCGGCTGGGCAGATGGATAAGTGGGGTGGTAGGTGGATGGGTGGGTAAGGTTGTGGGTGGATGGGTAAGGTTGTGGATGAGTGGATAAGTGGGTGTGTAAGGTTGTGGGTGTGTAAGGTTGTGGGTGGGGGGTGGGGGGTGGATGAGTGGGTAAGTTTGTGGGTAGGTGGGTGGATGAGTGGATAAGTGGGTAGGTAAGTACTTAAGTGAGTGAACACATGCTCTAAGTCATACATCCTACGTTAGCAGAAATGTTATTAGCAGCACACACGTGTACACACACACACTTAATTTTTTAAAACCCTTAGAATTAAAAAAAACAACTTATTCTGAAGTATTACCATCTGGTGGTTCACACCCATTGCCCCCGACTCAAGAAACCGATGCAGCATGATGGCCATGAGTTAGAGGGCAGCCTGGGTTACCTAGTGATTTTTAGGCCAGCCTAGGCTACATAGTGAGATCCGGTCCCCAAAACAACCAAATGGGACTCTGATAGTCTTAGGTTAGGGGCTGTGGGAATGAGCTCATAGCCCGGTTTTCTAGACATCTGTCACAGACCCCTTTCTTGCTTTGGACACTCATTCTGGGTGTCTCCGCACCCCTGTGCACCTCTCCCCAAGAATCCAGGCACGTTCTCCCGGCATTCATCTGCAAAAGAGTGGAGAAGTCTTACAGGTCATGTTGAACTAACAGAGGGAATATATATGTCTAGAAAGTTCTCTAGAGACTCACTCAATAAATACCTCAGGGCCATCAACCTACACACACACACACACACACACACACACACACACACACACACACACTTCTCTCTGTGTTGTCTTTGGAGATTGTGTTCCTCGTAGAAATCACATCCTTCTGTGTGAGTGAGTCACCTCAGGATGAAGCCAGCGCTGTGGATACCTCTCACATGTTGTTGGGTTGTGTGTGTGACAGGACACCTGTGGGTTGCCTCTCGGTGCCCCTTCAGCCGTGAACCTTTCCAGTTGGACACCTTGTCGGAGCAAAACCAGGCTTCCTGCCCACCGTGGCTCTACCCTTGCTCTCAACCATGATGATTCTGTTAATGGTAGGAGAGCCCTGGGTGCCTGAGGCATCCACTGGTCAGGCTCTGCAGGGCCCTGCCCCATCGCTGTGTGACTCGGGTCCTGCTATCTGCAGGAGCACACTTCCTGGTTCCTCCTTGGTGCCTGCCGCTGAAGTCAGGTCTTCTCCTTCTGATGGGTAGTGGGGCCGCTGCTTCCACAGCCCAGACCAAGGCTCAGCTGCTAATGACGATCACCACATCCCCAGGGAGCAGAGCAAGTCAGCCTAAGGCAGGGGCTCAGATCAAGCTCGGTCCAGGTCTCTGCAAGCCCAGGGCACCACAGATGTCCTTTCCCAGCCAAAACAGCCTTGTGACTTGGTGGCTCTCAAGTCTCTAACTTGGTCTGAGACAGAGAACAATTTCCCTATTCTTTTTCTTTCTGGTGGTGCTGGGATTGAACCTGGGGCCTCATGCACTCTAGACAAGCACCCTGTCATTTTCTGCCACCTATTAACAGTCATAGCCAGAGACTTTACTACCCAGCATCCCCTCCTTACTCAGCCATTGGTTCTCTATTCCTTGGCTGCATGGGGGGGGGGGGGAGGCTGCACCGAGAGCAAGCCTGTGTTTCCCAGCATCTTTTGCTACCAGGTGAGGCAATGTGACTAAGTTCTGATCTATAGATGAGAGCTAACAAGGTATGTGTCACCCCCCCCCCCAGGGTCCTACCTCAGAGGGAAGGGGTATGTCTGTTTCCCCTTCTGACTAGACGGAATTCAGACATGGACACGACACAGGGCAACACCTATGTGTACCTTGATGGTTTGTTGACTCTTGGGACTGGGGGGCTTGGGGTCTAGAGAGAATGCCACATGCAGACCTTAGGGGAACTAGAAAACGAGTTGTAGAGGCACGAGCCCTCTTCTGTTGCCCCCAGTCAACACAGCTCTCCTAACAGTCTCCTGGGCTTTGGAAGGCTCTGGAGATTGGGCACCGCTGACTCCAAGAGGGCTCTGTGCCAACGGGGAGACTCATGTCTCTCCCATTCTACCGCAGGTCAACTGATCCAGAAAGGTAGCACTCTGGCCAGATGACATCCAGAACCAGAGTGGAGGGGGATGCAGATGGACCCTCATCTGAAGTCTTTTCCCTCCTTGCTGAACCCCACCCAGAAAGGCCACTGGAAAGGAAGGAGCTCCCGGAGTGAGCCACTCTGACTGCCCACAATTTCTTAGCTCCTGTTCTCGGTGGGCAAAGCTGGGCCGCTCATCTGAATTCCTCCCTGGGAGATCCTCAGTTCTGCCGCTACCTTTTGGAGAGCAGACTAAGGGGCGGCAAGAACCGAGTGCCCGCTTTACCTAGTGTCAGGCATCAAACTCACCTTCAGACAGGCAGCCTACCAACTGAGCCACATCTCCAGCCCTAATTTTTTTTTTAAAGGCTTCTAGAGCTGGAGAGATGGCTCAGTGGTTAAGAGCACCAACTGCTCTTCCAGAGGTCCTGAGTTCAATTCCCAGCAACCACATGGTGGCTCACAACCATCTGTAATGAGACCTGATGCCCTCTTTTGATGATGTACTTATAATTAATAAATAAATAAATCTTTTTAAAAATACATTAAAAATTTAAAAAAAGAAAGCCTTCTACAGTAACAAAGCAATTGGGGAGCTGAGTTGACACACCCTGGGTCAATGCTGCTGCGGCTAAATGAGGACATGAGGACACTGTCCTGTAATTTTTCCACGTTAAAAAAAAGCATTTTAAAAAAAGATTTATTTGGGGTTGGGGATTTAGCTCAGTGGTAGAGCGCTTGCCTAGCAATCGCAAGGCCCTGGGTTCGGTCCCCAGCTCCGAAAAATAGAAAAGGAAAAAAAAAGATGTATTTATTTTATGTATATGAGTACACTATCGCTGTCTTCAGACACACTAGAAGAGGGCATCAGATCCCATTACAGATGAGTTGTGAGCCCCCATGTGGTTGTTGGGAATTGAACTCGGGACCTGTGGAAGAGCAGTCAGTGCTCTTAACCACTGAGCCATCTAGAGCTGGAGAGATGGCTACCCCCTCCCCTACCCATTTTTTAAAGGAACAGGAATGCTCACAAAAGCACTATTCACGATAGCCCACAGTAAAAACCACCCATTCATCATCGAGAGAATAAATGAATAAATGTGGTAAGTCCACCCAGTAGAATACTGTTCCGCCATGGAACAGAACACCAACTATTCGTGCTATATCCTGGTGAGCCTTGATAAGACGGCGCTGGGAAAGAAGCCAGGTGCAAACTGGTGTATGCATCGCCTGTGTATTAAATGTGAAACATTGTATCATGTTAAATGTGTTCATCTGGAGAGACTGATCGGTGACTTCTGGGGAACGGAGGCCACAACTAAGGAGTAAGGTTCCTTTGTGGGTAAAGCGTTCTGAAACTGTAGCGCTTGTTGTACAACTGAACAAACCCTGGGTAAACTTTAAATAAACTTCAAGTAGGGTGATCTGCATGATAAGTAAACTATGTATCAATAAGGCCAAAGGTCTTGTTGGTGGTTTCTTTTGTTATTTTAAGAAAAGAAATGAGTTTTTCTGCTTCTGGACTTTGGGGCAGACAGACAGCTTCTCTGAGTGAGGTAAGCTGGGACTTGGGCTAAAAGAGCCAGCGCCTTGGCCCTGGGCAGCCTTCTGTACTGTGTGGCTCAGAGAGAGGAAGAGTGTTGAGGTTTGGTCCGTGGCTATGTATTGTAAGGCTGAATATTGTATCCGCAGGTTTAGTTACCTCAAGAGGAGTGAATGCTCACCTAGGCCAGCTTTTGTGGGGCAAACCTTACTCCTTAATTTAAAACTGTTGGTTGAATAAAGACGCCTACAGCTGGGCAGAAGAGAGGTGGGCGGGGCTTGGGCTCTGAGGAGAGCGGATGAAGCAGAGGAGGGGGAAGGAAGAAGTCACCATGGGAAAGGTGGATCCTGAACACATGGCTGTGCGGACCAGCTGGAGTAGGAGCAGCCCAGGTGGAACATGGCAGGTGATACCTCGGGACTGCAGACAGAGAGGGAAACAAACTGGCACAGAGGGTTGATATCTGCCCAGCTCTCCTGCCTTAAGGCTTATTACAGATATAAAAGTTCTGTGTCCTGGGGTTGGGGATTTAGCTCAGCGGTAGAGCGCTTGCCTAGCAAGCGCAAGGCCCTGGGTTCAGTCCCAGCTCCGAAAAAAAAAAAAAAGAAAAAAAAAAGTTCTGTGTCCTTTATTTGGGGACTAAATGACCTAGGCAGGGTAGAGACCCCCAAATAATATTTACCACAACAGAAGTGTGCGGGTGGATATAGCCTATATTGCCACAGTTAAGCAATCTTTTGATTTTGTTTTGAGACAGTCTCCAGTAGCCCAAGCAGGTTTCAAATGAACTGTGTAGCAAAGGCTAGCCTCAAACTCCCTATCTCCAATAGGTTCCTAACTCCAATCTCGGAGTCACAGGTGAGTTGCACCCTGACAGACTTTCCTTTCTCGTTCTTCCTCTTTGATGGAACTGGGTCAGAACGCCAATGTCTTTCTGCTATGTTGGGGGAGGGAAGGAGGTCACAAGGCAGAGCCTGTGAGAATGGTCTATCCTATCATCCTGGAGGTAGACCTCAGGCTCACCTTTACCCACCGAGTCATCCTCCCTCCAGCCCAAATCTTTCTTACTGTGGGTTTTGATCCATGATGTCAGTCACAGGTCAACTCAGTCCACATAATGTATTTCAGTAATGCAGGGGACACTGGCATGGCCACCAGCAGCATGGCCGGCAGTTCTACTTGGGCTTTTTCCCAGAATCCATTGCTCCCTTTCCTCATCTTTCCCACTTGAGAAACCTTCATGAACTGAAGTTCCCCTCTCTGAAACCGTGACATCAGGTGACCTGTGTTGTCCATCATCCAGACACACTGGTTTGTCCACCTTGTCATCTTGTCCTCCCACATCCTTGCTGGAGGCCTCTGGTCCTGCCCAGCCTGTCTTTCCCTGCCTAACTCCCACTCACACTGCTGGCTCCCTTAGGAAGTTCTGACTGGAGGCGCTGGCCTCACTCTGTGCCTTTCTAGAACCCAGGAGACACTTCCTCTCTTAGAAGGACACCATGGAGAGTCAGACATGGGGAGACATACCTGTGGTCCCTGTCCTTGGGAGGTGCAGACAGGAGGAACATGAGTTTGAGGTCAACCTTGGCTACATGAAGGGTCAGCCTGGCCTACCTGAGACTCCCCATCTCAAGAAAAGAAAGCATGAGAAAGATAGGGACGGCAAGGATAGGCAGAGGGGGAAAGGGCTACCATAAAGTCTTTTGGGGGAGGGGTCTTTCTGTAATAGCAGCTGAAAGAGGTGGGGCTGCCTGACCACCAAATCTTTTTCCTTTGAGAAGAGATAGAAATTATTTTTGGGACTGGCAAGAAGCACTTGCTTTTAAGCCTGAAGATCTGAGTTCGATCCCTGGGACCAACACATGGGAAGGAAGAACAGACTCCTGAAAGTTGTCCTCTGACCCCCCACAGATGTGCCATGTGCCCCCAAAACACACCCACACACATAGACACGATAAAGGAATGAATGAATGGAACTTAAAATATCCTATAAAGAGTTATTTCCAAAATACAGGAAATTCAGCTCTGCGAGACTGCGTCCCACTTCTGGCCACATCAGAAACGCTGGAACCCCACTGGTTGTCATGGAGACTGCCTCTCCTCAAATAAATGGTGATGTCATCTCCGATGAGGACCAGGCAGGGTGCTAAGGGCTTTGCACTGACTGAAGGAGACTGGGTCACCAGTTCCCCAGGGATGAGGCAGAGAAGTCTCTCGTCAGAGAAGCTCCGAAGGGAAACAGCTTTGGAAGAAGTGTGGCTGGGCTAAAAGAATTTTTAAAGGAAAAAAAAAAAAAAGACAGGACACCAGCAGAATGGATCGGCATGTAAAGGGGCTTCCTGCCTAATGAACGGAGTATGATACCCAGGACCTTGGGAGCATAGGAAACCCTAAGAAAATGAAGGACCAAGTCACCGTGCTCTTGATATGGCCACTGCCATGTCAAAGACCCTATCTATTCCTTGGCCTCGTGAGAATGACAGAGCCTTCCTTTAGTCTCTGTGTGGATGTTGATAGTGTGTGGCGAAAGGACCCACCATAGCTTTCTCCCCCTGATATTTGCAGCCTGCAGGTTGCTCCCCTGCAGAGAGAGACTGCTCCTACCAAGATTAGCTGAACCTGCCCCAGTGGTGTATAATAACCCTGCCCCCTTGTCCAGCTGGGTATAAATTGTATCTGCTGGTTTATCTGTGTGTAATGCCCTACCTCTGTGTATTGCTGTCTATAGTAAACACGCTGAGCTCCCAGGATGCTACAGTGTCTCCATCAGAAGCTCCGCCCACAACATCCCAGCTTTTCTGTGCATCTGCCATGTCCTCATCTCCTGACGCTTCTAGTCAGGGTTAGAAGCCCAAGCCCTGCAAGGACATGGCCTGGGACCCACCTGGTGGCAGGAGAGAAGCAACTCCTAAAGGCTGTCCTCTGACCCATGTTTGACGTGGCACTTGTGCACCCGAGCACACACACACACAGTGAACATAATACAAATAATTTCAAAAAGCGACAGATCTCCACTTATATACACGAGTTGGTCCCGTATAAAGTACGAGAAAATGAACATAGTTTTTCATCTACAACGGATGTGTGCTGAATCCCCGAGAACAAGACCAGCAGGGAAAAACCCTCCGACCCTTCTAAGTCAGCACTGACCCATCAGGAAATGCAGTGGAAAGAGAAGCTCCTTCACAGGAGTAAAAACCTTAAGAGCCTTAGAGATAAACCTGGTCCCTGAGACTGAGGCAGGAGACTCACCATGAGTTCCAGGCAAGCCTTGTCTATAGAGTGAGACAAAAACAAGACAGAGATCCTTAAATCGATATACAGTGACACACAGCGTCTTCATTAAAGGGCACAGTGAGCGGAGTCAGGGGTTATATTTACCACGGGACGCTTAATTCCAGATAAAATCACTGCTGGGCCTTTCCTGTTGGAGAGGGCAAAGAGGCTGAGAATAATGGAAGGAAGGTTTCAAGGAAGAGGGAGGGGGAGAGGAGGAGGGGGAGGGAGAGGGGGAAGAAGGAGGAGGGGGAGGAAGGAAGAAAAGCACTCGGCACACAGACATAGATGCAAGCAAAACTCCCCTACACATAAAAATCAAAATAAATGCATCCTCTTTTAAAAAGATGTCTTGAGAACGCAGGGCATGCTGGCATGTACGTGCTGTGTGCTGCGTGTGCACATGCATGTATACACATGTGTGTTCGTGTGTCTGCGCCTACGCTTGAGATTCTGGCACTGAAGAGACAGAGGCAGAGGTAGGAGGTCTTCTGGGGCTCCCTAGCCAGTCAGTCTAGCCTCGATGGCCAGTTCCAGGCCAAGAGACTGACTCAATGGAGGTGTGATGTTTCTTGAGTGTAACACCGAGGTTCTCCTCCGGCCTTCACATGTTTCAGAAGACACATATACACACATACACATATATGCATCTCTCACATGCGCACACAATATCTCACATCACATACACACAGACATACACACCTCACACACATACATATCTCACATGCACATACATACATATATCACACACACATAACACACACATATATCTCACACACACACACCACACACACATAATCTTACACATACACACATCTCACATACACATCACACACACATCCTACACACATATCTCACATGCGTGGACATACATATATCACACACACATATGACACACACATATATCACACACACCATATACACATAATTTTACACATTCACATCACACACATAATCTTACACACACACATCACACACAAATATCTCAGATGCATGTACATACATATATCACACACACATAATCTCACACATACACATCACGTACACCTCACATGCATATATCTCACATATATCACACACACATAATCTCACATGCATGCATCATACACACCTCACACACATCATACACACTCACCCGACTCCTGTGTGTGTCTGGGGATTAAACTGTAGTCACTTCAGAGACTCCTAGAGCATGGCACAGGAGAGCCCACCACAGGCTACTCTTGACTCTAAGGGCTTGCACCCATCCTGGGCATGGCAGACACCAGACAGCCCTGCTCCCTGTAACACTGCTTACAACCCCAGGGTATCCATCAACACGGCAATGAACTGAGCGGGGCTTGGTGTTAGTGGTACATGGGGACTTCGGTCTAGACTCCCACTGAGTTTCTGATAACAGGTCAACACCTTGGTTACCCATCCTCTGTCTGGTAAA